>NW_019392682.1:1547783-2147783 GCF_000648675.2 Cimex lectularius | reverse complement strand
TTTTCAGAAATGGTTCGAAGGTGGCGAGAAAAAATCTCAAGAAAAAATTTACACTCCGAATGAAATCTCTTTCCACAATATCCTACTACAATGTTCCCCAAATCCGACTGAGTTCGTTTACTTTGGTTCCACGTAGAACCTTATCATGTTATGTCATCTACCTCACCACTGAAACGACAAGACCTAAACCGACTCTACGGTCTAATTTACAAATACATATGGCAGCAATCCAAGCAATCGACGAGAAACAAACTTATAATCTACAAAACACTACTACAACCATACGAAATAGAACGGTGAAACCTTCCAGTATCCAACGTCTCCAATACTTTCGTCCAAAACCCTAAGATCAATTACGAATGCTTCGCATTATGTCTCCAACAATAACTTCCACAACTATGTTAAAATCCCATTTATCCAAACGTTAATTTCCTAAAAATTTACCAAGATCCACAATCACATACTTTCCCATCACCCAAAAGACCCATGCCATGTCCAACAGAATCCATAATCCTCAGGTGTCTCAAGAGGAAATGGTCCTGCGACCTCCTTTCGAAGAAGTAGGGAGTGAACTTTATTTAATGGAGTGAGGTGAGAGCATAATATTGCTTTTTTACTTATAATCTACAAAACGTACTACAACGTATCTAGAAACAAACTACAACCGTACATACGGAATAGAACGGTGAAGCCTTCCAGTATCCAACGTCTCCAATACTTTCAGTCCAAAATCTTCAGGTCAATTACGAATGGTCCGCATTACGTCTCCAAAAATACCTTCTACAACTACCATAAAATCCCATTTATCCAAACTTTAATTTCCTAAAAATTTACCAAGATCCACAATCACATACTTAACATCAACGAAAACACTCGTTCATGCCATGTCCAATAGAACCCATAATCTTCAGGTGTCTTAAGAGGAAATGGTCCTCCTCCTTTCTGAGAATCAGGGAGTGAACTTTATTTAATGTGTGGTGATTAGTGACCGTTAATCGATAATTATTCAGAAATCTTGAGATACGGTCTGGTGTGATGTAGGTTTCAGAAAAACATTTTCTTTATCGTGCCAACGTTTCGATCTTTATTGAGCCCTAAAGATGATCTCAAAAGAAAATGTTTTTCTGAAACCTACATCACATCAGACCGCATCTCACGATTTCTGAATATTTATTTAATGAAGTGAGGTGAGAGAATAATATTGCTTTTTACTAAATATGTCAATAGTTGTAAATATATCTATGTGTCATCAAATTACATTACGTCAAAAATTTCAGGTTGATTATAACAAGTTGTTAAAAGATGTAACTTCAATTTTTCATGACTTTCTTTTTGCTTTATTTTTTGTCTTGTCTCAGGCTGGACTGTGGTTAAACCAATTTAATATTTTTTGGGGTGGGAGAGGGTCAAGGATTCAGACCTTATCTCTACTACGATGCACATAGATCTATTGTAGCAGTAATATCGTGGAAGTGGGCTTTTGTTCACAAAAGTTTGGTGTGAAAATTAGGTAATTACATTATTACAGTTATGTTTACGTGTCTGCTCTGCGCAGTCTTTCTTAGGTGGTAGTTAAGAGGGTCAATTGCCCATAATTTTTTCAAATATTGCCTGCTGAGAGAGTCATTCCTTTGACTTCCTTGTCGAGAGATTTACGAATCTCTTAGCTTGTCTCATACTCGCGCCAGAGCAGTTTAGGGCTAAGAGCATACGTATTAAATCCAGTTATTAGATAACATGCCCAAGACTATCATAATTTCGGTTTTATCGAATTCTTGATATTTTCCTGGTGTTCGCTGTCATCTCTCAATATCAGGTAAAATTTATATCTGTCAATTAATTCAGGTTTTAAGTTGAGATAAAAAAGTCAGTGTCACGTTGTTGAGATGGGAAGTTAGTGCCCGAAGGGATCGAAGTCACGATAGCTCAAGTGGTAGAGTAGCGGGTATCAAGCCGAAGGTCGACGGTTCGAATCCCGCTCGTGACACTGACTTTTTTATCTCAACTTAAAACCTTAATTAATTTAATGTTATTAATTGGTCAAGCGGACCACGAAAAAATAGTGAATTTATATCTGTGGCGAAAGATATTGCTTGAAATATCAGTTCAATTACTTCATAATTTTCTTATGTTTCTATGACTATGAAAGGAATTTCGTTTTTTGTTAAGTTGTTCTACTAGATTAAAGGTTATTTTTGTTGAAATAATTTTGCCATGATCAGAGCGGAAGAAAATCTGATCCAAGAAGGCTAATCGATTAAACACATTCAATCAAAAGTTCAACAATTTTAAATGCTCCACCAACTGTAAAATTGACAATTTCATTTTTTATCTGTATTCAAAAGGCTTGTGAAAATTTGCAGGAATATTATTTAAAAATTTGACATAATTGCCGACAAGTTTATTTCTAATCTTATTACAAATAACCAAATTTCTTTTCCTGGTGATTCACGCGTTGTTTTCAACCTGATGCGTTTTGAACTTCTCGATCTGTCAGACTGTACCTTTTTATGAAAAATAAGTTGAAGTCCTGAAATACTATATTGATATTCCTCGGGGTGGGGTTAAGCAATCATTTGCCTCCACGCTTCTAAATAACAATAATATTAAAAAAATAATAATATAAAAACAACATACTATATACCTTTAAGGCTTTTTATAACCGCGATGGTTACAAAAGTATAGAAAGTTGCAACATAAAGAGGGACGAGTAGTAGTTGTTTTTCATGTCGTTGTTTAAATCCCACACTTTATAGTCGTTTACTATCAAAATTTGTCTTTCTGTAACAATCTGTACTTCCATTTCATTTTGTCGAGAAAAAAACTTAATTGATCCTGCTTTAAAAAGCAGACCCGTTGTAACGTTTCCAGAGTGAAAAAAAACTTTCCTTTTTGACCGTGGGATGGTGAAAATAACATTGTTTTCCGAATAAATATTGTCCACACCCATTTCCCAGCCGGTCTCCTAATAGCTCTGAAGTTTGTTTTAAGAATGAATGGGGTTTTTCACTCATAAAGGAAAACTAAAACGGGAAATTTCCCGGCTCAACTCGAACTGCGATAACCGACCAGCTCAAAAAACAATTTGTCAAAGGCTCCCTGGAAAAGGCATTTAGCTTTTTCCTACCTTTGTCTTTCATTGGGTTATAATTTATTATTCAGGTTTTGCATCAGTTTCAAAAGTTCGTCGAAAGACCTAAAATGATCAATCAAATTGAGTTGTTTGGCAGATAGCAATGATGTACCTATATGATGTATACCTAACTATCATATAAATATATAAAGTTAGTAAAATTAGTTAGTAAATCATGAAAAAAATTAAAAGCACAAAAGTAATAAAAGCTGCATATTTGGGAAAATAATAGGTCTCGATATAAGCCTTGATTTTTTGGTTCAATGTTACACTGTTGTAATTGTACTTTTACGTTTTCAGCATCGAGACACGCAGGAGACCCTGGCAGTCCTGGACAGGTTGGATCTGGATTCGGAAAAGCCGAGTGACGAAGAGATGGCAAGGAAGTTCGGCTTCGAGGAAGACTACTTCAATGGCACTGTGTCCTGGTGGCAGCGACTCAAACCTCAGCTCTGGTCCCTCTTCGACGAGCCTTACTCGTCCAATACAGCGAAGGTACCTATAATTAATTACAATTAGTGAAATGTACGGCAGAGAGCAAGCGTTTTTTATTTTATTTTATATTGCTACAATTTTTTTTTTTTTTTTTTTTTTTTTTTTGGCGTATAGGCCAGCAATTAGGTCTTGGATAGTTAAGATTCATGTTCATTAAACCGCGTCTAAGCGATGTTTTACAAACCATTAACTTGTCAACACAATCATAAAGGCATGTTAGCCTTGTTTAATTAGCTAAGTACAAAATGGGGTAAAAATTTTGCATGACAAAAGATAATTACAAGATTTTTCTAAGTAAAATTCCGTGATGGATGGTCGGAAATGTCACCAAATTACTATTTTTTCCTGATTAAATAAAAATTAACGTCTTTCCGCCCTCTGCCAGTTGTTCTATCCTGTAGTGTGAGGATATACTTCCCAAATTTACCAGCACCTCAGGTCCAATCGAGTGTTCCGTAGACTATGCAGGTCCGGAGCTTCCGGTGGGTGTTGCTCGACAGCGGGGTCTCCAAAATCCGATCAATATGACCGCAGGAGGATCTCAAGGCAGTAAGGGAGAGGGTGAGGAGCAACCTCGGCAGATTTTTCATTGGTCCTTGAGCGTCTTCTTGGTTTGCTAAGGGATGCATCCTCTCGCACCCACTACTACACCGGTCGCCAAAAAATATCTCTTCCGGTTCAGCTCCGTGAGGGCTTCCCTCAAGACCCCGTACTTTCGCGCCTTGAGGTCCGCTACCGCTTCCAACGCGGCCGCGATCTCATACGCGACGGCGAGGTCTAACCCTATCCTCCTCGGTCGCGAGGACGTCTCGTCCCATCGTCCCATCAGGTGTCCGATGGAGAGCTTCGAAGCAACCTGGTAGCCTGTTTCACGGAGACCGGGCACGAGGACCTGGAGGAACTCATCGTGCCTTCTCACTATCTTTGAGTGATTCTCAGGACACGAGGAAATGACATGGGAGTTCGTCTCCGTACCGGCCCCACACTTTCTACATTGGTATGTGGTGATTAGTGACCGTTTTTCGATGATTATTCAGAAATCGTGAGATGCCGTCTGGTGTGATGTAGGTTTCAGAAAAACATTTTCTTTATCGTGCCAACGTTTCGATCTTTATTGAGATCAACTTCAAGGCCTGGGATTTACAAAGGTTTAAATTTATCAAAAACATGTAGGATGCGCAAATATTTATTTGCACTGTATAAATTCACTTTTTTCCACATTCTACATGTTTTTGATAAATTTAAACAATGTATGTAAATCCCAGGCATGAAGATGATCTCAATAAAGATCGAAACGTTGGCACGATAAAGAAAATGTTTTTCTGAAACCTACATCACACCAAACCGCATCTCACGATTTGCGCATAATACTGACGTTATTTTTACGTTTTTTTTTTAAATAAATAATTTTAATTAGATCGAAAAGTAGGTGGTTCTTAAGACTGATTGTAAACGGCTTTTTTTTTTTAAATTGTAGGATGTTTGAAGTGATGAGGTTAAAACCGTGGATGGAGTGAACTCAGTCTGTGCTAATCGTTGGACAGAGAAGTTAATTTTAGTTCGTTCATTATAACGCTTTTACCATAAAATGCGTTTTTAAGCTGCAATAAATTACGTTCAACGTGGACTTTGGGTGTAAATTCCTAGTCTCTCGTGATTAATAATATATAACTCAAATTGATTCATACAACCAAATTTCCATTAAACTCACCGTAAACCCAAACCCAGAGATGAGCTTATTTCCCATTGAAATAACTTTTCTAGGTATTTAATATTAAATATCTATTGGTTGCTTGAATAGATTTTAATATAAAAGGTTATGGTTTCCTCTACATATGAAACAACGATGCTATTCATTTACATTGCTCCATCAGTTTTTACTAACCATTCTGACGCCCGATACATTCTGACTCATCTGCCATTGTGGAAATGTCAAGGGTAGTAAATAGTAATAGTTTAAAAAAGTTAGTCATTGTAGAGAAAATAGAATTTCGAGAACTCCTAGGAGGCCTCTGGCCTCTCCCTGATAGATCTGGGGGAGTCACCCACCTTGGTGCCCGAGCGACTCCGAGGTTGGGCTCTAGACGGGCACCATCGTCTTCTTTGGTCATTTCGGCGCACTTATGTTCTCTCAGACTAGTCATTCTCACTCACACAATAAATACATATATACTCCAATATACAAATCCAATCACACATGCATATCCTCTGTCTAGGGTACTAGGGAGGGTACTCGATATTCCGCCCCGACCCGGCTTAGCGGAGCACCGGTGGAGCCTTGAAATAATACGCTGCACCGCCGCCCAGCATACTCCTATTCTAACATAAACTAAATCTAAACTTTAACCTATGAAATAAATACCCCACTATTTTTTCAGTTAAATTGTTACTTTTTTGTACCAATTTAATACTTTTTCCAACTAAATTAGTACTTTTCCCAAGCGATTTAATACTTTTCCCAACCAACTTAGTACCCTTCCCAAGCAAATTAATACTTTTCCGAGCAAATTAATACTTTTCCCAAGCAAATTAATACTTTTCCCAAGCAAATTAATACTTTTCCCAAGCAAATTAATACTTTTCCCGAGCAATTTAATACTTTTAAAATGTGGTGGGGTAAAGGGGGATATTGAACACAATCATATTGTCAAGAAACGAAATTTATTATTGAAAATAAGAAAATTAACAAAATGAACCATTTATTTCAAAATCGATGCAGGGGACATCCAGCAACCGCTGGATTTCAGTATCACATCGATGCCAAAATTGGAGCAATCTGTAGAATTGATGGTGTTGACACTGCAACTAATTACTTCTGCAATGTCGTGTTCTGCAGCTGTCCCACCGAAAACCTCCTGGCTGATGCCTTTATTTTAGAAAAAGCTTCAGCTGGGTTTAACATTGGGGAATATGGAGGCAAGATGGTGTGAGAAAACGATTCTACAACATTGCGTACATCTTGCGTTCTGTGCGGCTGCATTATCCATCAGAATAGAGTTGTTCAGCTCCATTGCATTAAGTCTCTCGCAAAGATCATGTAGGAAATCGCAAAATAAATTACTGTTACAGTTCGCACTACTAATTACAGAATAATTTACTACCTGCTGATTATTTATAGCAAGAACGAGAGTCGCGTTGCGTCCACGAACTGTTGGTACAGTGACAACAGCTCTCGTGTTAACCCTTGAACGTGTACGTGTCCGCCGCAAATGTAGATTAAATCCCGATTCATCTATAAAAATTAATTTTGCGCGATTTTGGGGGACCCATATTTCAAAATCCATTGCAAACTGCCTTCGTTGTTGTACCGTTGACTCATGCGAATCAAGAATTCATGCGATCTATTTCAATGGACGCATGCTTCAAAGTTATTTTTAATGACGTTAGCCCTCGGGTGTATTGAAGAAATAGACAAATTTATGTTGCGTAACGCAAGCTGTTCTGTAATATCTTGTAATGATAAGCCCGCGTTTCCTTCAATGATTTTCTCAACAGCGGCTAGAACGTCAGGGGTCAACTTGGGCAGCCGGGGTCCACCTCTTTTTTTAATTACTAACGGTAGCCAGTTCGAGTTTTTAAATTTGATTTTTGAGCTGCATCTTTGACTGAATGACCCTCTTCAACTAATTTTATAAAAAGTTCTTTTTGATGCCTTGATGTAACTGCGTACGTACCCCTGCTCGGTCTTGAACGTTGGACACCGGACGAAGATGAACCGCCTGCAGCACTAGGTGATGATTCATCATTATGACCACTTATATCACTCCAGTCACTTCCGTCACTCATTCTATACATATAAAACTCACGAAATGCATACAATAAGACGTGACAAACAACTGAATATTTTAGGGGTAAAGAAATCAAGAACAGGGGAAGGATAATTTCCTAGAAATCCGTCTGGGAATGATAAGGAAGGATGGCGAACTCAATCAAATAAGTGAGACAAGCTCAAACGAAACCAGCTAATGTGTTTCATACGGCAACACGTCATGATTGACGCTATGCTCCACATTTTTTTCGAATACCTTTTAAATAAGTATTAACTTGCTTGAAAAAGGTAGTAATTTGGTTGGGAAAAATATGAAATTGCTTGAGAAAAGTATTAAATTGGTAGAAAAAAGTACCAATTTGACTGAAGAAAGCTATACAACTCATTATCCCAATTAAAACCTAAAACGTTTTTCCTAAAACCCGCTGCCATGTTTGAGCACTCTCGTATAATCCGGCGGTATTCAATTTCGGTCCCTATACACCCCTCCAACACGTGCGACACCTTGAGTCTGACATCTTGGCATGAGACTGAGAAACATTTTTTATTTTGGTACGCTCTAAAATCAAGGTTTTTCAAATAATCTAATCAAAATAATAAATATAGGATAGCAGGTATATGTCTGAAACTCATTTATTTAGAAATCTCACGCTGCTTGAAGTGCTTATTGTACTAATGTTCGTATTTTCGTTTGGCAACCAAATATGCTGAAAAACTGTTATATGCTTGCAACAAATTTTATTTATTATTAAATAGTTGTGTTGCGAACTAATTTGTTTCTATGTAGGAAAGCTTGATTATATTTTTTTATTTTTTATATATTTTAAATGCTATGATTTGATGCATCAATTTTTCCACAGGGTGTATTTTGCTTTAGCCTTAAAAAAATAGATGTTAATCAATTAATGATTATATTTTTTTCTAATTGACGCAATGAGTTAAATTTATGGCTGATTTCTTTAAATTCTATTACAAAAAAGGAAAGAAGATTTTATGAATATTCACCTCGTTTTGTTATAAGCTCTTGTCTCTTGAAACAAGCGGCTCCTTAAGTTTCTCGATGTTAGATGTAAATTTATTCATTAAAAATCATTGCTCTCGAGTTTTTCCTCTTACCCGAGAGAGAGAGAACAAAAAAGAAGAAATCTCTGGGCCAAGTTTCTTAAGGTTGATTATTATAAGCCCGATAGAATACATTTTCCCCCGCTACGGCCATTTATTTGATTGAGACTTGAGTTCTTTCATTGATGGGCAAGCTCAAAAGAAATGAGAAAAAAATGAAAATATCCACCCTTTTAGTACGGTGTAGTGGAACAGGGATGAAACTGGGGAAAAGTGATTTACGTAAAAACTGATATTTCAGTTTGATTACCTACTATTTCGGGATTTGGATGTAGTCATCAGTAAAAAACAGTATCATAAAAGATGCGTGTAAATCAATCATAGGAAGCTGAAAACAAAAAAAATATTCCAACAATAAATTTAATTTTTTATATTTCTTTTGCATTAAATAACAATTTGTAAACATAATTTACAATACTAAAATTAATTGGTATATTTACTCTTTTTCAAAGTGTCAGAAGTAAACATTAAAACTAAAGGTTTTTAGGTGAGATGAAAAAGTCAATGGCATGAGCGGGATTCGAACCCACGATCTTCGGCTAGATACGCCGCTGCCCTATCACTTGAGCTTTCGTGACTTCGATCCACTCGGACACTAACTTCTCTTCTCTACCCCACATTTTGAATTTTCCCTCTTTTTTGCCCCCCCCCTTCGAATCCCGCTCGTGCCATTGACTTTTTTATCTCAACTAAAAACCTTAATTAATTGTAAGATATTAATTAGTCAAGCGGGCCACGAAACTAGTGAATTAAAAATAAATGTAACATAAAAAAACAAATGGTGTTTCGACCTTATGCACTTGAACATTCGTCTGAAATATATTTAACTGTTTAGAAATGTATTTCTAGTTACCTTTGCCTTTTCTTTGCTTTCCTCGGGCATTTATAAATAATGTGTTCTGTTGTTCCTATCTTCTCTATTCATGACAGAATGTTTAGTCACTTTCTGTTCGTTCTTCTTTTACCAAAGTCTTCATCTTTTATAATGTGTTGTTTTTAAGACTGGTATTTTTACTTTCTTTATGCCTGGCATATGTTGTACAGTTTAATGGCTGTTACTATGCCAAAAAAAGGATCTCACTCTATGTGTTGTTCGAAGTATAACTTTTTATCTAGGATGTCTGCTGCGTGGTACTCTCAAATTTCCTCATGACCTGGGACGCACTTTAGCGTTATTTGTCGAGCTCAGTGCTTTATAATATTTAGACAGTTCCAGTTTGTAGGCTTAGAAAGCTGGGGCAGAGCCTCCTGGCTATTTGTTAGTATTATTATTACGCCCTTGAGATGCTCATTATTTATTTTATGTGCATATGTTTCTTTAAAATGTGGGACTATTTAGCTTGAAAGATTGCAGTGGAGCCGAGGGCATGTAATGCTCATAGTTAAACACTTTTATGCTCATTGCCGTACTACTTTTCATCTTTGGGCCTTTTTATACGACTGAAGAGTACTAGGATTTTCTTCTTTTGTTTTTTTAATATTTATTTTATTTTGTTTATTGCTATCTGTATAAAATATACATTGATCAAAAAGTTTAGTTATAAACTATAAAATGACCTGTCAGACCAGGAGGCAGTGACGAGAGAAACCAATCCGTGCTGGAACTCTCTTTTATTTAACTGGATGGGGTAGAGGTCATCGTCGTTTTAAACGGCGCGGAGGATTGTAAGGGTGAGACATTGAGGAATGAGTTAGGGCTGGTTGGTTAGGGTGGAGGGATAGTTTAGGGTGGAAATTAAAGAAGCGTGTTCGGATAAGATCTTTCACGAAACGGATTTTAGGATCCTTAACGTTTGATTGGTGTCGTAGAAGGTAGAAGATACGCCGGAGAACTTTAGAGAGAAAATATTGAATTTGTTGGATGTTGGATGATTTGGCCTAGCCTCACAGATCGACTCTGTAGGTCCAAATAGATCTGATGAGTGTTTTGTAAGCAGTTAATTGTAGCAGTGTTGATTTTGGTCCAAGAAGTTGTCTGAGTAGTCCATAGCTTTTGTTAAGTTCTTGCCGTTTTAATCTTGTATGTGGGTTCCATTTATGTCTACTATCTAAGTAAAGCCCAAGGTAGCCTGACTTGGATCGATGGTGGTATTGTTTTGTTGTAAATGTGCACTGGTGGACAGGATTGACGTTTGAACGTAAACGTAACGTGTTGGCTTTTTTGTTTGTTTAACCTGATCCGCCACAGATTGCACTAGTTCGTAATGAGGTTCAGGTATTGGATTGCTTCTGTTGCTAGTATAGGAATGGACTGGGTTGACAAGGTTGCCGTGTCATCCGAGTAGGTTGTGAGTTGTATGTTTGGATGAGTGGGTATGTCAGCAGTGTAGATGGTGCAGAGGATTGGGCCTAGGATACATCCTTGTGGAACGCCAGCTTTCGCGTATAGGTGATCTTTTGTTTTAACTTTCCATTGTGTTTTATTTTTATTATTTGGACTTTCACCCTGAGGGTTGGACAATCCGCTGATCCTAGGTTCTATACCCACCCTGGGAGTCGTGGCCCACTATGAGTTGAACTACGGCGACGACGGGTGTTATAGTGTGGTTTGAGACTCGAGACCCCGAAACGGCTCACCTCGTGTTCTCATCCACAGCCCTTTTTCTCAAACCGAGTTCCTTCATTCTATCCTGTGAGCCCTCCCAACCCATGGTTGCAAGGGGAGTATCCGGGCACAAAATAAAGGTGCAGCCCAGAGGGCGTGGCAACCTCTCTGAAGCACAAGCTGTACTCGTGTCGGCCTAGGGTCGGCATGGGCGGCGGGTGCCTTAGCAGAGTCACACGAGGGCCAGTTCATTAGATCCTGTCTGCATAGACGGGGTAGGGTGTATGGTCGTCTGTATCACGGGGTAACTTAAATGTTTCAAAATCAGCCCAAAGTTACATTGGGAAAGGTTTCGTGGTGGCTTGTGGTGACGCCCCTGGCGGGAACTCAGACAGAGGCTGTCTTCTATTTGTGACCTTCGTGAAGCTTGCGTATGGCCAGCGTAATTACCCCCGGCCTCACGGGAGACGTTGCGACCGGACGACAGCATCTAAGCGTAGAGTACGCGATGATCATCCTATAGTCCCTCGAATGCAGAGTACGCGAACGGAAACGGGTAGTGAATCGTTGTCTCTGACTCGAGTATGCTTTGCATTGTTGTGCGTATGATCGGCGTGGAACCCTTGGGGAAGCGAAGGGTCGGACCACCTAAGCTGAGCTTATGGCGTCTCTCGACTGCGCATGGCAGGTGTAGGCTGAGCTCGGTAAGAGACTACAGTAGGCGGTGCTCATCTAGGGTGCCGGGGCGTTCCCGGAAGTTTCTACGCTAGGGAAGCCCCTATCCTCAGGGAAATAGAGTGACCTTCTCAATCTAGGGAGTACGCGGGAGAACAGGCTGATGTATTTCGGAGTGGCAAGCAACAACAACACGATTAAAGAACAAGCAGAGAGCGAGGTTGTCTCGGCCCTTAGAGGCTGGGGCGCCTCTACAACAATGCTGCGCCGGTAACTCGATTCCGTCGAATGCGGAGGTGCGTCAGCTCTCATCTTGAGAATCAAAACGTCCGATAAGGCCGAATAGGCCAGGTGCGGACGCTAAAGATCCTCTTGTCTAGTTAACGATGAGTTCTCGAGAACGAAATGATCCTAGGTTTTATACTACTCGTATCTACCTTAAGCCAGATGCCCAGGATATCGTCGCTTCCAACCTGCCACGACCTCCTCGTCCCTTGGTTGGTGAGACGGTGGAAAAGGAGGTTAAAATATCAAAATAAAAGGTACTTCTATATTGTTAAGAGAAAAAAATATAAATAAAGGGTGAGAAAAGTTTTATCCAAAGGATGCCTTTTTAGGTTATTTTAATTACCCTGCACTTAATTTGGGGGTCCCCTCCGCAGCAGGTCTGTCCTTCACAACGTCCTTAGCGCACCTGGCGCCAAAGGACCTACTTTTGTGATCTCCTGAGACGTGACACACCTAAGCATGGTTATTCTCCAAATGGGGCTTTCAACTAAGTCATTTCAGCCCAGCGTATGCAAAATATAATCTAGTCTAAAACTAACTTCTATTAATCACACAAATAAATACATTCACATCTACGTACATTGCACTCATTCTGATTAGCCGTAAGATTACCCGATATCCCTCTATGGAGCTATTACTATGTATTTCAAAGTAGGTTATAATTAAACACCATTTACTGTTTCAGTCAGATAGTTTAATTGTCAAAAATGTAGGTACACAGTATTTGATATTTTCATTCCACTGATTTTTTCAACATCACAAGTGCATGCAATTCTTTGGACTTTAGCATGTAACTTGTAATATTTAGCATGCCTTTCTTGTCCTGTATTTGACCGTCATGCTTAGCTTGCATAAGTGATCATGAGTTTGGCATTATTAAGGTATTGCCATAGTTCTTCTTAGGATTTCTTTGGCATGATCTATCATAGAGTCTTTGCTATATATTGTACCTTTAGTGCCCTGTCGTGGTGTCGTCTCTTGATCCAGGTTTATCATTGGTCAAGAAATCTTTTTAGGAGAGATTACACAACGCAAAAGTATATAGTTTATTACGGTGCTGTTCATTTTAAGATAAAAAAATTTAAGCAATAAAATTTATGCCTATGTTATGTGTTTAGACTAGGGGTGGGCATTATCTTTATTGAACGTGTGAAATAGTATCGGATATTGAAGAATGTTCAAAGAAGGGAGATATTGTATTCTTTGACCTTTTTTTACCATTTTTGATTTTTTCGTAAAACAGGGGAATTAAATTAAAAACAAGTTGAGTATGCTGAAATTTAAGAAAGTATGAAATGTTGAAAGGTAAGATTAAAAGTTTTAAACATGTTTTTTATTACGTTGAAGATGACTTCAAGTAGAACATAATATTTTTGTAGTATGTTTGCTTTTTAAAGAAATGCTCTTGTCAGAATTCAATTTCGTACGAGTAAACATATTTTTACAACCCCCGCCTGTCCTAATTTCCATAATGGGGTCGATACTCGTTGAATCTCCGTGTATTGAAAGGAAATCATTCAACTCCCCGACTGGCCTCATGATATTTTGATTTACAACTAAAAATTATCAAGGATATAATTTATGAGAGGGCTCAGAGTTGTAATTCTGAGTCTGGGACAGAGTGACAGGTTGATTTATTGTAGGCGACGGAGGGAGAAGAAGTGGTTCCGTTAAAATATAGCCCTATATCGACTACCCAATCTTTGTTTTGTCAATATCAACGCGTGCTTGATCCCGTATTTGCCCGGTTGTGTGTTTTACGCAGTGGGCGATTTAATTCGATTATTCTGTCTAACCGAATTCGGAGGCGTTTTTAATTGTATCACTTTAAGCGATTTTGAACAATTCCGGTCTTTATTGGGGATTTTAAACTATGCTGATTAGGATTCGGGTTGTGGTCTTCAAACATGCAAATATCAACGCCCAAGCTTTCGACAAGTTTTATTGCCTTCTTCAGAGGATGTTTAGTCTTTCATGGTAACTGTTAAGTATTTTCAGTACCTCATCAATTTTATCTATTGGACGGGCCGTTAAAAAATACTACTCACCGCTAAAAGATAAAATTGAGAAAGGACTACAATCAGGCCTGGTATACAAAGTTGAATGCAAAGACTGCAAGAAAGTATACTATGGGGAAACCAAGCAATACCTAAAGAATAGAATTTATCAACATAAATACACAGTCCAAACTAGTAAAAACAATGAAACTGCCTTGGCACAACATGCAGTTATTGAAGGCCATACATTTTTATTTGATGATGTTAATATTGTTACAAAGGAACGAAACAGTAAAAAACGAAAGTTTCTGGAGGCCCTTTACATAAAAAAAGATAAACTGTTTGTAAATTACCGTCAAGACATATCTTAAATGATTGCTATTTTAATTTGTTAAACAATATATAAAAATAATCTAGTCAATTTTAAACTCTGGAGGAAACTTAAAATCTGTGATAGTTCTGATAATAATTGTTAAAATATAGTTAATAAAATAAATAAAATTTGTTGTTTAAAAATAGATTTTTAAGAAAAATGCAATTTTAACTGTTGACTGGTTTTTTTTAATGTTGAGTCGTTGGTCTGTGATAAGATGTTGAAAAGAGGTCGAATATGAGAGGTTGTGATAAGAGTCTAGTCAGGTTAAAAATATTAAAACGTTTGTTCGTAGTCTGAATAAGTACCATACCGGCTCTTTTTTAAAATAAACTGTTATAAAATATTAATGACTGACGACCACTTTTTTAACCATTGTAAGTATGGTTAGGGATGGTTAGGGGGTTATTTTAACCATTGTAAGTAGCGAAGAAACAATGATAACCATGTTGATATAAAAATGTAAAAAATATTTGTTCTGTGTACAGACGTTAACTCACCTGAGGAAGGATTAGAATAAATCCGAAACGTGTGGATAAAAACTGGTTGTGATTTTTTTGAGATGACCTATTATACCACCTTCAAGAAGGAAAAATCATAAGACTTTGTTGAGGTCGAAATATAAGAAAACATCGTTACTCTAATCATGGGACATTACACTTTTTTCCTCCTGAGCACGAGCACTGCAGCTCTACAGCCTATTGTACTTTATCCCCCTCTCTATATTTTTGGGGGCCCGCTACCCAGGTGTGAATTTGAGCCCCCGTGTGCCGGTGTTCTTCCATCGAAGAAACTCATTTTTGAAGAGGGTTGGGACCAAATTCAGGGTCGCTGAGATCTGATCCCCCTCCTTCCATTGATGAGTGCCGTGTCAATTTCTCTCAATCGCCACCGGTCCCTTAGGTGCCAGAAAAAGTCCAGAAGCGACGGTGGGGATCGAACCCACGACCGCGGGATCTACTAGCCGAGAGTCTGACCCCTTAACCACCCGGCTACCGCGACCCCCAACTAAACTAATAGTTTGTAATCGTAATTTCAAACTAAATGAGTTCAACTAATTTAGTTGAGCAGATTTAGTTGAACTAAAAAGTACAAACTGTTAGTTTTAGGTTTCAACTAACAACTAAATTTTTTTTTAATGAACAACTTATAATAATAATAGTACATTCTTTAGAGGATTTTGTAGAATAAACAACTTTTTACGTCCTTGAAGAAACCAGGACGTAAAATCATTTGGCCCAACAACAACATTACGTTGGACGTCTTCTTCCCCTTCATATTTTGGTCATCACTGATTTTGAATGCAACATAATTACCTATTGTAATATAAGTGTATTGCATGCAGTAAGACGTATGCGTAGTGATGTTTTCAAGAAAACATTAGGCGCGAACATCACACTCTTTTCCTTAAAATTTTGTTCACAAACTCTAACTTCATTACGACTACCCTTTTCGGGATTTCATCAACCAATGTCAACCTAAAATCAGCTTGGAAAAATCAATGAGACAAACACAAATTAAACAAAAGACCGAAAGTTTGAACAAGACGGAAGACGCAATCATTGGTTTTGGAAAATGCCACACACACACGTACATACAACAAAAACTCAACTAAATTGGTCAACTAAATTAATTTCAAAACTTAATTGATGAACTAAATTAGTTTAAAAACTCAAGAAAAGTTTTAGTTGTTAGTTGAAAGCTAAAACTAAAACTAACAGTTTGTACTTTTTAGTTCAACTAAATCTGCTCAACTAAATTAGTTTTAGTTTCTTATTCAACTAAACTAATTTAGTTGAACTAAAAACTGTCAACTACTTTAGTTGAAAAAATTTAGTTGCAACTACTTGGCAACTATTAATTTTTTAGTTGAGAGTTTAGTTCAACTAATTTTTAGTTAATAATGCCCAAGTCTGCTTTCATATATGTGCATTTATAAAACAATAACAATTAATTTAAAATTAACAAACTTTTTAGGCACATATTTATCACAGACGTTTGACTAGAAAATGTGCTTATCAGGTTATCAGGTCAGAGGTTCCGAAACACTATCACCTACTGATAACAACTTTTTTTATACAATTTAAAAAAACTCAAGATCTTAATTTCTAGTATATTAATAATTTTATGTTATCACAGCCTGTTATAATAAACATTTTAAATATATTAAAATAAACGTAAGCTTAACAATGGCAAGTATTGAATGGTACATGTTAAAAAGAAACATTTCGCTATGCTATAACGATGTGATTTTTGCCAGGCGAGAATCAGGAGCTTAAAGCGATTTCAAAATAAACTTAAAATGTGACCTTAAAGAATAAACAAACAACAGTTCTATGCCAGTCTCAATATACAACAAATAATTAGGAGTTGATGATGGCAGGGGAAACAACTTAAGAACAAAAAACAAGAAACTGCATTTACAATAAGATTTAGGTGAAGCTCAGTATCGTCGAAAGCTCGGCAAACTTAAAGAATTGTCATTCTTTTGTGACCTCACCGAAGATCCTTTTTTCCAAGTTGTTCAACAGCAGGTCGATACATCATCGTCTTTAATTTTTCTAAAAAGTTTTGGGCACTGAATTCAATAGTAAAGTAAAAAATACCTTTTTTGAACAGTTTTTTTTAAAGGAAATCTATTCAATAATGCTCATGAATAGCAGGATGTTTATGTTCCACAAGCACTACTGCCTTTTGGCTTATTCTACTTTCCTAGTTCTTTAGTTCAGTCCAATCGACTCGATCCTTTGCTTAAGCAAAACTAGGCTGTCTGTCGTTGCTTTCTCAGGGTTTTCTTTGAGTCCCGTATTAGTCTCCATTGAACGGTTGTTTCACATTCAAATAGGATATCAATAGTTGTTTCTTCCTCCTCACTGCATAACGTAGAAATTGGGCAATAATTAATTCTAGTGGCCGATAACTAGTACTAGTACTAGTACTAAACTCCTCTGAGTTTAGCCCTAAGTGTAGCAGTGAGTTTGCCAATTTTAGCAAGGGCTGGTTTAGCATAAATGTAAAATACCACCTCTATGTTTTATTCTCTTGTTCTTTTAACTTTTTTTTACCCATTCTATGATGGATTTGTTTCTGTAATCCCACTAATAGGTTCAGGGCCGATATGTGATCATGCAGATCCTCCAAATTGAACTGTAAATAATTATGTACATTAAATAAATTTAAGAAAATCGCATAAAAACTTAGTAAACCATATCAGTGAATTGTGTATTAAATAAATTTAAGAAAATTTCATTAAAAATTAAATAAAAAACAATATCAGTGTTGATGTATTATGTTTTTTATGGGTTTATAAAAGTTTGATTTTATTTTTATCTTATATCTTATAAACTATTGTTTCGTTTAAAGCCTAGAAATGTTTTATTTTATCTTTATTTTATATTATATAATAATTTTTTACAATATTTTTTAATAAATTTTAAATAACAATTGAGTTTGTTTGTTATGTTGTGTTAAGTTTATTTGCGTATAATTACGTATGCCTTTTTTTCCAATAATTATAAATAAATTATTTATTTTATATTCTATTAGCTTGACATGAAATTCTGTACGGTTTTGTAGCACAGATTTATTTTTTGTTCGTTCTAAGAAAAAGACTAATTTCTTTCCATGCGCGCATACAATCACGCTAACTTTTCTTTTAAATATATAACGCTATTTTTTATTCATATAGATAAACAAAACGTTTAGATTATTTGAAGGTCGAGTAATTATTCTTCATCATCAACAACCCTGCCTGAAAAATGTTTCGCTTATAGCAAACTTCTTTTTATGCAGAAAGTAGAAATATAAGGAATAAGGGAGGGAAAACTATATTCAGGATTGTGTGGTGACTAGTGACCGTTAATCGATAATTATTCAGAAATCGTGAAATGCGGTCTGGTGTGATGTAGGTTTCAGAAAAACATTTTCTTTATCGTGCCAACGTTTCGATCTTTATTGAGACCATCTTCAGGGCCTTGTGTTGTCTGCATTTCAGCAAAAAATGTTTTTCTGAAACCTACATCACACCAGACCGCATCTCACGATTTCTGAATAATTATATTCAGGATATTTAACTGGAATATCAGTTCTGTTTTTTACGAGTAAAGCCTTAAATTGAGAGCTGCGCAACTCTAAAATTAAATACACTCATGTTCAAAAACACTGCGAGTTCTATTTACCTCTAGTCGCCTGTGAAAAAATACACTCAAACAAAAAGGTTTTTTACACCAAAAATAATTACGCACAGCAGTCATTCACAAATAGGCCGTATAAACATAAATTTATATTAATTTCTCTTCGGTATTGAGTTTGGTGATACATCAGCAAAAACATAATCACCAAAGAAAGAATCGGGCCTGCTGATTGGACAAGAAGTTGAGGCAATTACGAAAAGTGAATAGAAGTAATGAAAGCTGAATTTGCAGAAAGCTTGTCAATAATGTCCGTTTTCAAAAGATGAAAGAAGATGGAAAAATATTACAAGAAACGGTAATTAGGTTAACTGCCTACTTTGATAAAAAAAAAGTCGAAACATGTTAAATATAAGAAAAATAAACGTAGTTTTTTATAACCAGTCGTTAGTTTAATCTTGCGTTTTGCTCCCCCCCCCCAACAAAAAATAAATAAATAACAAACATTGAATTAGAAAGAATTTTTTTAAGAGGAATGTCATGATAATGAACCTTGAAGCACCAAATGTTAAGAAATTATAGTGACATTTTTTCTTGCAGAGGTACATTCTTAAGTACGAGCTTGAACTTACTTTTGATATCTTCGACGATCGGAAACAGGTTATCGAAGGAGAGACATTATGCTTTCGTTTATGTAGGCCACTGCTCATAGAGGACGCAATAGGCAAACAGTGATGTTTAATGACGAATCACTCGTACTCTAAAGGGGCGGTGTACGGGCGAGATGAACACTTTGCCGCAGTTTACCCGTTCGAAAACTATCAGAAAGTCAACCATGGCCAATTTAAAGTGGATATGCTTATGGTAGGAGATAGCGGGGGAAATCACTGATGATTTCATGGAACCAATGTAAAAAAGTATTGTTGAGTATCGAATCGTCCAAAAGATAGCGTTCTGGTCAACTGAATAAAACAATAGCCACTTTTGCCAGCTTTCGGAGATATATTTTCTCCTTCCTCAGGATTTGGTGACTCACCTATTAAAATTTAAGATTTATGGTTTTTCTTAACAATTGAGTCAATATAAAATATTCTTGAGAAAAACTAAAAAAGTTTTAACAACAAAAGTTTTAAAAAACCGAACGCTCGGTGGGGGGGAAAGAGTAAATAATAATGTATAACTATTTAGCTTGTTTAGTAATGTCTCTTTAATTAAGTTAGAACAAAAAATATAAAATTAGTTTTTCGATTTTTGTTGATTTCTTGATTTCCCTTATTTTGTAATCAAGAAAAACTAATGAATAACGATTTTTATTCTATTTTTACATTTTTTTACATAACTCAACCTTAAACGACTAGGTCAAATCTTTCTTAAACAATTATCGAGAAGAAAACGTACATTTTTTGATCGATTGCGTAAAAATAATGTTCATTTTTAACCAAAACCTATGTACGTTATTAATATAAGTTAAAAACAAAGGATTGTGAACTGAAAAGTTGTGATACCTTTCAGTGGAAAAATTAATCACTTAAAATGGGGGTGGTTAGACGTTAACCTTTTTTAATAATATTTTAATAGGGACAGTCTGTATATGCTAATGAAAAAAATACGCAATTTGAATAAATAAAAGAAGTACAATTTTTCATGATCACAAGAAAAATGATATAAAATTACTTGATTGATATTCCCTTCGAAATATTTAAGAAAGATTTTTTAATTTAAAGAAAGAAAATTACTGTCAATTCATAATTTAAATTTGGTAAAACCTAAACTAGCCCTTTTATCCAAGTTATTTGATTTATATCTACTAAATAAAACAAAAAAAGTAATTAGAAATATTAAAAATACAACCCTGTATATCTAAATAAAAAACATTTTTTGATATAAACTAAAAAAATATCTAAGAACTGTACCTTGAGATACACCAGATGAAAGTATGGCTGGAACATTAATTTCATTTATTCTGTTATGTGCTCACGGAAACCTTAATTCTCAAATAAACCAAAAATAATACATAAAGATATATAAAATTTACAAATGACTAGTACACACTAATTCATCAATGGTCTCAATACAGTCCCAAATTAATAATTAAATTATTTAATTAATCTGTTCTTTTTTCCGAGGCTTTTTTCCCAGATTTTTGGACATGTTGAATCTCTATAAATGTCTGGGTAGTTAGCGAGCTACTTCCTATATAAAACCCGTGAAATTTGGCCAGTTCTGGGCATAAAAAAAAAAGTGAAAATCCCTGGTATACAAAATTGATCATCTTTCCCTGTGCGGATCCTTCCTTAACCAGGGCAAAAAAATAATTAAACAATTCCCCATCGGTTTAAACAACCAACTTAAACAGTGAAATTCAAACAGATTCTGTGCAGTCAAAAACATTGAATTCTATGTCTGACTCTAAAAGAATTCGGCACAGAAGTTTTTTTTAGAACAATTTCGTTTCTAAAATCATAATTACAGAAAATTGAAGAATGAATTTATTCCGTACTTCATTGTTTCTTTTTTCTACTTGACGAGAAGGTGGATTTTCTATTGAGGGCCGAGAAGTTTTATGCCGAATGGAAAAAAGCTCCAACGAGCTTTTTTGATAGAACGGCTAAATAAAGTTCATTACTTGGAATTTTTGGGAAAAAGTTTTTGAATTTTTTACAAAACACTTATTAGTCACAGTCTAGCCCGTGAACAAACAATTAATTACATATGAGCGTGTTAAATATTCAAGTTCTTTCCTGTACTTTACAAATCACCGTCGCGAGTGGGACAAATGACTGAAATTTCGGACGTAAACTTTTGACCTAGTGTAACTTTCACAAAGCACCCAAGAGATTTATATTTTGCACATATTTTCAGTGATAAATCTAGATAATCTAAGCGAATTAAATCGGTTTAATCTGTCGAAAATCCATTAAAAAAACTAATATTACGGTTAACAAAGGACCTTCTAAACTATGTTTTGATGCTTTGTTTAATTAAATCCTATTAATTCGGTAGAAAAAAAAGGTAGTCAGGTATATGTTCCATTTGATTGGCTATATAAAATCTTGAAAAAGCCAATATTAATTTTAATCCCACTCCAATAAAGTGAGAGTATTTTTTTTCCATTTAACAGTTTCGTTTCTAAAATCATAGTTACAGAAAATATGAATGAATTTATTCCATAAACTAAATTCACAATATATACATTTTAACCCTTAATATTCATTGTAAATCATATATGAGTTATCTCTAAAATTGATTCTTAAACATAAGAATTTATTTTAGAGTTATGAAAAATTAATGTTATATATAAATATTTATAGAAATATATATAGAATAATTATAATATTAATAGAAATACATAAAACAAATATAAAAAAATTAATGTGTATATACTTACATTTCTATCCTGTTCCGTTTTGACAGTAGGCACGGAATTCTAACTTTTATTCATTTAATTGAGTTGTGCTTATCAGAAAAGAATGTTGGAACATGTACAAATAAAACATAGGCGGATCAATTTAACGATAGCGATTACCTGAAATGCCCTAAACGTCTCAATGTGCGGTGGCCAGGGGAAAAGCGTTATTTTCTTAAATCGAACCCTCTGGTTTTTCGCACGTGTATTCGGTGCCATTTTTGCTGCAGCCCGGAGGTAAAAAAAAGAAGAGAAAAACGTCAATCCGAGTAAAACGATAATGTCTCGTTCGACGTAGCACGATAAGAATCTGCAACGCCCCCTGCCTCTAGTAAAGACCCTGGTTATCCTTTTTCCTCGAATATCTAAATCTACGAAGTAACTGGATAATAGACATTTTCATTATAAAACATCGATTAAATAAATCGTGATTAATTTATTTAAAAACAATAGAATTCAGAATCAATGAAATTATGCATTAATCTGTTTAATTTCCCTTCATAATTTTAAATACACTGAAAGGCAAAACATTCCGCCCATTTGTAATATAATATATTTTATATATTAATCAAAGTTTCAAATTCCAAAGTTTTAAATTTAATAATTGAGTCTTTGACAAAAAAAAGTATAAAAAATGTAAATTGCCAAGGAAAATAAAAAATTACAAAATTTACAAAACGGGCAGATAAAATTTGTTTTAATTCAGTATTAGATTTTTAATTAACATTTCAATATCGCGTATTTCCATTTCTTCCCTGAATTACATTCCTGGAAATGTCTCTTTGCTGGAGGTTGGCACATTCTTTACGAAGAGTCCTTTCAAGATCGTGATTGAGGTTATCCTATAAATGTTCCATGGGGGTCAAGTCTGAAAAGGGACTGGACAAGACCCTAATGTTATGCTGTTGAAGGTTTGTACTATGCGAGTGACATGTAGACGGTCATTATCGTGTATTAGAAACGGATTGTCGCCGATTTCATCGAGGATAGGCTGCGCATGATGTTCCAAAATTTCACATAGCCAGTGGCTGTCAAAGACCTTCTACGAACAAAAAGCAACTCTGTGCAACTATCCATCGAAATTCTCGCTTTACCATCACTGGGCTGCGTTGAAAAAGTTGGCTCTGGGAAAAATTACAGGCGTAGAGCAAATCTACACTCATCTGTAAAACAGTAGATCAATTGTACAAAGAAAAATGGATGTGTTCTCGAGCAAATGCGAGCCGTGCAACTCCGTGTGTTCTGGTCAGTACTGGTTCTCTAACGGGGCGAAACGTCCATACTGATTTAATTTTCTTCGAGCAGGGCATTCAGAAATTTGCACACCTCGAACTTCCTGGAGGTGATGAATCGCTTGAACAACAGTACGGTGCCGGTTTCGCAAATTTCTCAGTCAAAAAACGGTAGTCCTGTCGTTCTGTTACCCTAGGGCGTCCAGAACCGGGCCTTCTATGGTAGGACCCAGTTTCTCGAAAACGTTTCACAGCGTCTCTGAGGACTTTAGATTGAAAGGATTGGAGACGTTGGATGTTGGAAGGTTTAGCGGTTCCCCACAGTTCTATTCCGTACGTCCAAATCGGTTGTAGTAGTGTTTTGTAAATTGTAAGCTTGTTTTTTGTCGATAGTTTAGACTGTCGTCCTATAAGTCTGTGCAGTAGACCATACCGTCTGTTTAGGTTTTGTCGTGTCAGTCGTGTATGTTGATTCCACGTTAGTCGTGAGTCTAGGTGGAACCCAAGGTAGCGAACGCAGTCGGATTTGGGGATAGGAACGATGTTGTAGTATATCGTGAGAGGAGGTTTGCTTCGGAGTGTAAATGTGACATGGACGCTCTTGCTTTCGTTTATCATCATTTTCCATTGTCTACACCAATCTGCTATACATGAGATATGCTCCTGCAGATCTTCCGAAGCAACCGCAGGATCGGAATTGGAGGATAGTACAGCTGTATCATCGGCGAAGGATGCAAGTAGGGTGGTAGGTTTAGTGGGAATATCTGCAGTATAAAGGATGAAGAGGATTGGTCCGAACACACTGCCCTGCGGTACTCCCGCAGCCAGAGAGCAGTATTCTGAGTAATCTGATCCTTGTCGGACCCGAAAGAACCGCTCTGTTAGATAAGAGCGGAGGATTAGGTGAAGAGTATTTGGAAGGACACGCTTTAATTTGTACAGGACTCCCTTGTCCCACACGCGGTCAAACGCTTGTGCCGTATCAAGGAAAGCTCCCATACAATATTTTTTGCGCTCGAGGGAGGAGGATATACGGTCAACAACTCGAAACACCTACTGGACTGTGGAATGGTGGGGTTGGAAGCCAAACTGATGATCGGGGAGGAGGTTAGACTTTAATTGTGGCAATTTAATGAGAATTTTTTCAAATACCTTGGACTTGATGGGAAGTAAACTAATTGGTCTATAAGATGAGGATTTTTGAGCTGGTTTTCCAGGTTTCAGAAAGAGGATAATGTTAGAATATTTCCAAAGTAAGGGAAAATGGGTAGTGTTGACAGATTAATCGCAGAATTTTCTTTTATCAAGAAAATGAAAAAAATCAATTGGGTGGAATTTTTTGTATGTATTTATGTAATGTTAATAAATTAAACATTAAATAAATTTATTACTTTTACATTTCAATTAATTTCATTTTAATTAAAGAATTAAAAGGCACGATTGAGTGCGAAAGCCTTGCTTTTCAATGGATATTTAAAAATTATTGTTAGTGAGTAGGCTAAACCCGCAATACTTCCAAGTCGTGCCGAATTGTTGGCCTTGAGCGCCGTTTATTTGTCTCAATCCATTTATCAAAAACAACGATGTTTTTAAACATCTATACTTTTTTTGACTGTAAATATCATTTTTTTCATGTTTATTTTATTTTTGTGAATGGAAATGTATGGATAGTGAATCTGGTAATCTAGTAAATGAATCGTACTTTTAAATACATTTTGTTTTCAGCGTTGTTTTTATCACTTTTTTTCTGTGTGTTTATAGCTTGTCCGTTGTAGTAATGCATATGGTCCAACACAACTCCTGCTAGACAACGTAAATATAATGACATAAATAGATAAAATATTTTCCAGAAATGAATGTTTTCATTACGACTATGTTAATAAGAATTTCCCTACTTTATTTTTTCCCTTAAATTTTAATAGCGACAAAAAGAAAAAGTGACTTTTTTTAAAGTACAATAAGATTAAAATAAATCAAGGAAATAATTGTCTGAATAAACATGGAGAGAATATTAAAAATTGAGATTTTGTTTGGCTAGAGCAACCGGGTATCGTTTATGCTAATACCAAACACCCACGTTATACCGAATCTCCAAGAGGGAGTACTTTAGGAGAATTTACTTTAAGTCCTCCTTTTGATTTACAACAGCTAAGCTCTTACACCTCGATAAATCACGACATATATAACTGGGAAGCTTAAGACAGTGTAGAAATTACATTGCACTGTTCCTTACAAAATAATAACTTTGAGCGTTATCGATCCGGCCCCAATCCGTATAACACCTTTTTCATCCCCTATTATTTTTATTACGGATATACAAGCACTTATGGTATCGATGTCAAGTGGCTATCATTCATAGTAAAGAGGTTAGTGAGACTTATTTTGTTTTTATTACGGTGTTTGATTACGAATTTAACGCTCTTTTGTCTGCTCATAAAAATTGTATGGATTTGATTAGAAATAGTAGGTTTCGACTTGTTCGTTACTAACCCACTTTTCTTTATGGAATAATTTATAGGTACGACGGATCGATGTTCAATTTTTCCTTTTAAATATTGATTTTGTGTTGACAACAGAACTGATTTTTATTCATTGATATTTATTCAGTCTATCTCAAGAAAAAGAAAATACTGAAAAATGAAAAAATAAAGAAATAAAACTTTTCTTGTTAATTTAATTAATAAAGATCAGTTTTTCAACCAATGTTATCATTAGTCGATCTATTTTATCCGATAATTGGTTATTTATAATATCATTGTTAGATATCTCAGAATATAATTTATTCATACTGCATTGCTACTAGCTACAAAAATTCCTCGGAATCGCTGAGCTTTTTTTATTGAACATAGAAAAAATAGAGCCGTTTTTTTCAGGTATTTCGTCTTGGCAGGTGATGATTGGAGATGGGAAAAATGAGTTAGCGTCGGTAACTGGTTCTGGTTTATTAGGGGTGGTCGTCAGGGAAAAAAGTCCGTTTTATTGGAGGTCCGCCCACGTGCAAAACAAAGCAAATAATAGATATTGCTCGCTTCCCCGCTTTCGAGCGCTCACCTGCTCATAAGCTTTAATCGATTTTACTAGTCAATCATAAACTCCTCTCCGGATAATCTTTTTTAATCCGAGATTAATATCACGCGAGGGGGTTGTCGACAAAGGGCAGTTCAAAAAGCAGTAACAATCAAATTTTTTTTGATCTTTGATAAAATATTTACACGTTAGAGATTTATTGCACGAGGGTTGTTGAGTAAAGCTCTGTGAAGTTTTCAATTCTCCCCTTTGATTAATTATTAAGTTCATCTCACAACTTTAATTTCGACGTTCAATTCTTTAATATTTTCCTTGAGGAAAAAATGAAGTCACTAATGAAGTTTTGAACAATATAAAATTGTGTTTATATCACCTCGTCCAAATTAAGGGTTGAACGTCACCCCCGTGGCATAGAGCATACCATGTGCACCCTTCCCTTACCCTAAGCAGTCCGCTGCTTATTAAAATGTGTTATATTTATGTCAGATCGCAACGAATACATGTTGGTAATGATCTAGGAATCATTAAATAACCGTGTGTATAACGTGTGCCTTATTCTAAGACTTATGAAGAAGGACTCAAAAGTCTTTTTTAATAACTAGTCTCTGGTTTAAATGCGCATTAATAGTTTTTTTTAATCTTCTTTAAAATTGCTTGCCGTTTTTAAATATGAATAAAAATTATTATGAATTTATGGCTCTGTACGCTCATATGTGGCTGCTAGATCTTTACTACTTTACTTTATAAATGGTGCGATCGGGGATGTGGTCCAATGAGTACCATGGTATTGAGAGAATGTCAAGATTTCGGTTTTATTTAACCTTCCTCACGGTTTTTTTTTAATTTCGAAAATTAACAAATCAATTAGTTTCAGGATAATTATGTTGTTTTTTCCATGATTTACTTTCTAAAAATTTTTGTCCCAAAAACAATCCTCTTGCGATGTGATAGATTTTGGGCATTGTTTTTTTTTTTTTTTTTTTTTTTTTTTTTTTTTTTTTTTTTTTTTTTTTTTTTTTTTTTTTTTTTTTTTTTTNGGTGGCCGTGTGTCAACCGTGTATGGCCTATTCTTAATCGCGTTAGGACGATTTTGGGCATTGTTGTAGTAGGAACCGTAATATCAACGAGTATCTTAGGAAAGTAGGCATGGTGGCAATAGAGCAACGATGGAATTTACTCATTGAACAAAATTGATCCAAAAAATTTCTTGCCAAAATTTGGAAATAAGAAAAAATCCACACATTAACAGGATTACTACACTGAGGAGTGAATACACATTTGAGGAATGTAGGGGATCCCACGAAATAAACAAATCGGTTATCGATTCATTGGATGTTATCCGGCTTGTGCAGTTGAACGGTGAATCGCTGCAACTATCCCTGGTAGGCAGATATCCAAAACTTTCTCCCGCCGGCGTCTAAGAAACATTGGTCCTCCGGGCCGGATAACCAATTCCTTTGTTATAAAATACTAATGTGCGTATATAAATACTTAAATAATATTTGATTGCGAGTATCTACAATATTTCAAAAACAGTGGGCGATACGTGCCATTTAGAAAAATAATAGTATATGCTAAAAATAATATTTAAAATTTTTTTTCAAAAAACGCTACAAAACTACTACACATAAAACCAAAATATAGTATCAAAATGTTAAATCTCTTACGCAACTATCCGGCCCAGAGGACCAATGTTTCGTAGACGCCGGCGGGAGAAAGTATTGTATATCTACCCTCCAAGCCCGGGCGCTATCAGGGATAGTTGCCGGCTGTTGCGTAAAGGATGTAGTGAAAATAAAAATGTAATAATCCGTTTAATAATTACCTTCATTAATTGACAATTTAGGATACGAATAAGGAAACTGAATTCTGGCCAGAAACAACTTAAACAAAGTTAACGAGAAAGAAATGTATATATAGAGAGAGAGATAAGTTGATACACAATGTTAAAAAGACAAAGAATAAGGACGTTCGTACATCTTGTGTCGACTCAGGGCATAGTGAAGATCAGAAGATAAGTTCGTGCTTATCTTGATTGGAGTCTGGGAGCCACTCACCGGACGAAGCCAAAGGTGCGTTCGTGCGTACCCGTCGGAAACCAGGGAGCGACTGACCGTTTTTAGGATGTCTTGCTGAAAAAGACGTGTTTCTCCCTCCAGCGTCTTGATTTTTTACAAATTTTCTGTTTTTATAATTTTTTGAAATGATACATTTAAGATGTTAAATGATATTATTTTTAGTTAACTATTAATAAATGAAATTGTTTACATTGGCGTAAACTCATCAATATTTTGAAAAATTGTTTTAGAAGGGAATCCCACATGGACTTCTTTTCTGTCTTTCTCTAAATTCTTCTCTGTCGACAATCATCTCTCCGACAAACGTATCTATCTGGTTTCTGATATGTCAAAACGCTTGTAGGGGACACATTAAATGTGTAAACATGAGGCACTGTTGTGGCTTATTTGTGACAAAAGCATGAATATTGTCATCATCAACGGTTGTAAGATCTTCCAAATCAAAGCCGAAATTTGCTGCAAAGTTTTTGGATTGTTTGTGTCCAACGAGTGGATTCCAATGTTTCCTAATTTTCGTTTTGTCCTTTTGCCTAAAATACACCCGACCCCCCGATACCGAAAAATACCCCCCGATAAGGGCTCAAGACTTATCTGCGGTATAGCAGCCCCTTTCCTAGTAGGGGGTCGGCTCTCTATTCCCCGATCTCTGGGGACGCAGCGGAGGGTGATTTCATTTTGAATAGGTAAATTAAGTTTAGGTTTGCAATTCAGCACCATTTGAGCTAATGATGTTTGAACTAAGTGCTTCGATGACGGCTTGGCTATCTGAAATGCTAGCTATGTTCTTGTTTTTGTACGATTTGTTCAGATTAAACTGGTACATAGACCTAACTTTAAAGGTATACGGACACCAAAGCACCTTGCGAGGTCTTTCTCCGTCCTGCCGGCCTGGCGACGAGCGTTTACCAGTGTTCACTATTAAGAAGTTCGGATGGTTTTTCAAAGCGCATGGTTTGTATTTTAATAATATTAAAATGTTTTAGGACTTTTAGGAGCAATTTATTTCTGGCTTAAAATTATTAAATCTATTAAATTTCTTCAATTATCATACATTTTTTTAACGAACGGTTCTTAAATTATACAGCTAGAGTTTTAAAATTTTTAAAGGAGCGTTTTAGAGGTGGTTGTTAACTGGGGAAAGTGAGCTAGTATTACAAACCAAATAGTTTACGTTTGTTCGAAGTTCAGAATTTCAAAGTTTCACTGGAGTTGAAATATTTGAGGGCCTGTTTATTTTAGCGAGACCAGGCGCTTTGTGATAATACAGTATACGTCGAATTCATCGGATTGTTTAGATAAAATCAAAACTTTTCACTTTTTCAACTTCAACTTTTTTCGAATAAAATTGTATCTTCTGTTTTAGTAGGTTGCAATTGAAAATCTTCGTTCATCGTTACAATTCCCAAAGTAGATAGAAGTTGACGGGAAGCTTCCTTTCCTTGACTTGCTTGTGATTAAGTAAGAGAAACAATTGTTAACCAATTGGTGTACCAAACCGCCCAATTCTGATAAGGTGTTAAATTATTCATCTGTTCACTCATTCAAAACGAAAATTAATATTAATATTGTACAGACTGATAGATAGGGCACTAAAACTTTGTGGTATTTGTTTCTATAAGGAAGTTCAATCTATGTTAATAGATATCCAAATTCATTAATAAACAGATTAATGAACAACAGAACGAGTGAAACTACAAAATAATCCCCACGAGAGGGCGAAGGATTTTATCAACCTATAACATATATTGCAGAAACATCAAACAAATTCAAACGATTATTTGAAACAAAAATTATTACCAAAAAAGTAGTATTTAAATTTAAAACAAGGAAGGAAAAAACTTCTATACTAGTTCATTAATTTCGTGGTCCGCTTGACCAATTAATATATTACAATTAATTAAGGTTTTTGGTTGAGATAATAAAGTCAATGGCACGAGCGGGATTCGAACCCACGATCTTCGGCTTGATATGCCGCTGCTCTATCACATGAGCTATCGTGACCTCGATCCACTCGGACACACAGGAGGGAAAATTCAAAAGGTGGAATTGAGATGGGAAGTTAGTGTCCGAGTGGATCGACGTCACGATAGCTCAAGTGGTAGAGCAGCGGCGTATCAAGCCGAAGATCTTGGGGTTGAAACAGCACGTATTAGTAAAAGATACAGGAATAAAGAAGAAATAAGCTGTAAAAATATTCTCTCTCCCACTCTCTCTCTCTCTCTCTCTCTCTCTCTCTATATATATATATATATATATATATTGTGAACTATTGGTTCAAGAGAAATTTTCATGTATAGTTTTCATCTAAAACATTCGTATATGTATCTGTTAAATCTATTTTAGTATTTATTTTTTGTTAGTACAGTTAAGTTACATATTTATGTGTCACGTTTAGATTTGAATGTACCGCCATGCCCCTCCACACACATCTGACAGTGAAAGGAGTAGGGCCTAGAAAAGGGCTATTTTTTCAATCAAAAAACAATTCCCTTTCTGTCCTCCATGGGTTAAGAGCTGTTTATTTGTAATTAAGAAAATTTGGTGTACACACAATTGAAGTGAGTAAATTTTATATTTTGACGTCAAAAACTAAAAATAATAATTGTATTTTAATTTAAAAAAGGGTTGTAACAAAAAATATATTTTTATAAAGAAAACTAAAAGAGATAACATTTGATTTTAAAAGTTATGTTAAAATATGAACTGTATTTTGTAATTGGTGGTCAAAAATTAATAGTAATAACAATAATAATAATTTCCTTTACTTTTAATTTTCTTTATAAAACGAGAATTAAATTCGATTTTAAAATTAATGTTTGTAGATTCTGAAATAGGTTTTATTATAGAATAAAAGATTAGAAATATTTTGGTCTCGTATTTATTTTGGTTTGAATTGAATATTGGAATTTTATGTATCAAAAAAAGGTGCCTGATCATTAAATTAAATAATTGTAGTCAGATCCGATCATAAAAAAATCTCTGGGACCTTGTTTTCGGTTTTCCGGGCCCAAAACAGAAGAGACACGATTACATATGTATAAATATTAATCCATTTATTTTAGTGGTATAATTGAGTACATTAATTATTTCAATTCATTATTTATTTTTACGAGGGTTCGCAACAGCAGAGGTTATATCAACCCTCGGGGTGCCGGTGTTTTTGAAAAAAAGCCCATTTGTAAGTACGTCGGGTTCGAATGCAGGGCCGCTGGATTCGAACCCGGGACCTCGACCTTACAGTGATGAGCCGTGTCAACGCCTAAACTGTTGCGGCCACCGACTCCCCCCCATTTATTTACTTATTACTTTCACTTGAGTAGAAACACAACTTAAAAATAGCGCAAGCGTTCGGAAGAAAACATCCAACAAAAACTAACAACGCACAAATAATAACGGACAACTGAAATAACCGACATGATACCATGACCACACTCTTACCGCAAACGCCCCCAGCGACAAGCGACGTACCCAATGATACAAGCCCTACTCGGACAATATAACAGACAGTTCCTCACTGAAGAAGGCTCAAGGCCTAAATGCGCTTGAGTAAGTCAACAAATCCGCGAGTGAAGACGGACCCAATAAGTAAGCAGTGCTGGTTCAGGTTGAAATTTAAAACTGTTGTATACAAATAAATTTCCCATAAAACCCTTTTACCAGTGTTTAAAGACTTAGAAAAATTCTTATGCATACTCTAATATTCTCATTTACATTACTTTTTTGTTTTTTTGTGTTTTATTATTTTTTATCTGTTAATTCAGAGTGTTCGGCTACTCGTGTGACAAATTTTTCCAGGAGATTCTCCATTCAAAATGGAACCCAAAAACCCATGACGCCCCCTTCAATTCATTATTCTTTTTATGTAGGCGACCACGAGCTAACTTTTTCATCTCAACTCCGACCTTACATAAAAAGAATATTTAATTGATATATTTATATAGTTAAAACATTAGTGGGATTGGAGGTTTTTGTTATTTAACAAGTGTAAGGTTTTTTAAATTTTGGCTGTTTATTTGTAATTAAGAAAATTTGGTGTACNATATTTAATTGATATATTTATATAGTTAAAACATTAGTGGGATTGGAGGTTTTTGTTATTTAACAAGTGTAAGGTTTTTTAAATTTTGGCTGTTTATTTGTAAGTTTTCAAGAACCTATGATATTAGAATATAATATAATATTAGAATATAGAAATTAGAACGTAAAATTAATTAAGATTGGTCTCTGTAGAACCTAAAGAAGACGAAATATGTTGGTACAGTAGCACTATTTATTTTGGGACCATATACCGAATCCATTATGGAATTAAAATAAAAGTTAATTATTTAGAAATCGTGAGATGCGGTCTGGTGTGATATAGGTTTCAGAAAAACATTTTCTTTATCGTGCCAACGTTTCGATCTTTATTGAGATCATCTCCAGGGCCTGGGATTTACAAACATTGTTTACATTTAACAAATACATTTTGGATGTGGAAAAGTGAATTTATACAATGCAAAATATATTTTTTATATATTCATTCAAAGTGAGTAGAAATACTTTGATTGAATATATAAAAAATATATTTTGCATTGTATAAATTCACTTTTCCACATCCAAAATGTATTTGTTAAATGTAAACAATGTTTGTAAATCCCAGGCCCTGAAGATGATCTCAATAAAGATCGAAACGTTGGCACGATAAAGAAAATGTTTTTCTGGAACCTACAACACACCAGAACGCATCTCACGATTTCTAAATAATTATCGATTAACGGTCACTAATCACCACACATAATAAGTTAAATTTTTATTCGCGTCTAATTATTGTTTTCGTCTAAAATTTATAATAGTTTTAGTAGTATTTTCTTTCTTATAACAACGATGTACATTTTCTGAATTATTTATAGAGTGTTTCAACCACTGTAGGATCAGTTATATAAAAATTCATGCTCTTATATAAGAAATGTTTCCTAAAATATTTTTTTTAAACATGTGGTTACATCGTCTGGGCCGCCGAAAATATGGGATGGCTCGGATCGATCTCGTCGCTGTTTTCACACACCCTACCATAAAAATCTGGCCCAAACGGCTGCCGCTGCCGCCCTAAAAAAGATACCGCTTCCTATCCCTTCGATGTTTTATTTATCCTGCTCGGATCACATATTAGCCGGAGAGTCCAGATTTGGAAATCCTTTCTTATATAAGTGGAAAGTACTTTGAATGTTTACACACGCGGGCTACGTGTTTGCCCAGTCCACACCTTCCCTTTATGAGCGGGGATGTAGTTTCCAAGTTTGTTTTCCTACCACCTTCGTCCCTTTGGTAAACAAGAGAATACTTCATGACGATGCTGCATATTCTTTCGAACGGTGGCCCATATCGATAATGGGATTTATTAGCGCGAATCAGCCGGGCGATAATTTTAAATTTAGATAAACCGGGATATAATAGAATTGGCCCAGGCCACCTCAATGAGGGTAATGATGCGTAACAGCCTAAATTTACAACTTACCTCAACGGTATAACAAGTCCTTATTATCGATTCGGCGCCGGGCGATACTTGTAACAAATGAGGGTACTTTTTTATCGATTCCTTACAAAATACATTAGGCATTGGTAAAATAAAAATATAGTCTCATTCCTTATGTATTATTCTTCAAAAAATTAAATGGTCACTGGTTATCAATTTATCTATTATAGAAAATAAAATTATATTAAAATTCAAGGACGAATGAAATCTTCTGTTTCATTAAAGTTTGGTATGCATGTTAATCTTTGTTCAAAATAATCAGTTTTTAATAACATATATCAATCAGTTACTTAAAATATATAAATATTTGAATTGGACAGGTACAGGGTTGCATTTTTTCTTGTAATTTTAAAACCAAACATTACAATTTTGAAAAAGCGTAAAAACACATTTATTAACAAGTCAAATTAGTAGAAAACAAATCGTGGAAAAACAAAAAAACTATTTACCAGAAAACAGTGTAGTTCAAAAAAATAGCCGTAGGAAAAAATCAAGAAAGAGTATTGTGTTATGAAATAAAACAAATATAAATATAAATCAGTCATTTAAAATATAAAAATATTTGAATTGGACAGGTACAGGGTCGCAATTTTTTCTTGTTGTTTAAAAAAAAAATTGGCGTAAAAAATCAATTTATTAACAAGTCAAATTATTAGAAAATAAATCGTGGAAAGACAAACGAAAGAAAACTATTTACCAGAAAACAGTGTAATCCAAAAAATAGCTATAGGAAAAATCAAGAGAGGGTATTGTGTTCTGAAATAAATCAAATAATTATATAAAAATAGAAATAAAATTTAAAATATATAAATATTTGAATTGAACAGGTACATGGTCGCAATTTTATCTTGTTATATTTTGAAAAAAAAACGGTGTAAAAAAATCCAATTTATTAACAAGACAAATTACTAGGAAACAAATCATGGAAAGACAAAAAACTATTTAACAGACAACCAGAAAACCGAGTACTCCAAAAAAAAAGTCATTGGAAAAAATCAAGAGAAAGTATTGTGTTCTGAAATAAATCAAATATACCAAATATATAAATTAGTTATTTAAAATATATAAATATTTGAATGGGACAGTACAGGGTCGGCATTTTTTCTTGTTATCTTTAAAAAAAAATTGGTGTAAAAAAATCCAATTTATTTACAAGACAAATTACTAGAAAACAAATCATGGAAAGACAAAAACTATTTAACAGAAAACCACAAAACCGTGTAGTCCAAAAAAATAGTCATTGGAAAAAATCGAGAGAGAGAATTGTGTTCTGAAATAAATAAAATATATCAAATATATAAATTAGTTATTTAAAATAGATAAATATTTGAATGGGACAGTACAGGGTCGCAATTTTTCTTGTTGTTTAAAAAAACGGTGTAAAAAATTCTACTTATTAACAAGTCAAATTACTTGAAAACAAATCGTGGAAAACCAAAAAAAAACTATTTACCAGAAAACCGTGTAGTCCAAAAAAATAGTCATTGGAAAAATTCAAGAGAGAGTATTGTGTTCTGAAATAAATAAATAAATAAATAAATAAATAAAATCAGTTAGTTACTTAAAATATATAAATATTTGAATTGAACAGGGTTGCAATTTTTTTCTTGTTATGTTCAAACAAAACGTTATTACAATTTCGAAAATAACTACGTGTAAAAACCATTAAATTTATTATCAAGTCAAATTAATAGAAAACAAATCGTGGAAAAACAAAAAAACTATTTACCAGAAAACAGTATAGTTCAAAAAATAACCGTAGGAAAAAAATCATCAGGGAGTATTGTGTTCTGAAATAAATCAAATATACCNCTGTTTCATTAAAGTTTGGTATGCATGTTAATCTTTGTTCAAAATAATCAGTTTTTAATAACATATATCAATCAGTTACTTAAAATGTATAAATATTTGAATTGGACTGGTACAGACAGGGTCGCAATTTTTTCTTGTTTTGAAAAAAAAAACTTGGTGTAAAAAATTCAATTTGTTAGCAAGACAAATTACTAGAAACCAAATCGTGGAAAGACAAAAAAAAATATTTACTAGAAAACAATGTAGTCCAAAAAATAGCCGTAGGAAAACAATCAAGAGATAGTATTATAAATCCAAATTTAGATTTTTTTCGAAAAATAAATTCCGATCCTAGTAAAATCACTTTTATTTTTTTGAGTATCCAAGCACATAGAAATGTAATAAAAGTATAAAATTAACAATATTTATTGTTTAAAATAATAAATATTTATTTACAATTTACACTGCTCATGTAAATAAATGAATTTATTTTATGACAAATAACTCAGCGATTTAAATTCATCTCATGTACAACCCCATGTGTCTGAAAGACATAATTTTCGTTTATTTCTCCTATTGGTCTTTGGACTCTCACCCGGAAGGGTTATCACTATCCCGATGTGCTGACCCTAGGTTCTTTACCGCAGGGGAGTTCATTCAGTTATGAGGCTGGGTCGCTAATAATTTCCTTAAGCCAGATGCCCAGGGTTACGCTCCACTTTTACAAAACAGACAAACAAATAAATACATTCACATCAATGTACTCTCATTCTGATTAGTCAGTGCAGTCTTCGATATTCCTCCATCGGCCTACACACAATATTAATGATTTAACCTAAATTAGAGTCGATGGGGTAGTTTTATGAATATTCCTCCATGGAACCTAAACACACGTACAAAAAGCAGACCAGAGAAGTAGGAAATCCAGAAAGTTGCTACTGTGCCCGAGAACTTTTCTTAAATCCGGCGATATGCCTACACGCTCTCTGTAAGGAGCTAAGGCATACCATGCTTCTCATATGTGGGACACATCGAGAAACCTTTGTATCACGGTCACCTGCGCTGGCATTGCCCCAGAAGCAGATGGCCATGTATTTCTCCTATTAAAATTCATGTATACATTGAAACGTTATACATTGATTTAAATTTTTACACTAATGACGAAAAGTAATTTAGAGCATGTTAGAGGAAGAATGTTGAATAAGAGTAAACAGGGTGTTTGGCAACTCGTGTCAAAAACTTTGTCAGTAAATTCGACATTCAAAATGAAACCAAAAAGTCCTGATTAACTATGGTCCGAATCTCAACTGTTTCGGAGTTATTCCACTTTTTCTGATTGTTTAAGAAACCATTTTTTAAGAAAGATTTCACGAATTTGCTTCAAATAAACAATGATAACTCCAAAACTAAAAGGTTTTGAACAAGTCCGTTGAAACCATTGAAAACTACGTTCAATTTCTAATAAGATGTGATCAATATTAAACTTGTAAACGGGAAATAAGCCTTTTAGTAGGGGAACTTTGAAAAATGATTGTTTTTGGAAAAGTAAATTTATACAATCCAAAATATATCTTTTATATTCAATCATATTTGTTAAATGTAAACAATGTTTGTAAATCCCAGGCCCTGAAGATGATCTCAATAAAGATCGAAACTTTGGCACGATAATGAAAATGTTTTTCTGAAACCTATCACACCAGACCGTATCTCACGATTTCTGAATAATTACTTAAGGAAATGTTGAATGAATTTATTAAAGGTTTTTTAATTTTCATTCGAAATCCTCTCCACCATCCGCAAGGTATTTTCGACGCGCTGCGGTCGCATTAAACCCACAAACCCGTACATTAGATGTAGTTTAATAAATTCATTCAAAATTTTCTTAATTTTTCTTTTTTAATTTTCCATCTTACCTATCCGTCAGCTACGGTTTTTTCCTTTCCTCCATCAATTTCTTCATGTTGGAAAAAAATAATTAAAAAAGAAATTACACCACTAAAAAGGATATTAAAAGGAGTACGTTTTCTGAAATTTACTGGTCTATAGGTTTGGAAATAGTAATTTAGAATCACCATAGTATATTTTTTCAACTTTGAAAAAAAAACTTTTTTTGCTACTAAAACGCCTATTTCACGAACGTTTACAAGTTTAATATTGATCTCACCTTTTTGGAAATTTAACGTAGTTTTCAATGGTATCAACAGATTTGTCCAAAACCTTTTAGTTTTGGAGTTATCATTGTTTATTTGAAGCAAGGTCGTGAAATCTTAAAAAATTAGATAAAGTGGAATAACTCCGAAACTGCTGAAATTCGGTACTTGGTTCATTAAGACATTTTGGGTTCCATTTTGAATGGAGAATCTCCTGGAAAAATTTGTCACACGAGTAGCCGAACACTCTGAATTAACAGATAAAAAATAATAAAACACAAAAACGGAACAGTAATGTAAATGAGAATACTAGAGTCTGCATAAGAATTTTTCTAAGTCTTTAAACACTGGTAAAAGGGTTTTATGGGAAATTTATTTGTATACAACAGTTTTAAATTTCAACCTGAACCAGCACTGCTTACTTATTGGGTCCGTCTTCACTCGCGGATTTGTTGACTTACTCAAGCGCATTTAGGCCTTGAGCCTTCTTCAGTGAGGAACTGTCTGTTATATTGTCCGAGTAGGGCTTGTATCATTGGGTACGTCGCTTGTCGCTGGGGGCGTTTGTGGTAAGAGTGTGGTCATGGTATCATGTCGGTTATTTCAGTTGTCCGTTATTATTTGTGCGTTGTTAGTTTTTGTTGGATGTTTTCTTCCGAACGCTTGCGCTATTTTTAAGTTGTGTTTCTACTCAAGTGAAAGTAATAAGTAAATAAATGGGGGGGAGTCGGTGGCCGCAACAGTTTAGGCGTTGACACGGTGCTCATCACTGTAAGGTCGAGGTCCCGGGTTCGAACCCGACATACTTACAAACGGGCTTTTTTTCAAAAACACCGGCACCCCGAGGGTTGATATAACCTCTGCTGTTGCGAACCCTCTTAAAAAAATAAAATAAAATTTAAAAAGTAAATAAAAAATTAAGTAAAGTAAATCATATAAAAGTGTGCATTTTTCCTTTTATATTTTTAAGTTTTCCGCATTTAAACGTTATTTGTCTGTTTTGCTATCAATCCAGTACATGGAGTTTTTGTTCTTTTTGTGCTTTATGTATTAAATTTATGCTTGTTTCTATTCTGCCTGGTTCGTGATGGTGATGTATTAATTGTGTGGCGTAATTTGATTTCCCATCGTTTTAAATTTATCTCTAATTTTCCGTGATTTTGATTGAAATCAAGCTATTCGAGGGTTCGTAATCATATTTTTGCAATTATTGACTAATTGATATAAAATTATAAACATTAAATCAAAATACGGAGAAGGTGTTTCACATTTTGTGCTTGGTAGAATTGACAATTTTTAGTCTTTCAAGTTCTCTGGTTTCACCTCTATTAACCAAAATTATCAAGTTAAGACAAAACATATGAATAATATTGTATTATAGTAATAGGTTTAAAATATTCAGTTATTTAAAAATTAAATTTACAAACAAAAGCTTTGGTCTAAAAGAGTTGGTAAAATGATTATAGAAAAAAAAGAAGCTTGTGTTCTTAAATAAATCAAAGTCTTTCGAGATCGGATGTTTTTCTTTGTGAGTCGGTGGGGTTTTTTTGTTTTTGTTTTCAAGAACAAAGAAATTCCGATGCACTTGAAAACTCCCTGTAACTCTTTGTGTTCATGCAGACGAGTGGAAAATCGTTCAAGAGGACAAAAGGACGTAACGCCCCCATATTAACCCACCCGGCGGTGTCGATTTACTTATTTTATGCAATTCGTGTTAATTGAACATTAAATTAATTCAGTGAATTAATGAAGTAATCAAATGTAGTTTAAAATCTTGAATATCGATTCGGCGCCGGGAGACACTTAAACAAATGAGTGTACTTTTTTATCATTTGGAATAATAACGCATCTGTAATTTTGAATTATTTAAACGGTAAATTAATTGTGCTTTAGTTATTAATGTATTTTAAAAAACCAACTGTATGGAAATGTATAATTAGAACAAAAAATACACATTATTGCTTGATAGAAAATGTTTTTTTCCCCGAACACTTCTCTAATAAACTTAAAACCGGTGTTTGTTTACGTATTAACCTATCTTCTAATTAATTAAGTTTGTTTGTAAACACTTGGGAGATAAGCGGAAATGTTTGCAATATTACAGGAAAGGCTAATTTCACGTTTGTAGAAACTTGGTTATTCCGGTTGCCATGATATTTGGATTGGGAGGAATAAACCATAGAAACGCCCTTTCTAGTTATGATTATTCGGAAATCGTGAGATGCTGTCTGGTGTGACGTAGGTTTCAGAAAACATTTTCTTTATCGTGCCAACGTTTCGATCTTTATTGAGATCATCTTCAGGGAATGGCACAATTACGCAGAAAACAAACACTTTAAGCCCTGAAGATGATCTCAATAAAGATCGAAACGTTGGCACGATAAAGAAAATGTTTTTCTGAAACCTACGTCACACCACACCGCATCTCACGATTTCCGAATAAAAATAGACAGACCAATCACCAGACCTTTCTAGTTATGTTCAATTTAAACAATTTTTCTAAAAGTATTAATGAAATGATAAATATTTATATGCTAGACTAGAATGGCATTTAGTACTAGCTAGTTGCTTTATTGAAAAATTCGTTGCCAATTCCACTCAATTTAAAATTGACCAAAAATTCATAGTTAAAAAATAAATTATTTTTCATACAATAATAATAAGAATAAAAAATAAGCTGCGGTAATAACAATAATGTAGTAAATAAGAATATGATTGAACATATTTGTAACAGTCAATCTGTTATCTGCAATGCAGCCGCAACGCCGCAAGGTTACATTTTTGGTCCCACATTATTTATCATCTCTTATCAGGAGTAAATTAAAATGGCTCTTATATAGAGAAGCTAGATGAGATTTTTTTTATTAACATTTAAGGCAGAGTTTTTATTTAGTAAAGGGAATAATTTGTTAAATTGCTTCAATTGTTTTGCTAGAAAAAAAGTTGATGTGCTGTGTGTCTATGTGCACCATTAAATATTTTATGGACTTTTTCCATGATGTTAGAAAACTATCAAAATTTACGTTATATGACACTTCAAGTTTTTAATGAATAATATTACCTGAGTTTTGCCAATCCTGGGTTAATTTTCGATTTTTCTAAGTAGTTAAAAAATAATTTGTAGGGCTATTAATAAATGTTTGGTGGTGGTGTTGATTCTAAATGAGAACATGAAAAAGCATATGAAATCATGAATCTAACAATTTTAACATGCTGACAGTCATCATTATAAATGCTAAATAATGTTCATATACATAATATTCTTATTGACAAAGTACGAATGGATTCGTGTTTTCGTGACGATAGCTCAAATGGTTAGAACAGCGGCGTATTGAGCCGAAGGTTGAGGGTTCGAATCCCGCTATCCAACGCATCCAATTTTTCCCAACAAATGTCAACAGATAAATTGTCAAAGTTTAGTATTATGTCCCTTCTTATCCACAACTACTCAGCATTTTCCTTTTGTTAACGACCTGATCCATTCCTGGTTCCAAAACTTTCTGCTTCCAATCTCTCCAACCGTTCTAACTTTATTGCCCAACCTTCTCAGTATATGCACTATTTTTCGTGGTCCGCTTGGCCAATTAATATATTACAATTAATTAAGGTTTTTAGTTGAGATAAAAAAGTCATTATCTACAAAATTCCCAAGCTTATTTGCCCAATACAAATTAATTTTTAAAAAACTTTGCGATTGAAAATCATAAAAGTGATCGATCGTTATTTAAAAATAAGATTATAAATTTTTTCTACAAAACATAAAATTTATTAATGAACTTTTTTTAACAATAGAAAGTAATTGTCTAGCAATAAGATTAATGATAAAAACATAATAACATTAGTGCACATGGAACTTTTAGCGTTAAAATATCGGGTAGTGTGACTGCTAACCAGATTATCATTTATCATTTTTTTATTTTGTTTCTATGTTTATATATAATTGTGTTTATTTAATTTTTTTTTTATTATGTGTGGTGATTAGTGATCGTTAATCGATAATTATTCAGAAATCGTGAGATGCGGTCTGGTGTGATGTAGGTTTCAGAAAAACATTTCCTTTATCGTGCCAACGTTTCGATCTTTATTGAGATCATCTTCAGGGCCTGGGATTTATAAACATTGTTTACATTTAACAAATACATTTAGGATGTGGAAAAGTGAATTTATACAATGCAAAATATATTTTTTATATTCAATCATATTTGTTAAATGTAAACAATTTTTGTAAATTCCAGGCCCCGAAGATGATCTCAATAAAGATCGAAACGTTGGCACGATAAAGAAAATGTTTTTCTGAAACCTACATCACACCAGACCGCATTTCACGATTTCCGAATAATTATTTTTTTTATTATGTTGACCACAATTGACGGAGCCCTGAGGTACAGCGAGGTTAGCGATAGAATAAAGAAAGAGAGAGGTAGTTATCGTTACATATAAAACATTAAAATTTGGCGGAATAACGATAAAATAATTAGAAGGTTTAAAAAGCAATAAAGAAAAGAACAGAAAAACTAAAAAAGAAAGGACTGGCGATGACCAATGCCGTCTTTTGGCCTCAAAAATTTAAACAAAAATCGTTCTCCGTTATAATTTTCAATAATTTCATTTCATATTTTTCCTTTTCTTAAACAAAATTGTTACAATAGAGGTAAAATGCGAAAAGAATAAATTCGAACAGTATTTCGTCAGGCGCAGAAAACGAATTATTTCGGGAGTTGAGGGAGGACTAATTCATCAGCCGTGTTGGTTCCAGCCATGGTAACAACAAGCAAAGTGCTTTTGTCGGTGATGCCCTCGGCCAAAGTTAGAATCGATTGGAACAACTGGATTTCGCCCAGTTAGCGATGGGCCTCTTCCTTTTTGTGCGTGCGTGCGTGATCGACCATGCGTATGTATCACTGTTATAGTTGCTTGTTATTCAAAGTGAATTCCTGAACATGATGGGATTTGCTCAGTTTATATTCAGAATTGTTGACTGTATTTTTACAGGATAGAAAAAAATAATAGTTTTTACATACAAACAAATGGATTTTATATATAATAACAATATATTCATAGCTGGATTTTAAATAAAAAACACTTAAAATACACTAGAGCGAGTAGTGCTTTTAAAGAATAAAAATTTAACACCACAAAGCCAGTATAAAGTCATTTAATAACATTAATTTCCAGTTTAATTTACGAGTTTTACAAGAGGGTTGTACTTGAAAAACTCTACGCAATTAATACACTGTCTCTCGTTTCGCGCTGACCAATTTATAACTTTTTTTATTAAACTCGGTTTTTATTTTTATATTAGAGCCAGATCTTTCATTGAGTAAATATTACACTACATTAGTTAAATTCACTAGTTTTCGTGTTCCGCTTGACCAATCAATATCATTCAATTAATTAAGGTTTTTAGTTGAGATAAAAAAGTCAGTGTCACGAGCGGGATTCGAACCCACGACGTTCGGCTGGATACGCCGCTGCTCTACCACTTGAGCTATCGTGACAGCCAAGTGGTTAGCGTGAGAGACTCTCCTCTCGTTGACGGCGCGGTCGTGGGTTCAATTCCCGCCGTCGCCTCTGGCCTTTTTTTCACGATACCTTCCCTCAAAAAAAAAAAACGAATGCGCATAACATATTGCCATTGGCTAATATGCATAGAACATGAAGCCATAAAAAAAATTATAAGTGGTGCATTTGTAATATAAGCTATAATTTCAAATAAAAATTACCATGAATGTGGCAAAAATACTAAAACAATGTTGACATAAAATGTGTGGGGATATGTTGCTAAAAAACTCGAAAATATTAATGTATAAACATATAAAAATGAGAAAAAGAAGAAGAAATGTTTAATATATATTGATTTATATTAAGAAACTAATAGTAAAAAAGGGTTGTTGATAATAAATAAGACCAAAATAATATAGCGTTTGAATGACGATTTACTACTTTATTTTTTTATGATCCAATTCGGGAGAAATCTTTTTAAGGGGGACATAAAAATCACTAACTTAACACAAGTTGTAAGTTGACACCGAGCAAGAGTTTGAAGGCCATAAATAAAGTTTGCCACAAGTGGTCGGGTAGTTGGTTTTGGCTTTGAGTAGTCTCTCCCCATCACACCGAACTGCACCTATGGATTCCCTTCTATCCGAACCCTTTATCCCCTTTTAAAAGCGCAATTTCTTTGATCAAATACCCCTGTCGGCTTTACTTCCCGGTCACAATGGAACCCTAAAAAATGGTTCTTGGCGAATAAGTCAATGAGGAGGATATTCGGGAGAAATATGTGCCACTGAAGGACGAGAAGCTCCCTCGGGGCAAACGGAGGGTGGGATTACTTTTAGGTCAAGCCGGCAGTTACTACTTGCAATTTTATTTAAACAAAAAACGTTTTAATGAGACATTTCTATCATATTGGTCAAATTTGTAATGTTTGTAACTTTCGTAAAACTAATCTTAAGGAAAGATTTTTTTAACTAGAGACTTTATACAGAAAGCTGTTAGAAAATAATACAAATATTTTTGTACACTTTAAGACTAATTAATATTCAACATGATGACCGGGCATAAATATCATAATATGTATTTTCTTTTTAATTTTATATTACAAAACGTCCAAAGATGAGGCCAGTTAAAAACAAATCCTCCGTAGTGCTTTCTGCTCTTTCCGTACAGTAAAATTAACTAATTATTCTTTGAAAGTTCTTGGTTGAGGTAAAAAAGTCAGTGTCACGAGCGGGATTCGAACCCACGACCTTCAGCTAAATACGCCGCTACTCTACCACTTGAGCAATCGTGACGTCAATCCTCTCGGATACCAACTCTCCATCTCAACCTACAACCGTTCGAATTTTCCCTCTTTTTGCCATTTTCAAATTTTTCAAATGTCGTATAATCAACCAAGACCTTAGGAAGAATAATTAATTGATTGAAAGAAGTAACTTGGTAAATTGACTACGAAAACGAAAAATGGAGTAAAATTAACATTTTAAATGAAATAAATTGGTAAGAGGCAGAACTTGAGAAGTGAAATATCTCAAATACAATTGAGAATCAAATTTTGGAGAATAATTTGACATAAAAGATAACCTCCTCTGTCACAGGATAGTCTATATGTTTTGGTCAATTTTAGCAGAACTTTTTTGGAAAAACAAAGCAATATTTAAGAAGAGATATAATAAAAACAAGTAATTTCAAAAGCTATTTATCATAATTTATCACTCTTATAAAAAGTTAAGGAAGATACATTGTAGCATTTATTGTGCGTGTTTTTTTTTGTTTTTTTATCAAGTAAGAATTGACATGATTTGTTTGTTTTTTCCAGATAATCGGTGTGATTTCGGTGTTTTTCATCTGTGTGTCTATCCTCTCGTTCTGCCTCAAGACCCATCCGGACATGAGGGTTCCTGTTATAAAGAACATCACGGTGAATACAACTGAGAACAGCACCTGGGGATGGACTTTAGACAAGCACATAACAAACGCACACATCGCCTTCTTCTACATCGAGTGCCTCTGCAACGCCTGGTTCACCTTCGAATTCATCGTCCGGTTCGTCGCTTGCCCGAACAAGTGCGCGTTTATCAAGTCCTCAGTGAACATTATAGACTACGTAGCTACCCTTTCTTTTTATTTAGATCTTATTTTCGCGAAGTTCGCGACCCACCTTGCGAACGCGGACATTCTGGAGTTTTTCAGTATAATTAGGATTATGAGGCTATTCAAGCTGACGAGGCACTCGTCGGGCCTCAAGATCCTGATACAAACTTTCCGCGCATCTGCCAAAGAGCTCACTCTATTAGTGTTCTTCCTCGTTTTGGGGATAGTGATATTCGCTTCGCTCGTGTATTACGCAGAGAGGATACAAGCGAACCCTAACAACGATTTTAACAGTATCCCTCTGGGATTGTGGTGGGCTCTAGTCACTATGACTACCGTGGGCTATGGGGATATGGTTCCTAAAACGTACGTTGGTATGTTTGTAGGTGCCTTGTGTGCTTTAGCCGGTGTGCTCACCATAGCGCTACCCGTCCCCGTCATAGTATCCAACTTCGCCATGTACTATTCCCATACCCAGGCGAGGGCGAAACTGCCGAAGAAAAGAAGAAGAGTGTTGCCCGTAGAGCAGCCAAGGGCCCCAAGACTGACTGGCCCCTGTGGGGCCTCTGGGGCGGGGCCAGCACAGGCCACAGGTGGATGTCCATCTACCGCGATCTCCGCTCAGAACAGAAGGATGAACGCCATCAAAGCCAACCATCCCAAAGAGGGCGGTCCTCCGAAAATGGGTAAGTTAAACTAACAAATTTCTCAATATGCATGCCACCTTAATGCCCGTCGAATTACTTGACCCAAAAATCATCTTCAACAAATGTCTGTCTATAAATAAGACAAAAACACATAAGCTAAAAAAAACACTTGTTTAGAAACTTTGTAAATAGCTTGAACAATGGAAAAACACTTATTTCTATCATAAGTACTTAAAAACTTTTTATGTACAATAACGCTTTGCGCTTTCAAGTGCCTCACAATACTTACACGCTTCTTAAATTAACGCTTTTGCAATGATTTATGCAACGATTAATGCTAAAACGTCAAATCAACCTTGATCGACTTTTGTTTTTAAAATTTGCAGAATCATTTATCTATACACACTCAAATCACTTATCCTAAATGACATTTTTCTAAATTAATTTCAACCGTGCCAAGACTACGAAGGAGTTTTATTCTTACTTCTCTAAGGATCGTACAGATGGAAGATATTTTTTCATACCGGACATATATCATTTTCTGTTTGTTGATAGACGAACTCTAAAAAACTGGGTCTCCGTTCTCCACACGTTTCTTGCTGAAGCGTAGGGGCCGGTTAAATCTGAATGGGAGGGCTCGTGAAAATCGATAAGAACAGCATAGCACATATATTAAACAGCCGACGGCCAAAAAGTCGTCTATTCATGTTCTGGGTTGGTTTTATGAGTGTGCAGCTTCATGCAATATACAACAATTTAAAAAAAAAGAGCATAAAGAGATTTTTATTTTTTTCCAGCGGTTTCACTGTTAACGGTCAGTACACATATACATTTATATTAATACTCTGTCCTACTTCAAATTTAATTCAAAAACACTATTTATTAATTTTTTATTACAGTAATCCCTTAACATTCGCGGGGGTTTGGTTCCTAAAAATTACCGTGAATGTTAAATCCGCGAATGTTGAGTCTATTTTCCTATGTTATAAGGAGGGTTACGTTCCATGACTGAAAAAATTGTGATGTTTTAAATCAAAAGAATTTATTTGAAATACATTTGTACAAAAACATTTCCTTATCTATGTACATTAAAAATTAAATGTTTAACTTGTATTTTTAGACGTGGATGGAAGAAAATAGCTACTAATAGTTCGCTTTTTCGCACAAAAATTCAGTTCTTTCAGCATTTCCACATAAGGAATGGAAGCGGCCTCGACATCTCTTTTAAATTGTAAACTTCGGTTCAATGATGGGTCCAAATCCATTGTCTCTTGAACAAGTTGGTCCCTTATCGTTAGAATTTCACTGATCTGTTTTGCAGAAAAACTTGGGCCTGAGAGAAAATATTAAATGAATAGAAATGTTAAAAGTAAAAACTTGCCAGACTTACTCTTTTCACCACCCCGACTCTCATCTTCACTTTCAACTTCTTCACATTCCTTAGAGTCCTCTTCTTTTTGCAGCATCAGGTCTTCATCCGATAACTCTTTTTCATGAGAATTAAGCAATTCATCAATTTCGTCTGCTCTCATATCATCAAATCCTTCTCCTCCAATCTGGTGCGCTATGCGGACGATTTCTTTCTCCTCATCTTGAAGTGGTGGAAAAGCGTTATCTTTTTTAACCACTTGAGGCCATATCTTTCTCCAACAAGCGTTGATTGTACTTGGCTTCATTTCCTGCCAAGAAGCATGTATGTATTCAATGCAATTCGCAATGTTAAATTTCTTCCATGAGTTAGACACAGTTTCTTCGGCATTACACTCAATGGAATTTAAAATTCGCTTAAAACTGTGTTTGGTATAATATGCCTTGAAAGCTGCTATAACCCCTTGGTCCAGAGGTTATATCAACGAAGTCGTATTTGGGGGCAAAAAAATAACTTCCACATTTGGATGACTTCCTATTAAACTTGAAGGATGACCAGGAGCGTTGTCAATTAGAAGCAGAGCTAGATATTTTTTTATTTCGTTGATGAAAGAGAAATGAAACCATTCTTGGAATAAGGCACTAGTCACCCATGCTTTGGTGTTTGATCTCCAAAAAACTGGGAGCTCATCTTTACTTTTTCCCTTGAGGGCTCTTGGATTTTGGGATCTGTAGATCAATGTCGCCTTTAGCTTGCAATCACCAGATGCATTTGCACAAAGTAATAAGCTGATACGATCTTTGGCCGCCTTAAATCCTGGAGCTGTTGTTTCTGCTTTTGAAATGAACGATTCGGCATCTTCAAAGAATATTGTTGTCTGTCAGAATTTTTTTGTTTACTCAAGTGTTATTTTTCCGCGAATGCACAAGTCCGACCTTCCGTGAATGTTAAATCTTACCTCATTTTTTCATACGCGAATAGTGAAAACCGCAAATGACAAACCCGCGAATGTTAAGGGATTACTGTATTATATTTAGTGTTGAAAATTTAGCTTATTTTGAGGTACCTTACTCCATAGGCCATCTGTGACCTTTTGTATCATGGGAAAATCACCAGTATCTGGTAGACCATTTTATCTTCTTCCAGTCGATTGGCTTTACACAGATGGCAAGTGTTTTTCATCAAAATTTCCTCCTTAAATTCAATCCGGAATATATACTCTATCGAACTTCATGCAATGTCATATAAATTATTTGGAGGAGGTTGGGCAAAGGTTGGCCTGGACGGACTTTATTCCATTAGACGTTAAAACCTACTCTTTCTACCAATGATCCAATATTATACAATTTTGGTTTTTAAAAATGTATCATTTTATAGATTCTTTTCTTTTTTCTATAATTCTAGAAGAATGTTTATTATAAACCGATTTTTTTTTTGGGGGGTGGGGGATTCAGGTAAGGACATTAGTCTTTATTGCGACCTACATAGAACCCTATAATTAAGGCTATAACGTGGAATGTGCCCGTTTTCTCACTAAACTAGGTACTTTTCTCGATGCCTCTGCCCGCACTTCTTTTGTATCGATAATTGTCTTACCAAAGTGGCTGTACAGTATACGACCTGGTGCCTGCCGTTTACAAGGGATTTGTCCCGACGTTTCTGGTTCCTCTTGGCATGGCATTTTTCTATCTCTGCTTTGCCCAGCTTCTTTACACGGTGATTAAAAATTAGTGGTTTGTAAAGAAGTCAAAAATTTCCTTAAATTTTGCGTGTTGAGAAGATGAAGTTTCTTCACCTTCCTTTTTGGGAAATTTATGAATATGTTTATACCTGATGCTTTAGTTCAGTTCGTACGTTTTTATTTCTCAAGCAAATTCTTTCTGCTCTACGTCGTGCTTATTTTCTACTTTCGGCTCCATGGTTTGAACCGCCGACCCTTCATTGACTAGTGTTTAGTCTGTTTGTCTGTCTGTCCGATACCTTCATGTCTTCAAATCAAGATAAACCCGTTCGGTTCTCCCAGGGCCATTTTAAAATTTACGTATTCCCACATTTGTCTCGAGTAAAAATCATGCCAGTTTATTGCCTTAACAGCTGCTTGATTTTCCGAAAGTGTGTTGGTTCATGCGCTCTTCATTTTATCATTTACAAACTTCTGCGTGCAGAATTGGACTGCATGGTCTCAGCTTGGAGGGTGGTAGGCATAATTCCCAAGTGTTTTTATAAAACTAAACCTATTTTGTTAATATTTTCTTTGGTGATTGATCAGCCTTCTCAGTTTAATTTTTTTTCCAAAAGGTAGATTGGGGATGAGGCCAGGAAGACAGAAACAACATTTATTTTCTTGTCGAGCTTTCGGCAGAATATATCGCCTTCATCAGGACTCTGTATTAACAAATTAACATAAGTAAATTTTCAAATATACAATTTTTAAAATTTTCCTTAATTACCAACTCGAAAAGAAATCGTTATACTATATGAAGAGGTACATGTGTGGATAGCCGGTAGAACCCACCTTCGATAAACGAAGGTTATTACTTAATATTCCTAAACGCGACAGTATTGCCAACTGGCTCAATCTTCAATCTATAAAAAATTGTTTGAAAATTTACTTATGTTAATTTGTTAATACAGAGTCCTGATGAAGGCGATATTCTCTGCCGAAAGCTCGACAAGAAAATAAATGTTGTTTCTGTCTTCCTGCCTCATCGCCAATCTACCTTTTGGAAAGAAAAAATATATCTATTTTGTTAACTTTTCTGCCCCTACTTGTATTCTCTGTTTTAACTTAGATCTTGAATGGTTGATTTGCCTTTCCTCCAAATCTAACGACCACTTTGAAGTTTATTTTTTTCTAAGTCTGTTAGGTAGCGCATACCTCTTTTATTTTAATTTTCTCCAGAGTTGTGCGATGCTTTTGTTTTAGGCTCGGTTTTTCTGACCTTGTGAGTTTTTAGAATTAAACGCATACAATTTCTTGCGAGTAGTAACTTACAAAATATTCTTACTCAATATAACAGAAAAAAAATTAGGTTCGGAATATTTCAGAGTAAAAATAAAGTTCTTCTGAGGGCTTAACCATTGCGGACAAGGGATCAGAATAATTTTATGTAAATTTTTCGTACTATTTTCAAGTAAAAAGTCTTCAGATAAACCCAGAACAACTAACATTGGAAAGACTATTTTTAGTTTATTTTAAACTCTATTGTCTAGCCTGTATTCTTTAAAAGATGGAGAAATCAAACGGTTTGAATAAACCAAAGTTAACTTTGTTTAAAAAAATTTACTCTGAATTTAGTGCTTCACTATATACAGCTAGCCCTATATACAAAAAATGCCCAATGAAATAGACAATAATTCTGCAAATAAGTTTTACCTGAACAAAATTGAAGATGACCAAGGTTGATTAATTGACGTACAAGGCAGAATAAATTCAAATAAAATAAATAAAGGCGCTTGAGAAGACTTAAACAACCTATAATTATTTAAAAAAATAAATAAATAAACCATTCATACCAATTTTTAATGAATGATACATAAATAAAAAAACACTTGCTAAGACTGAATCAAAAAGTCAAACTAAAAACCCCTAAATATAATTTTTTATAAAAAATTGCTTTTATTTTCTATGTAGTTAATTGTTAAATGCTTCTTTTTATCCTTGTGTTACTATAATGATAGTGTCTGACAAAAGCATATTCAACATTTTTTCTATGTGTTATCTGTGTTTAGACTTTCTTCTAACACTAATTGTACATCTATGTTGACATGAGAGCTCTTTTGTGAAGAGAGAGATGGGGAAAGTGATTGTGTTGGTATGCTCGGTCAGCCTGTCATGTGTTCTGTTGTGTGTTTCTGTTTGCAGAGTCTGAAAGGCGAAATTCAAACATAAGGAGCAACGGAGCGATGGGCAGCGACGAGCCCAAATGAATGTGAGGCATATTTGTGTTTAGTGAATTTAGAATGCACAATTTTAAGAGGAAATTAAATTACATTAATGAAAAGACGTTAATATGTATATAAATAATAAATGAATCAATCATTTTAACAAAAAGAGAGGGGAGACACTTGTATCTATTTTATTTGACTAGTCAACAATTGTAAAATTTAATATTTACCAATAATGAACTAATTATTCAACATACAAGGTTTCAACGTCCTAGTTTATTCCTGGTTTTCTTAAAGAGTTTTTTTTAAATGAGGTAGGTTAATTTAGATACTATGATACCAATATAAGCCGGCGTCCCACAAGGAAGCATTCTTGGTCTAACTCTGGTATACATATACGTGTACAATATTTCTAACCCAATACCATTCACACGGAATATACTACAATTTTGCCTTATTTTGGATATAATCTATTTTAATTTTTTTTTAATAATTAAAAGATGTTAAGCACTTCACTTCCACTATGCTTTGAACTCTTCATCACAAAGTTATATTTGTTTTTACCACAACATACGGTGATATCAAGCGTAGGACTCTTTTTCCTCTGTTCTGGAAGTCATCACCTGGTATACTAATCACCTACAAACTCATCCAGCGGTGTCCAAAATCCTTGAATCTCTTGTGAAAGGATCCCATTGACACCCTCATACCTAAAGCTCTCCCAACCATCAACCGACCTATCAGCTATCATCTAGTGATGCCCAAAATCCTCGAAATACTCTACTATACCATCGTGATATTTTTATTCCTTAAGTTCATAAACCTCCCAACTACCTATAGACATATCAACTACCTCGGCTATTTTACAGTGATACCAAAATTTTAGAAAAACTCTCATGTGAAAGCTCACAAATCTCCCTATGACTGACCAATCAGCTATCATCTGGTGATATCCTAATTGCTGGAAAAATTTTTGTTAGTATACCGGCAATAGTCCATTTCTAAAGCTCATAAACCTCCCAACCAGACACAGACCAATCAGCGCCATCATTTACTATCAGGTGATGCCCCAAGTCTTCGAAAAACTCTCATTGAAAGTATACCGTCGTCATTTTTATTCCAAAAGCTCACAAATCTCCCTATGACTGACCAATCAGTTATCATCCTGTGATATCCTAATTGCTGGAAAAATTTTTGTTAGTATAGCGGCATTAGTCCATTTGTAAAGCTCATAAACCTCCCAACCACACACAGACCAATCAGCTCCATCACCAGGTGATGCCTCAAGTCTTCGAAAAACTCTCATGTGAAAGTATACCGTAGTCATTTTCATTCCAAAAGCTCACAAATCTCCCTATGACTGACCATTCAGCTATCATCTGGTGATATCCTAATTCCAGGAAAATGTTTTGATAGTATACCGGCATTAGTCCATTTCTAAAGCTCATAAACCTCCCGACCACATACAGACCAATCAGCTCCATCATTTACCACCAGGTGATGCCTCAAGTCTTCGAACAACTCTCATGTGAAAGTATACCGTCGTCATTCTCATTCCAAAAGCTCACAAATCTCCCTATGACTGACCAATCAGATATCACAATTCTAAAGCTCATCGCTCTCTAATAAATTGCTTTAGTGTATTTCTGAGTGTTTCCCAGGATTTTAATAAGTTCTGACTCCCTTACGTTCTATATAAACTTAAACGCTTTCCACCCACTGGATGGTGTCATATGTAGCTATAAATAGAATTCTACAATAAAGCCGGCGTCTAACAAGCAGCAACAAGGAGTCATATCATCATGAACACAACCTTCTCATATAATACTGTAATTTTAGTTTTCAATTCCAATCTTATCCATAAAAACCTTCAGCATCCAAGGAAACTTGGCGCTTATCAAAGAATGATAGAAAAAAACACAAGGACAAACGTAATTGAGAAAAACTGTACCTATGTTAAATTAAAATTTTAAAAAAAGAACAGACTTGCATTCTGCTGTACATAAAGAACAAGGAGCTTCAGATCTGCTACTATAGTAGATATTTAGAATTATACCTGGACTGATGAAACCCTGACACAAGATTTAAATTACAACTTATCAGAAGACTCGGACAACTAATTACTTTTAGAACGAAATCGTTTTCGACCGTCAAAATTCATATTAGCTTTATATAAGAAATTATTGCCACCACTTGAACATTCGGAAAGAATTCTGGTTCATCAAACATCCAGCGCATCCAGTCTTTTCGACTGATAGGCAGTTCAGAATGTCCATTTATCAGTTCGATTATTGCTTAAGGGGCCTCGGTAGCCGAGTGGTTAGCGTGAGAGACTCTCGGCTCGTAGACCCCGCGGACGTGGGTTCAATTCCCGCCGACGCCTCTAGCCTTTTTTTCAGGATACCCTCCCCCCCAAAAAAAAATTGTTTAAGTCACAATGTGTTCCAAACAGTTAATATAATAGTTCTGCCCCACTGAAGATCAACTGATCTACTGGATTATATCTAGGCAAGGAAATAAAACGTAGACACGGGCACTCTTAACACGACGGACTAGAATGACTACACGGAAAACAAACACTTTGAACCCTGAAGATGATTTCAATAAAGGTCGAAACGTAAAAACCTACGTCACACCAGACCGCATCTCACGATCTCCGAATAATCATTGACCAACTGTCACTAAACACCATCAATTTATTAGTTTAAAATTCAATTATTACCGTAATAACAAATAAGCTTGAATTTGATATGTTTATTTTATTTTTAGAAATTTTTTAAAATATAAATACTCTTATATTTGCAAGTGTAACAAATTTTGTTGAAACGTTTAAACTGTTGTTCATTTTTTAATAAGAAACTTAATAAAAATTAAGGTTTTTAGTTGAGATAAAAAAGTCAATGGCACAAGCGGGATTCGAACCCACGATCTTCGGCTAGATACGCCGCTACTCTACCACTTGAGCTATCGTGACTTCAAATGTCTTGTAATCGAAAAATTGCAAAAAGGAGGGAAAATTCAAAAGGTGGGGTTGAGATGGGAAGTTGGTGACCGAGAGGATCGAGGTCACGATAGCTCACGTGGTAGAGCAGCGGCGTATCTAGCCGAAGATCGTGAGTTCGAATCCCGCTCGTGCCATTGACTTTTTTATCTCAACTAAAAACCATAATTAATTGTAATATATTAATTGGTCAAGCGGACCACGAAATTAGTGAATTTAATAAGAAAGTTGAGAAAATAGATTGATATTTACGAACACTCGCCTTTTAATTTAAGCTCGACTTTATTGTTCAGAGTTCATTCACAGTTATAGCCCTAAGCCATTCCCCTCTTTCATAAGTGGTTCCACAAGTTCTGTAAACGTGTTGAGCTGGATTGAGACCGAACACGCGATCATGTCCACGATATTATGTTCCAGGAGAGAAGTCGTTATCAACCGGGCAGTAAGTGGCAACCGGAATTTTCCACACGCTAAATTCCCTACAAAGAGATAAGGGTGTTTGGACGGAATTTCTTGCAAATATCGTTTCTCATTGAAAGGGATTACAACCGACTCAGCGGTACTAGACGGATTTAACCCCATTTCACGGGGTCTGGTTGAACAGGCCAATATTCCAATGGCGTTCGATAAAATTAAACTTTTGAGAAAAATTAAGCGTAAAGTTAAAAATTCCAAATATTAACAAAATAAAGCTGAAACTGGTGGTTTTTATAGCAGTGTCAAAAATGGTGTCGAAAAATTTTCAAAAAAATTTCTTTCCTTAGCATTTATTTGTAAATAATATGGATTCATTTGGTGTATCATTTTTATACAGTATACATTTCTCAGTACAAAATAGACATAGATCAAATTTTAAATGACTTTGCCCAAAATAAATATATTGTGGATTATCACTTCTAGCTTTATTATTATTTATCGACATTACACATTATATCTAGTTTTTTTTCCATATGATCAATAGATTTTATAGCATGGAATAAAGTGATATTCGTTTTCTGCATCAAAAAGTCTTGAGTAACATCCAAGTGACTCCAAACAAAAAATGCAAAAATAGTGATACCCTCGGAACACTCCACTCAATCCAAGGATACTTTACAGGGATTTAGAACTGTATAAACTTCGTGTACTGGCAGAACTTTGTTTCTTTTCATAAATTAAAACAATAGATAAAAACTATATACGTTTTCCAGATGTTATTACGATTTTTCGAAAACCAAACATGATTGAAAAATATTTTTCTTTTCTACCGTTGTAGTATCGTGAACATTGGATAATTGCCCCCAACTAGTTCAACCTAAAATTTATTTTTATTAGCTATAAACATTTGAATTTAAATATATTGGAATGAGTGTGTTGTTCAATCTTTTTAAAAAGATAGTTCCTACTCATAATTTAAGAGTTCTATTATATAATTTTTTACAAATTCGTTAATAGAATTCTCTGTAAATTTTTGCTTTATGAGTTTTGGACATTCTTCAACAGGTATATTTGTGAATAAATTAGTGACATCAAATGACACTAAAACACAGTTGTTAGGTATAATGATGTTATTTAATTCTTTTATCAATTCTAAACAATTGTTGATAATGTAGTTTTGAAATTGGGGTGAGTTTTAATTACTTTATCAATTATAATTGCAAGTTTTTGTCATGAATTATAAAAGGACACTGGTCTTATAGGGTTGTTTTCTTTGTGAATTTTGTCTGTACCGTATAACATTGGGGGTTTCGGATTCATTGGTATTAGTTTTTTAACGGCGTATTGGTCATCTGAGAATAAAAAGTCGCTATTGTTGTTTGAACTCTAGTTTTTAATTTTAAGATGGGATTTTTTTTTCTTTACACTCGTTATTATTTAGAAATTCCTCAACTTTAGAAACGTAATTTTGATGATGATAATTATACTATTTCCTTTATCGGCTTTTAAAATAACTTACAATTAATTAAGGTTTTTAGTTGAGATAAAAAAGTCAATGGCACGAGCGGGATTCGAACCCACGATCTTCGGCTAGATACGCCGCTGCACTACCACTTGAGCTATCGTGACCTCGATCCACTCGGACACCAACGTCCCATCTCAACCCCACCTTTTTGCCATTTTTAAACTAAAACTCAACTAAAAACCTTAATTAATTGTAATATATTAATTGGTCAAGCGGACCATGAAATTAGTGATTTTAAAATAACGATGTTACTTTTCAATTTTTTTTATCAATAGACCTAATTGTACGTGAGATATTTAATTTTTTGACGTTTAGATTTATCAAGTTCTGTTTAATTACTTCAGCACATTTATATTTTATATTTGTATTTATCGTGGTCCGCTTTACCAATTAATATCTCTCAATTAATTAAGGTTTTTAGTTGAGATAAAAAGTCAGTGTCACGAGCGGGATTCGAACCCACGACCCTCGGCTAGATACGCCGCTGCTCTACCACTTGACCTATCGTGAGTTCGATCCACTCGGACACTAACTTCTCATCTCAACCCCATCTTTTGAATTTTCCCTCCTCTTTGCCATTTTTCAAATGTCATTTAATCTATTTGATTTTTTGATTTGAGTGGATCGAAGTCACGATAGCTCAAGTGGTAGAGCAGCGGCGTATCTAGCCGAAGGTCGTGGGTTCGAATCCCGCGAATGACACTGACTTTTTTAACTCAGCTAAAACCTTAATTAATTGAAAAAAATTTATTTTCGTTACAACAATCTACCGGTGAACCAAGGGTAGTATTTTTGCATTTAATTCTGTTTTTAAGACAAATTTTAAGCCTTTGTTTAATAAATTGTTTTCTTCTTTATTTAGTCCCATGTTTGTTATGTTTTTTTAACCCTTGGGTAAAATTGGTGGTTTTTGGTGTTTAAGATTATTTTATTTTTAGGTGTACCATACGTCATGTTTTTAATTTGTTATCTAATATACTTTGTTTTTTATCAATAATAAATTTAACTTTTCGTATTTAAGTACTTTAAAGGATGTTTAAAATAAATTCAAAATGAAAAATACTAATATTAAAAATAAAAAAGGTTTTTTAATCTACTTTACTGACGTGTCTTTTGTTTTTCGTAACTTAGTTTCATTTTCAATTTTTAATATAATCCTGCATATATTTTTTCAAATCCTTCATAAAAAAAATCGACTGATACATATTATGATGTATTATGATTTTTTCTCCTATTGACATACCTCTCACACCCCGGAGTTCTACCCTGTCACACTGTAGCAATTTTACCAATTTTGGAGAGGGTTCTTTAATCATGAATGTACTTCACCTTAGCATTTCTAGATTCCGTCCATTTTTCACTGGCTTGTACGAACACATTCTGGGATGTTGAAGTTTATGTTTGATCTTGTTATCCCAGTTGTAGGATCTGGGAATGGCTTGCAGAGCCTCTGGCCAGTATTCTGCTCAGTACCCAATTCGTGAAATGAGCCCCAAGTTGTCTGGTTGTTATGTTTTATTAATTTTGGAGGTTTTGGATTTATACACTGACTATAATGAATAGATATGATCTATCTCGTTCTGTGTTTTTAGAATCTTATGAGGATATTTTATGTTTCTTTTATGATGTTTATGGTAGAAGTATTTTAGCTTAAAAGACCTAGGTGTTCTCTACCTAAAGTGTTTTGCTCATATTTTGATCATACACAGAATATCCTATAGCTTTACAACTTTTGAGGGCCACTTATTGTCCATCTAATTTATAGGATGTTTCCGGGATCATATTACCCATTTCTACGTTTTATTTGTTTTTGTTCTATGCCAAAATCGACGTAGGAATAGCATTCAGCATGTTCAGCAACTAACAAAGTTGATTTTCTTTTCTCGTTTAATCATTATTGCGCTAATGCTCATTACAGTTGTCATTGTATACTAAATAGAAAATATGACGAAACTTGTAGTGAATAAAAAAAGGTGTTTCTCACACAATGTGATGAGTAATAAATTTAATAAAAATAGCTTGCAATAAATAACAGCAATAGATACATAATAACTTGAAAAATTTGACGATTTAATAAATATCAATAAATATTATCAATTTAATTTAATATTAGTTTAACGGGTTTAGGATAGTACAAGTTGGGAGGGTTTTTTCCTTTCCGGTAGACTTTCTTTTCTTGGATTTTGTTGTGGGCAGTTTCTTGCGTCAAGTGGTTGAGTGCGCCGTGATCGACCGGTGGTGTCGAAGGTGTCCTTGATGACCTTTTTAATGTTAAGGATGCCAAGCCTTTATGGATAGTTTGGTTTCGAACATAGGACGGAGGAGCATTTGTTATAAACAGGAAGATACGGTTCTGAATGGTATGCACAATTTTAATTTGAGAAACAGATGCCGATGACTAGGGCTCTGAAATATACGCATTTACATATTTTTCCTATTTAGCAAACTGTATATGATTTGAAGCATTTGGAATCAATTTATGTTATATTTATTTTGCATATTTTTGCATAAGTGGGTTGTAATTGCATATTTTGTTATATATCCGGCATATCGGTATTTGGCACGTCAAATTTTAATCTTTCTGAGCAGGCAAAAAAAAATTCCCAGAAAAAAAAATATGGGCTCCCATTCTTTCTTTTCCACATAATGAAGGAGGTTTTGTTTGGTCAGTTGCTGCTCCACTGCTTTCCGCGAACTTTCGGTCACCTTTGCTTCTTTTGGAATAAATGGAGAAAGGAATAGTGTTTGTACTACGGAAAATGTCCTCTTGGAATAGTTTAATTGGATTCATGGATATATTACGACCTCAGTTCTCTTCTTTCTCTTCCATCATACTTCTCACCATTACACAGTCTCTCATCCGTTTTCCATCGTGAAACATTATTTGTCTGTTGTGAACTGACTACTCCTAAAATGCCGAAAGTCACCGCAAAAACGGAAGATCTTGTTCAAAAGTATGTACCTGAGTTTTCAAGTGAGACTTTTAAGGGCGATGCAGACGTTTTATACTGTGTTTGTAATAAACCTATATCAACTGCTACACGTTTTTTGGCAACACAGCACATAACGTCAGCAAAACACAAGGAAAACAAAGGTAGGAAGTGTCAACAAACCTTTGTAACACAGCCACAAGTCTGGTTCTGGAAAGTTCGGTTTCGATACGGATTTATGTCGTGATTTAGTTAGAGCTGACATACCCATCCATAAACTAAGCCACCCTGAATTCATTTTTTTGAGAAATAAACAGGAAAAACCATTCCCCACGAAAGCCTCAGGAAATCTCTCCTGGATCTTATATACAATCTATAAAATCAGAGACTTCATCGAAAATGGACAGATCTGGGTCTCGTTGGATGAGACTACGGATTTTTTAAATTTAACTTTTTTTCAAATGCGTTTTTCTTTTTTAATATTAGCCATGTGATGTTCCTGTTTCCACTTTCTTCTCAATTATGTGCTTTAATTTGAGGTTTCCTTATTTTTTCTCATCATAGTTTTCGCATATTTTCAGTTTTAAATTGCATTTTTTACAAAATATATTTATATATGTCTGTTTTTATTGCGTATAAATCACAGCCCTACCGATGACCAAATGGCGCAATGTATTACCAGGGCTTTATGATTATTATGTAAATGAGTCGCTTCATGTGGACAGAGTTGGTTTTACTGGCGGGGGGATGTCTCAATTCTGAAGCTTTCAAAAATATGCCGTTTTTTGTTTTTTGAACCGTTGAAACGTAATAGTACAGAAATTACTGTAAAAATTTGTCGGTTTACTGCAGCTATCTTGTATATGCGATTAATTATATTTTAGGGCAATTTACCCTTAAAGACTTTATAGGGTGCTTAAAACGAATACGCATAGGTTTTGTCTTATTTACTCAAACTGTACTTTGGTTTTCGTAGCTTTTTACATCGCACACCCGTAATAAAAGTGACAGAACTCAACAAAAAAAAATTACAGGAGAGAGAGATGGAAGTTTGCTTTTTTTATTTACGTATTAAGTACACGCAATTGCAGTTGTTGTCAATAAAAACTGTCCTCACTCATCAGTATTGTCTTTCCTTTGTCCAAGTCTTAAGCGAAAACACAAACCTTAAAAATCCAGTTGTACTACCACTAAAAAACTACTCCCTTTTTTGTGACACTTTTCTTTCAATAATTTAAGTGTTTGTTCTAACGATAATGGTAGTCAATGAATGACTGATTGTAAGAGTATTAATTTCACTAAGTTTATTTTTGATCCAAAATAAAAAGCTTGCCTCCTGTTGGCAGGGGTAATTAGTTATTTAAAATGCAAAATTAATTATTGAAATAAAGGTTTTATTGATTGTTTAATTAAAACATTAAGAAAATCGTTGAAACTACAAAATTGTTAAAACAATATAATTAATTCACTACTTTTCGTGGTCCGTTTGACCAATTAATATCTTTCAATTAATTAAGGTTTTTAGTTGAGATAAAAAAAGTCAATGTCAGGAGCGGGATTCGAACCCACGATCTTCACCTAGATTCGCCGCTACTCTACCACCTGAGCTATCGTGACTTCGAATCCCGCTCGTGACATTGACTTTTTTTATCTCAAAAACCTTAATTAATTGAAAGATAATTAAGAATGTTACTATAATCAAAAATGAAACTAATATAATTCACGATCACTCAATCAAGGTATGGTCTTGAAGAAAAAAGCAAATTCAGTTCTTACTGGCAAGTTTTGGACCTATGTTAACGTCATCATCAGGGCCTTTTACGAAAAAAATATTTGTACAATTGTTTTTCACAGTGTGAAATTAATATACGCCCTGATGATGGCGTTAAAATAGGTCGAAAGCTTGAGAGTAACAACTGAATTTGCTTTTTGTCAAGACCATACTTTGATCCAGAGTGTTCGTGAGTGAAAAAATGATCGATACGTCTAATATTTTAAACAGAAATAATTCTAAAATTAGTACTACTTTGCTTTGCTGTTTGAAGGGAAAAACGTAGGAATGCTTTTTAATTCAATTAAGGACATGCAATCTTATTTTTTCGCATAAAATATAGTTGTGGTAATTCGGTATTTACAATATTTTGATTTTCTGTAACATTTTTGACTTGCGACTTTGAAGGTAAGCCTCCGAGCTTACCAGATTTGTTAGTGAAATCTGAAGAGCCAGAACTATCAGGTCAAACTTTTTTCTCATTACCCTTTATCAAAATATAATGAGCAGATCCAATATCCATTAAATTTTTCTCTAAAGTAGTTGCCGAATTTGGAAACTGACAGACTTCATTATCATTATTTCCTTGTTGGTTGTCAACAAATTTAGAATCAGTTAGTCGATGTGATGTGAAAGTCATTTTTATAGATGTCTAGTAATAACCAAAAAAATGTTTCATTAAAATCTATGATCCTTGCCCATCTCCTTGTAAGTAATAATTTCCAATTCCCAGTCTTTTTTTTTCAATTAATTACCCTCACCGTTGAATTTTCTTCTGTCACATAAAGTGTGGTACTTTTTAGATTCACAAGATGCTTCAGTTAGATCTCACATAACAGTGTTATGCTTAACGTCAATATTTTTGTAGTAAAATTAAAATCGCTTTCGAACCGGCGGTCTTCCAGGTTGCCGAGAGCAATTGAATGTCAATAGCGGCGAAAGGGATATTCGTGCTGAGGTTGCCATTTCCCTCGGCCCCTTAGAATTGAACAATTTTGCCTCCGTTTCATTACACTTTTCTTTCTACTTGCTCCAGAAATGAGGGTTCGGTTGCATAACGCATGGCTTAAGCTGGTAAAAGGGTGCTTGGAAGAAAAGGGAAGAGACGATCCTTTTATTATTCCGAGAAAAAAAATCATTGACCTTTTTCAACTTAGGAACAAAGTACAAAAGAAAAGAAGTATCATTACCAAAATAGAGTAAATTTATAACCAGATTAATGCAAATAATTAAAAGGCTATAAAAGAAAAAAAGATGATTTTACATTATTAGCTAGTAAAATGTTTAATTAAGATAGATTTGCACTAATAATTCAAAGAGGTATAAAGAATTCGGCACTTCATCAAATCGACACCATAAAATTCATTTAGACCGGTTTTTTAGTTGTTTTTTTATATCCCTGTCAACGGCTTGTCAAAAACGCGGTTGTCATATAGGATTACTGAGGATTATGACACGAACAAAAAGCGGATCGTTTTGTTCGCTTCTTACTTAATGATCTGACCGTGATAGGATCATACTTCAAACGATTTTTTTATATTTGGGCATCTGACCGTCAGTTGTCGTTTTTTCCCGTCTGAACCTTTCGATGACGACCTTCTTAATCATACGTTGACGTCTATCAACATTTTGATGATTGATGACACTAGTCACTTTGTTAATCAAGGGGTTATATTTTTAAAGACAATACAAGAAAAAAAAATTGTCTGACAAGTTTAGGTTTAATAGTATTAGCATATCTTAGCAGAAATTTTTTATGCGATTTGTACTTTATTTTGAACATACAAAAATTCAATCAAGTTATATTTTTTTTTTTAGAAAACATCCTTTAGAAGCTAATGAAAGGTATTTTCTAAAGTAATTAGACAGCAAATGTGGCCCATACAAGATGGATCACCAGTATACGTTAAGGTCAACCACAGGATTTTTATTGGAAATATAATTGGGAAAGATAAGATTTAACTTGGTCAAAGTATTTGTTTATTAAGAAATTAATTTTATTTTTTTATTTTTTTGATTCTCCGAGTTACCTTCAATCAGGGCAAAGAACAAATATAGTAGTTGAAATAGTTCAGATTGTATGTATGTTAGAAAGCACCTTTTTCATTTAATGTCGACGTTTCGACCTTTATTCTGGTCATCTTCTGAACCTGGGTATACAAGCATATATTGATTTAGAATATGTGTAAAATTATCTAAGAAAAATGTAAATTATTATGTTAACACTTTGGTTAAATTAAAGTTCATCTTTATGCCAACATAATCATCTATATTTTTCTTAAATAATTAAACAAATTCTCAAATAACGAAGTTTCGACCTTTATTCGAGACATCTTTAAGGCCTGGGTAAACAAACATATGTTATTTGAGCATTTGTGTAATTATTTAAGAAAAATATAGATGATTTTGATAAATTTTCTTGTATAGTTTTTACATAGATTCTCAATCGACATATGGTTGTATACCCAGGCGAAGATGATGACCCGAATAAAAGTCGAAACGTCTTGTTGAAAATGTTTTTTTCTTGAACCACTGCTCGCACCAATAGAATTTGGTTTTCAGCAGACTAGCTCTGTCGTGGATTCGTCCCATGTCGTACAAATTACTTAATAAATTCATATTTTATATATATTTGAGTTATTTATATTACATAATCGGTATGTAAATATAAAAATATATTTTCTTTCTCTTTATCTTCTAACTTCTAAATCTATTCCAAAAAGAACTGTGTACCAACCAACTATTAAAAGAAGTAAATAAAGAAGTGATTTTTAAAAAAATCCCATAATTTTGTTATATTTCAATTGTTTGAGTGCTGAACAAAATTTATTAGGACAAAGCTGATTATTGCTCGCTATTTCGACAACCTAAATTCATTTGATGAATTCTAGCTCAGAAGAACAAACGAAAAAAATATTGTAAAAAATGAGGTCTCTACAATTTTAACGGTGAGTGGTTTTTATTTATTTTTTTATTTTTATTTTGAGGAAATAACAATATTTTCATATATAACAGATTAACTAGAATCATTTGGTTAACTTGTTGGGTCTGTTGTTTAGATAATGTGATTTTTGCAAATTCAACTAATTACTTTTGCGACTCTTCGGCTTCTTTTCTTCAATAGTAATGCAAGAGTCGAAAAAAAATAAATATAACAGTATGGAATATAAACAATCAATAATGGAAAATGCCACAGAAAAGAAAAAAGAAGGCTATATTTACAGGAATAAAAATGATTGGTTATGCTAAACCCGCATGACCTGCGAGTGTTGCGTAAGTGTTGGTATTTTCTATATTCCTCTTCGAAAATAAACAAAAAAATTTTTACGGCACAAGAACATTTTAAAATATTTAATTATAATTTTTTTAGAGTAATAATTAACTTGGAAACTTTAACTTAATTTATTGACTTATACAAGACGGTAGCGTTTTTCCATAATTCAATCCTTGTGTTTTAAGGCAATATTAACACACTGAAAATGGATTAAATTAAGTTGTTTTTATTCGTCAGTTACCTCCGATATTTCGTTTTTCTTTACAAAATATTGCGTTTTCGTTGCAAAATGGATTGTTTTATTACAGCATAGAGAAAACCGCTGACGGCTAGGAAAATTTTTGAAAATGTATGGTGATGGCGCTTTAGGGGAAATCACCGATTTTAAGTGGTTTTATTGATTCAGAAGCGAAAATTTTGCTTTCTCAGACGCAAAGCTCTTGGTCGTCCATTGATGAGAAAATCCAGAGACATTTAAAAACGCATCTAAGAGCAGCTGGATATGATTGGTAAAGCAATATCCTTTTACGTCGATTAAGAAGAATTGGACTGTGAACCCCTTCTAAAACACCGTATAAACGACCAATAATATAATAATTGATAATTAGGGATAAAAACATCCTCCTTTAAAATAAAGCTCAGGTAGGAAAATTCTTGGGAAAACGCAGCGTCTCACCGTTCACAGCTCCAAAAACCGAATTATATCCCAAGAAGGTAATAATAATATGTTAGCAATCGATCAAAGACATCATCGGCTAATTCCAAGATAAGTTTTCCAGCTGGGCTCGGATTTGCTATCCCCACCTTATTTCCCTGACGTGGCCCGTTTAGATTTTCACTTCTTCAGTGTTCGGCAATACTCTATTATCGGAAGAACTTTACTCGTGGTTTAAACACCCGAGAATTTCCGAGAGGACAAAATTACAAAAGTGGAAGATGGCAAGAGCGTGGAAGAAAATTGAACTACAAAAACTTGTGTTTATTGAATTTACCATGAAAAAACCCGATTATATTACGACCCGATATTAAGTAAAAGTTCAAATTGAAAAGCAGAATACATTAGAAAAAGTTGTGATTCAAAAATATTTATGAGATTTTTTTATGAGAATTTATGTTTTCATACATTTTTCATGTTTCAGCCAATTTTTACAAAACATAATGAAACAATGACAATAATATTGACCTGCTTTTCAAAGGGGTCAGTATGATAATTTTATCCGCTTGACTAATTAATATCTTTCAATTAATTATGGTTTTTAGTTGAGATAAAAATGTCAGTGCGGGATTCGAACCCACGACCTTCGGCTTGATACGCCGCTACTCTACCACTTGGGCTACCGTGACTTCGATCCACTCGGGCACCAACTTCCCATCTCAACCCCCCCTTTTGAATTTTCCCTCCTTTTTGCCGTGAAGTCACGATAGCTTAAGTGGTTAGGTCGTGGGTTCGAATCGCGCTCGTGACATGAATTTTTTTATCTCAACTAAAACCTTTAATTAATTAAAAGATTTAATTTTATGCTCTTAAGTTCATTAGTTTTCGTGGTCCGCTTGACCAATCAATATGTCTCAATTAATTTTATGGCTGAACGTGGTTTTTTATTCCAATTCTAAAAATGCAATGACTTTGAAACACCGAAATCACGAATAAAGTGATATTGGAGTACTAAGTGGTCGATTTAATGCTTCAGGATTATCATAATAGCCTGGATCTGTTCAACAGGGTATCCGAAGGGCCTTTTTACACCGACAACAACAACGAAATCACCCGTTAACATTATTTTTGCCTGTCAAAGTACAAATTTTGTGAGCCGAGCTTAAATCAATAGTGTTTTACACAACGGCAAAGCCACAGAATTGCCCATTCGGCCTGAATCAATGAAAACACTTTTTTTCCGTTTGTGAGTTTAGTTTTTTCATGAATGCATCTGAATAAATGATTCTACCTTTGAGAATTGTCCTTAAAAGAATTCTTTCTGGGAAAAAAAACTTTTATTCTTTGACCAATCAACTGAGTAGTGAATAGAAATAATAATAACATATTGTATATATTAACTTTAAGCATAATATTCAATAATAAATATTAAATTTCATAAACGATAAGTAATATGTTATATGAAAGAAAATTTCTTTTGTATTAAAAAATCAGTGTTGAGGCCAATTTTAAAGAAAACGTGTGTTTCTTAGTGGCCTGCGTTGCGTTTGTATTTGTTTTTTACCCCCTGTTTACTATTTGTATTTAGTCGAAATCAAAATTATGTTGATTGAAAACACAAACACTAAACATGGAAAAAAACAAATACAAACGAAACTTTCTAGAATGGTTTACATTCACAGAGACACATACAGCATTAATTACGGAACTAATAACTGAACGGATACATACAAACTCAGCCATAGCTACCAATATCATAAAACAAATAAACTATTAAACCTTATTTTTATATCTTACAATTAATTAAGGTTTTCAGTTGAGATAAAAAAGTCAATGGCACGAGCGGGATTCGAACCCACGATCTTGTGGTTGAGAAGGGAAATTGGTGTCCGAGTGGATCGAGGTCACGATAGCTCAAGTGGTGAGCACCGGCGTATCAAGCCGAAGATCGTGGGTTCGAATCCAGCTCATGCCATTGACTTTTTTATCTCAATTGAAAACCTTAATTAATTGTAAGATGTTGATTGGTCAAGCGGACCACGAAACTAGTGAAATTATTTTTACATTTCCCTTTCCTTCGTTATCGTCCTTAATAATTAATTCCTTTTCAATATTGAATGCCGAATCACAAATCCAATCAAAAAATCCCAATTCGCGACTTTCTTTGAGTTAAATAAAACCGGCTATGACCAAAGAAAATTTCCTAGGTTTCCCGCGTCCCCCAACCTGTAAAAACAACAGAATTCACACAAAACCAATATGACACCATAAGAATAGCAGCACACTTTATGCGAGTATGAAATACTTGGTTCAAAATTAATATATGCATCAGTATTGCATTTTTTTCCAATCAACATACGTTTTGTAATTTAACCAGGCCCTGAAGATGTGTAAAGGTCGAAACATTGGCACAAAAATGAAAAAGGCGTTTTTCTAAATTGCCTCATTCTTGATCACTCCCCACGACCTTAACAAATTATTTAAGAACACACTTCGTCAAGCTTCTATGTATTTTAATACATCATAAGGTGAATAAATAAAATTATACATAAATTAATTTATAAACAAAAAATTTGATATAAAAAAGGCCGATGTCATGGATAGGGTCAAACCCACCGACTTCGGTTTAAAACTATGCAAAGAACTGGGTTCGAATCCCATTCCTGACATTAGCTTTTTTAAATCTAGAATGTTGGTTATTTTTTGACCTAAACACACCAATTTATTCTTACACAATATATTTCAGCATTTCGGGCCACGTTTCCCCAACCTTCTAGATTTAAAATATTTTTACTACCAAATTAAGTTAAAATTAATATAAAAAAATAAAATTTAATTTTTTTAATCTCAAATTTTATTTGTAAAAATTAACTTTTTAATTATGCAATGAACAGGGCTGAGCCGATAAAAATTAATCTTTAATATTAACCGTTATTAAATGACAAGCTTTTGTCTTATTTTGAGATCATCAGGGCAAAACAATTTTAAATATGATTACAAAATGAGATAATTAAGTTTTTAATAGATTGTTTCAAATTTCTTTGAAGATACACTCAGTTCCAATATTGCCAAGATGAGTTCATTTTCAAAGCAATTTCAAACAATCTATTAAAAACTTAATTATATCAGTTTGTAGATACCTTTAAGAAATATCAGCCCTGATGATGACCTTAAAATAAGTCGAAAGCTTAGCAGATAACGAATGTTTTTTCGTATAAACCATACAAAAATTCATATTGTTAATGATTATGATTTATGCAAATCATAATGGAAAAATTATCTTAAGCAAGAGTTGATATGTTGGTCAATTTTGTGAAATTATTACTTTTTTTTAATTAACTTTGCAACTCAATTCAATATTATGTTTGTTTGTAGTTGTTTTAAAGTTTTATTTAAAATACATTTCTATTTTAAATTTTGAAGTTTTAAAATCATTGAGCTAAGTTAGCTGTTGGTGTTAACAAAAAACGTTGTAGCACCACGTCTGACATAAGTGAAAAATGAACAGAAACTGTGTGCCGGAAAGTTCACATTGAATAGAACAAAAGAGGACTTTAATCAACTTTTGCCTTAAGTTTCGTTTCAACAATGTTGAAATTTAACTAGTATGGGAAAAGGTTCACTTTTTAATTAATTTTTCTTAGGCTTAAAGTCTCAGAGGAATTTTTGAAATATACAATTTATTTATAATAAAATATCTTAAAAAATAGTTACAATTGAATAAACCTTAAAAATGTTTAAATAAGAGCAAAGGGTCTCCCCCTCTTAGAAAAAAAATTAAATTAAAATTCTCCACTTAGACTGCATGCGACCACGTAGATTAATATTTGACAAATTAAAAGAAAGAGAATGTCGGAATGTGACCATGAAGGATTGATCTCAGGACGTTTTGAACCGATTAATTGATTATCCTGTCCGTAAGTATTTTGAGAATGCTCACGATCCATATCTGTCTGCATGATGCATGTTCGCATGTGTAGTTTCTTTTTAATGTTAACGTATTGAAGAAAAAAATATGTAGTTTTGTTTCTTTTAGCTATTTGGAAAGTTTAATTTCAGGTCGTAATTTTAAATAAAGACAAAAGCCCTGGTTAATATTTTATGTACAATATAAAAACTATCCTTTTCGTTTTCTTTTCCTCCAGGAGTGAAAGATATTTCAATTCCCTTTTAATGAACAAAGTTCTTTAAAGTCTTGTAAAACTTTGTTAAGCTTTAAAAATCTCACTATGATAAGGCGCTCAAATGTTTGAAACGGATCGAAAAAAGGTAAAGTGTACTTAGTAAAACAATCCAAGAAGAATTAATTTATTAAGAAATCTCAATCGTCCAAATAGCTTAACTAATTTTAAGGGATGAGCTAAATATATAGAAAGAAAAAGGAAATCAATATTAATCACCAATTAACCGTTTAATTCTAGTTAAATTAATTTCAATGATAAAGGTAAAATAAATATTTGTTTTATGTATAACATGTAAAAGGGAAAGTTTTTACAACTCCAAACCCTGGGAAAGAACATAAAATCTACGAAATATCGTTCCATTTGGTCACCATTCTTTCAAGTATAACTTACCCATTACTTATTACCTTATCCTGAAATCCTACCTAACAGACCTGCTTTAGAGTGAGGTGCGGTAACGAGTTCTCTGAGATCAGGCCAATACAAGCCGGTGTCCCACAAGGGAGTATCCTTGGTCCTATCCTTTATAGATATACTGCTGACCTACCTACTCACCCCAATACCATCATTACCACCTACGTCCGATACCGCAATTTTGTCCTCTAACTTGAATCCTCCAAGCAACCTCTAATATCCAAGAATACCTTGAGCTCATCAAGATTGGTGCAAAAAGTGGAGAGATTAAACAGAGAAAAGTGTATCCAATGTACGTTCACTTTGAAAAAGCAGTCTTGCCCTCCACTATACATCAACAATGAAGAGATACCGACTTCCACCCAAGTCAAATACCTAGGACCTTGACAGCAGACTGACGTGGAATCTCCACATAAGACATAAGAGACAACTCAACAGAAGACTTGGACAATTACGCAGGCTACTAGGATCAAAATCGGGTTGACCATCAGCACTTATCTCACCTTATACAAGACTTTACTGCGACCACTTTGGACGTACAGTGTGGAATTGTGGGGTTCCCAAACCATCCAATATCCAGCGTATCCAGTCCTTCCAATCAAAAGTCCTCAGACAATCGTCAAAGCTCTTTTTTACGTCTCTAACCTCACTATCGACAAAGACCTCAACGTTCCTTTTGTCCACGAACTGATCCATTCCCAAATCCAAAAATTTCATACCAACCTATCGATCCACCCTAACCCTACCGCTAGAGCCCTCTTCACATATTCCCATCCCGAGAATCCACCACGTCGCCTAAAACGACGATGGCCCCGAGACCTCCTTGCCCCTTAATCCATTAAAATGAGTGCCCCACTGGGTGGCTTCTCATGGCATGCGTCCTCCGAGTGCAGCGCTGTGTTAGTGCTGTGACCGAGCGGTGGACAATATAATTGTGATCACATTTGTATTAATAGAAATTATAAATGATGGGGTGAGTGTGGAGTTCAATCCTTTTTAAAACAAGATGGTTCCTACTCACATTAAGTTGTTTCGCAACAATCCGGATTTCGAGCCCTTTAGCTCATCGTCAGGTTTATAGCGTTACTATTTGGACCTTCCCCGAGGGAGTGGATCTTTCCTTGTTTAGACAAATGAATGAATAATAAACAAAGAATATTAAAAGGGAAACAATTCTTATATTGAGCAATTTACAAAAATTTGAAATTAAGGTCTAAGTTTGGAATTAAAATTTTTTTTTTATTAAAGGAAACTGACTGATTATTATAATCTTATTTTAAATTAAAAAAACAGAAGCAATTCTTACGAGACTAATTATTATTATGATTATCAATAAAATGAAATAAACAAGTTGCAATACCGACTTTGTGAAGTTTAAACAAACAAACAAAAATTACTCTTCGTTGTAAACTAAATGATTAAAAAAATCCTTTTTTTTTTTACGAAAAACAAATTAAAATTAAAAAAAAAACTTGCGTCACGATTCTCGCTTGTGTAAGGACTTAAGGCGGCCTTAATAATTGCAGTCCCGATTCTCGCTTGATGTAAGGACTTAGGGCGGCCTTTATAATTGCAGTCCCGATTCTCGCTTGTGTGAAGATGGTTGATCCTTGCTGCTTTTTTACCCAAAAAGAACCAATTGCCACGTCTCGTCTCTCGTTCAGCTCAAAACCAACAGGCCTCTTCTTGTTGAAGACTCCTTCCTCCTCCTTCTAGTCGCTTGTGGACGGGCTTTGGGCGGCCCTTATGAATTACACTGTCATAGGTTGAAGGGTTTCCACAAACACGTCTCTCGACATGAATTGCGAAGTGAACCCGCTGATACCCCCGCCAACGCGACGTTCCAATGAGGAGCTGAGTTTTTAATGGCGCTCAATTTGAACGTGCGAAAAGCGGTAATTATAGCAAAAATAACAATTGTAATAGTAAATACTGTAAGAAATTAATTGTAAATTACTGATTAAAGATAAAGAGTTTAAAAAAAAAAAAAATAAAAATAAAAAATGAAATAATTAGAATAATACCTTAATATTATTAAATTAAATCATCAGGTTCACTTCTGCAATTCATGTCGAGAGACGTGTTTGTGGAAACCCTTCAACTTGACGATGAGTCAAAGGGCTCAAAATCCGGATTGTTGCGAAACAACTTAATGTGAGTAGGAACCATCTTAAAAAAAAAAATTGTGTTATGTACAAGTATGTATAGGCTACAAATAAATAAATACATTTTTTTAAATATATAAACATTGCCAGACTTGTCTTTACTCTTGCCAATTTGTATTAGTATTTATTAGACGGGTGAAATAGGCGTAATAATAAAAATAAATATAAAATCCAATTTTTCTTAATAGTCGTGAAATCCATTTCTTTTAAACACCTTAAAAGTGAATAATGGAAGAGTTGATCTTCGTAATTGTTTCCATAACGTCGGAAAATCACTGGCCAATTTATTCAGAATTGATTCGAAGGGTCAATCCTTGCCCTGCCAACCTTTATCGCCCTGCAATTCAGGTTAACCTTTTTAAAAAGGAAAATATTATTTTAAAAAGGAAATTCTCCCTTTGGTAAACAGTTTTTGACCTGCTAACTAAATTCATAAAGGAAAACGGTGGGTATTGCTTACTTTTTGATTTATTGCTGAATATTAATAAAAAAATTCCACGATTTAAAAGTAAAATTTATTCAAACCCAATCGATCTTATCAAACAGCGTAGGAAAACGTATAAAAGTCTACAAAAATATTTTTATTATGATGTTAAATTTTTTTTTAAAGAATCTGTTAATTCTTCGTTTTATTTATATTGCTTAAAACCTAACCTGTCGTAAAATTAAATAAATTTGCTTGTTGATTATTATTTTGATCTGGAGATCTCTCATTCCTCCTGGGACTCACAATCAGACAGAAGCCTGATATACAGTTTTAACAATTTGGAGTAAGCAATATATGCTTGTTCCAGATGTTCTCCAGTCGATGTTTCCATGTTTTCTACTTTCTCGTGTAGGCGATACTGGTGTTTAGACTGCAAGAGTAGCGATCGTTTTTCTACAAATTGCATTCGTTAAATATTTTTTTGTATTAAACTACAACCTTTTTTTGAAATAACGAAACTGATCTCATGAGGTTTAGAGGTTGAGAAGTACTTCAAATAATTTTTTGAATGCTGGGGATCAAATTTTTTTAGTGAATCTTGACTTGATGAACTTGCAACTCCCCATCACTTAAGCTGTTTGAGGACTCTTGTATTTTATGTACAATCCGTGTTAAAACCTGCCTTCCCAATACAACGTCTATCGACTCCCTACTGCAAAACATGTAACGTTTGTATTAGCGTAAAAGAGCTGGAACGGATCATCGCTTATCCAGAAAAGTTGTGTTTTTCACCTTTCCGGGCCAGTCTTTAATTCAAATACTCTCTATCGTACCGTGAGACAGTAGATACTTCACGCTCGATGATTTTCTCTGTTTTACGTACAAACACTTAACCTTTGATATGTAGCTTAATTCTTCGTAACCTAATTGTCCTTAACCATACGTAACCTAATCATTCCCAACACTAATATTACCTAACCTTTCCGAACTCGTTCCTACTCCAAAACGTAACCAAACCCTACCTGGCCTAAGCGAATCCCTTACCCTAGCCCTACTTGAACTAAACTTACCCGTACCTAACCCATCTAGCCTAATCTAAGCTAGCCTGTCATGACGCTAACTAAGCCAATCCATCTTTAATTCTAACCTAACCAAAACCCTACTTAGCCTACCCTAGCCCTATCTAACCTAAACTAACTCGTCCCTATGCCTAATCTTATACATAAGCATGTATAAGATTAGTCAGTGAAAGCATCCAAAATCTCCAAAACCCGGGTAAACACAACTTGGGTGCCAGGGCACAGAGGAATTTTTGGTAACGAGAAAGTAAACAGTCTAGCCAATTGAGGATCCGCATGACAATATATAGGCCCCGAACCTACATTTAGGATAACAAAAACAAATATAGAATCCTCCATCGCGGGAACCAAACAAAACAAAAAAATTTATGATGAAACAACCCTCATCAAGACTGGCAAAACCACTGCATCCAACTGGAGAGGGCTAAACTCAGAGGAGTGATAGGACTACTAACTGGTCACTGGGATCTGAGCAAACATCTACACAACATGGGCATATACAACGATGATCCCAACTGCAGATTATGAAATGAGTAGGATGAAACAGCCTCCCACATCATCTTCGAATGCTAAGCAACAGCTCAATTCAACGTAACATACGAAAAAACTTAGGGAATGAAATTGTAGCAGCGACAGTAAATGACCTGCTACTTCTAGGAAGAAGGATTGAGTCTATTGCTCTGAACTAAGGAACTAGGAAGGTACAATAAGCCAGAAAGCTGCAGTTCCTGGGTAGCACAAACCCCGCTTCCTAGTATCCTTATCATCATACCATACCATACCAACCCTACCTTAAGCTAACTCGTCCCTATGCCTAATCTTATCTACCCAAGGGATAGGGATAAAAGAAGCTGCCACAATGCCTACTGCACCTCGACCTGAATTGATCTATTGTGCTCCCATGTTTTTTATAACTCACTGGCCAGCTTCAGGTTATTAACCAGCCACCACAGCTTTGCCAGCGTCTCCTTGGTGTAGGATCTTGCTTGTGGTTTTTCTTGTCCCTTGGTTTTTATTTACTGCAAGAACCTGCACCTACATAGACCTTCACAGAACATAGAATGTGTTCTGCGGCCTCCTCCTCTTCCTGGCAGTATCTGCACAGTGTTTCTTCTGTCTGTACTGCATGTGCTTTCTTAAGTAGCAGTACATGTCATAGGCGTCATTGTCCCCCCCCTATACAATTTTCACTGATGACTTTAGTCTACATTATTACCATCGATGCAGATGATACCTCAATGTCGTCTTCTTAACCTAATCCAAGCAATCTCCAACGTCATAGAACACCTTGAGCTTCTCACAAAGCGAAGGACAAGACTGAATGTAAAAATGTAACAATTACATTGAAGAAAAAAGCCCTCTACTTTACATCAACATCTACCCTAACCAAACTCATTCTTAACACTAACCTAACCCTTCCTTGAGCTAGATCCCTAACCCAACGAACGTGCACTCTCTGAAATCGATGACGCAAAATGGTAACGCCAAAAGTTATGTATCTAGTATGTTATGTATTAATTATACATTGATTTAGTTATCTTACAGAAAGTTTCTAGTTCTGTTTTTTTAATTAGAATTTTAGAAAACTGTCAGTGTTTGTGTGTTTGTTACAGATAACTCGTGTTTCTCATAGTTTGAAATGAGAATATTCCCTTCCGTTTGGTACAGTTGGACTGAAAAGCCCTTTTGAAATCTCCCTTCCATTTTAAACAGGAATCTTCCTGATGGACAAATCGAGAACAAAAGTATCAACAAGTTGTTATATTAAGAGACACTAGATACCGCGAGCGGCCCACGACTGTTGCTTATATTGATCGGACAACAGAGCCTCGGGGCGAACAATGCCGTCCCCCGGTGTCCATTTCAAGGAAGATTAACGGATTAGATGCTGTCAAGAGCTTTCTCCTTTAAAACACCCTGAGGATCAGACTTCGTCCGACGTTTCGGAAAGCTTACGACCTCGGTTAATTGCCAGATTCGGCAGACGGCGCGCCGGGCCGACCTACTTTAACGTTGCTTTGATTTCAACCTAGTTCTCGCCTCTAAACCCAAACGACTTTACAACAGCTCCAGTTTTCATTATTATACGTTAAATAAGTTAGATAATTATCAAATGGAATAATTTATTATACAAAAAGTGTGTCAAATTCTAAAATTAATCTATAAAGAAACAAGAATTTGAGAAAGAATGATTAAGGGGAATGATTATTCGAAAATCGTGAGATGCGGTCTGGTGTGATTTAGGTTTCAAAAAAACATTTCTTTATCGTGACAAAGTTTCGACCTTTATTGAGATCATCTTCAGGGCCTGGGATTTACAAGCATTGTTTAAATTTAACAAATACATGTAGGACGTGAAAAAAGTGAATTTATACAATGCAAAAAATATATTTTATTTTTTATTCAATCAAAGAAGATGATCTCAATAAAGATCGAAACGTTGGCACGATAAAGAAAATGTTTTTCTGAAACCTACATCACACCAGTCCGCATCTCATGATCTTCGAATAATCACCGACTAACGGTCACTAATCACCACACATTATGGGGAATATTCAAAAATTTAAAAATCAGAAAAACATAATAGAAAACGAATGCAATTTGATGCTTAATTGCTCTAATAAAACCATAAATCGACAAAAAAAGCTTTCAATTTTTATTTTTTTTTTATTTTTTAATGATTGATAATTTATCCAGCAAAAACTTGAATCGAGCTCAGACAACTGAAATATATTTTTTCCCATTTGTGAAGCAATATTTCATCTTGCTTCAGATATTTACCGTTTATACTATATTATTAAGATTAACAAGTTGTATTTGAAAATAAAATAAGTCTTCGTTCACTAAATTCAGTGTCTTTTATTCATGACTGTTATATTCAACAGTGTTGGGTTGTGGGATGTGCAGTCATACAGAAAACACAGCGTAGTGCTCAATTCTTTAATTTGCCAACGTTTCGAATGGTTTTCATTCTTTTTCAAAGCGACGCCTGGAATATGATGGAATATTTTACATTATTTTACATATATTACATTCGTTTTTACATCATTTTTATAGATTTTCATCGTTTATTATAAATTTCTTAATAGTAATTTTTAATACTATGTGAGCAATGCGAAAAAAATTTACAAGTTAATTAAGTTTTAAAATTTTGACTAGACAATGGACTAGATACTTTTTGTTCTTTAATATTGAAAGACATTTTTCTTACTGGAATAAAGGTAGAGCCGCTTTTCCGGTGGACAAATGGTTCTAATTTTTTTATGCCAGTACTACTCTAATTATGGGTTAAGGGCTTTAATTTGATGCCCGTTTTAGTTGGAAATCTTTTACTCCTTCCAGCATGAAAAAAACAAAAAAACTGAAGAACTACTAACTACGATTTTAATGCTAACACCAGGAAAAAAATGGACAAAAGGGGCTCTACCTTTATTCCAGTAAAAAAATGTCTTTCAACATTAAAGAACAAAAAATTTCTATTTCTTTGTCTAGTCAAAAATCTAAAACTTAATAAACTTGTAAATTCAATTTCATATTGCTCACATAGTATTAAAAATTAATATTAAGAAATTAAAATCTATAAAAATTTTAAAGTAAAAACAATATACCTAAAATAATGTAAAGAATCATATTCCAGGCATTGCCTTGAAAAAGAATGAAAACCATTCGAAACGTAGTTAAATTAAATTCACTGTGTCAATGCAAAATCAGAAATAATTTGTTTTCAGAATTCAAAATTTCTTTCTTTTTTTATCCATTTGAATAAAAAGTGTACCCTTGGCCCATACAGGGCAGGTTATGCAGGAAAGTACATGCTACTCGAGGAATACGAAATCTATCACTTTGTAATGCAGGCAAAGAAAGAATAAGGAATGGAGAAAGAAGCCCATCATCTGAAATGTGTCAAAAGAATATGATTTAAAAGTAAAAATGTATTCATTTAAGTTACATCAAAGATATTTTTTTAAAGGGTGTATTGCCTTGGTTTACAAAGTGGTAAAAGAAGAACAAACAAGAAGTTAAATTAAGTTTCATAAGTAACAAATATTATGCTTTAAATATATATTTTAGGCAAATAAAGGATATTTAGACACAAATTATTTTTTTGTCACTCTTCAAGCCTATTTTAATATCAGCGTATACAATAACTAAATGATAACCACAAGTGATTTCAAAATTATTCTATTCCTTTATTATATTTTCCTGGACCAACAATAGGCTCAGATCGCTGTTCAAATATCTCAGGGCCATATTTTAAACTGTAAATTTTTGAGTGTTTAAGTTTGTCTTATAATTTATTGAAAAGAATGTATTTATTAGTGAGAATGGAGGAGCCAGAATGCTATTATTTTATTCATTGAGGACTCGGACTTAAATCAATGAGATTTGGGTTGCATGTCTGTATTTATTGGTTTGAATGAAAGGAATGAATGTGGATCTTATTTTTATCTCTGAGTGTAATTTTGTAATGAAGTGTGGTGTGAGAATGTAATTTATTAGCGTGAATGGATGGACTTATTACCCAATTACCCTGAGAAATCTTGGATATTTTGGGCAGTATGAATAAAGTCTGGTATGTGAATGTTAGGACTTATTCCCAATTACTCCAAGGAATATCAAGTCGTCTAGACTCCTCTCTAACTTGTTTTTAAATGTATATATTTTTATGTAAGTAACATTTGTGTGTTTATTTTTATCCTTGACTAATGAGGCCCTAAGAGAAAGAGAGAGTCGGTAACCTTAACGCCAAAACCTAAGTGTTTTGAATTTAACTTGGCTACAGCATTAGAAAAATGAGCTGGATGAATAAAATGAGATTTAAAAAAATACCGCAAATAAAAATTCCCAGTCCTAAAACTAATCCCCGATTCATTCCTATTTGAAATATTGTGTAGTTTTCATGTTTTTTAGTGTTTTTCTCATTTGACATAACTCAAGAGATAATATTGAAAAGCGCTTTAAAATTTTCAATTTAATTACAACTAAATTTTTAATTTGCTAAGTTTAGCATGTATTGACACTTTTTTTCAATATCCCAATAACAATAAAAACTGTTCATTTCCCCATATCTACTATTTCATTCTATTGAAATGCAAACAGAAGACTTTTTCTATTTGAATTGATTACAAAATAGCATGAAATTTTGAACTTTTGAACTGTTTTCTTACGATATTGTTTAAGATTTAAAAAAAAATCAGCAGCATTTTTTTAACAATACAAAATTGGAATTAATTTTTTAAATGTATTTTTTTAAATATTTCTTTAGACATTACAACTCTATTTTTGCACCTTTCAGGTTAAATCTGTGCATATTAACTTTTGATTAAAAATTATTCTTTTTACTGTTTAATGTGGCATATTTACTAATATTTATCTTGTATTTCCACTGACCCTAACATTTCGTCTACTAAGGTAATACTTTCAAGGCAACAAAATTGGAGTGGTTTTAGTTTATTATAAATTTTTTCTTGAAAACTTTAATTACTTCTCATTTTTGTTATACTAATAAAATTGTACATTGTTTACAGTAACCGTGTTCAATAAAAACCTGTAAATAGTTGTATAAAAGCATCTTTGATTTTATAAGAATATATTTTTGTATGGATTTTAGATGTAATTAAACCATTTTAAAAAAATGTAAATCTAAATATACGCGTTTGTACTGTTTCAGTTGAAATGACAATGACACTGAACCCCAACGGAGTCGGAGTGAAAGCGGAGTCGTTGAAACCGGAAGCGGGATCATCTGGCGGACCAGCCTAGCCCAAGTTACACACCTCATTCGCAAACCAACAACCGAAGCTGTTTTGCACCAAACATAAGCTCAGGAACTTTACTGCGCAACATCTTCCCATTTCTAATACAGTCGAATATATTTTCACCCTGCGTCAGATATTTCCCATTTATATTTTGTACGATTGTTAAGTTGTAATTAAAAATAAAAATGAGTGATAGTGGTATTAATTAAATTCACGTAATTCAACATTAATTCTTCTAGCTGAGGACTTTATTTTTATTTATTTATTTTATTTTAATTTTTTTTTTAAAGGTCAAAAGGAAAGGGTAACATATCACAAAATGCAACATTCTCTACACTTGGACCATAAAATAAACTTATATTTAAGTTATTCTGCAATATTTATATTATAATAAGTTAAACTTATATGAATAGTTGAAAATGCATGATGTACAAGTTGACAAAATATTTTGGTAATTTTGCGAAAGCTAACATTAAAAAAGATCATTAAAGTTTTCCTCAATCTACAAAAAAACATATAATTTTTAAATTATTTTATTGAAACTGTGGCAAAATAGATAGAAAAATATGAAATGGTTCAGTATTTGCGTCACACTTCTGGTCTAATGTTTATTATTTACAATATGTTAAATGTATTTATATAAATGTTATTCTCCTTATTCAAATCTTGTAAAATCAGTTCACATTTTATATATTTTATGGAAGAAAACAAAATATTGTAAAGTACAATGATGAAGGATTAGAATGAATTCCTTTCTGTGAGCAGTCAAATAAATAAATGCAGATGTCACAATTAACTTTAATCAAATATATGTTTAACTATAGACAAAATAGGTGAATTAATAAAAACCAAGTTTTTATTGTTATTCATAATAAATTAAAACATTCTGTACAACAGAATATTTTTTTACAAAATTTAAAAAAAAATTCTACTTATAAATTAATAAAATAACCAGTCATGATTATTTAAAAATAAAGTCCTTAGTCGTAGAATTGAATAGCTTGAACGTATAAGGTGAAATAAAACATAATCATAATGTGGATGAGGAAAACTTAGGCGAATAGCTATGAAATAATAAATTAAACATAATTAAAATGTTTTATAGGCGGTAATATTTTTTTCAGGGGGAACAATAGCATTAGACATAAATACATAATTTTTTATCTGCCATTAATGTAATAGTTTATCAGTGATCAAATCAAATTCGTTAAATTTCTACTAAATGTTTACAATTTTTTTTTGTTCATTAAATTCTATGGAAATGTAAAAGGAGTGATGAATGATTTTAAGATGATTAAAACAAAACATAATAAAATTTATATTTAAAAAGGCATTGAAATGTCTAGTAATTTAGTTGTGATAGGGAAAAGACCAAAACCCTGTAATCCTAGAGTAGGCTGGTTTATGAGGGTAAGATCCAAATAGATTTAGACTACTTCTTCTTATGACCAGTGAAACTATGTTCTAAATACATAAAATATAATAAAATATAATACTTATTATTAGTTAAGCACATGTACATTGATGCACGTTAGAAGCGGTCTCCTTTCAAGAGCACTCTAATCCTCTCCCTCCTGTAGATGAATATTAGATCAGTGCACAGCTCTATACATTTGTTTTTATATAATGCAAAAATAAAAAAAATTATTAAAAAATACTTATACAAATTAAAAAATTCTATACTGTAAGTTATAATTAAATATAAATAAGATAATTAATATATTTAAATAATAAATAATAACTATAATGTTAACATCTCATGAGATTAAAGGACGTTATTAATGAGCATTATGAAATTGTTACAAATTTATTTTTAGGTAGTAAAAAAAATCACTTTTTAATTTATTTTTTACAACATTTTATAAAACATAAAGGGTTAGATTTTAAGGTAATAAATTATTTAGTTTAAGGTAATCATGCTTTGACTATACTTTCTTAAATATTGATGAATAATAAAGTTTTAAAAAAATATAAAAAAACAAAAAAACAATCTTAATGTCTTCTGTTGTGACAGAGTTTTTAAATGAAATTGGTTTTGTACATACATCTCTAACATGAAGAGGTCCAAATAATTCTCCCTCCCCTCAGGGAATTCTAAATTGTTAAAATTTATCCGCAGTTCTAATTAGTTTATTTAAGCCGAAATTTAGCCCACCTCGAAATAAACTTTAGTTACTACCTCCTTGCCTTCAAAATTATTAATAAATTTGTGGAATGACTTCGGTAATTCCAGTTGGCTTTAAAAAAATTATACCTGTACATTTTGTACAGTATTGCCTTAATGTTGATGTCTTTACATTATATGTATGTGTTGGAAAATTATTGAGTTTTAATATTGAGTTTGAAAATATACGAAAGATTGCTCCTTTTCCGAGGAGAGTTATATTTTACAATTTGTAATAGAAAGCATGTATAGTATAACAATAATGTCGAACAATAAAACTATATGAAATATAAGCAAGCTGTAACATATTTAAAATGCTAATTTTCTTTTAATTAAACTAGTCAAATAAACAAAGAAACCAGACACACAAAAGAAGAACAGTTTTTAATAAAATAGGCTTCAAATCTTTAAATATTTTATAATCCATAGGGTAATAGAAAATTCTCATTAAGGTACAATAAACATTTTTATATAGGTAGAGAAATGATATTAAAAAAAAGTTATAACAAAAACCATATTATTGAAATTGTTTAAAGAACATATCAATATGTTGTAGTTATCATTTAAATGAACAAACACAGTTAACATTTGAAAATAAACACACATATATTTTTATTCCTAATCTATATTTTTAGAAACGCTCTTTCCTATTAATACCTAGATTTAAAAAGGTGTTGATTAATAACTTCCTTTTGAATTTTGATGTGTAACTTTAGGGATAAATTCATATATAAATAATTATATATACCAAAAGCTGTCAACCTAAAACATTTACGATGTTAGTAGCTTTTTTAATGAGGTCATTTACAATATATCAGATTGTAAATTTATTTTCTTACATTCAACTTTTACATATTAAAAAAAAATATATCAGGTAGAGTTGAAAATTAACATTCGTTAAGGGAAAAAAATGTAATCGCATGATTACCAGCTTGAAATTAATAAGTGGACATTTGAATATGCGTTTTATTTAGTTTTATTGTGAGTAAATGTTGGTGAATGAAAATATTCTTACACATCAAAAAAAAAGTAATTCTTTGATACAGATTTATCATAACTGTCATCCATGATGTGATGTAATATTTCTAGTGTTTTATTAATCTTATTGGTGTGGACCCAAATTTATTACAATATGAGAATCCGAAGTGCTTTCTGTATTTCACAAATGTGGCAATATACATTTTTACTATAAGTAGAAAGGCCTCTGCTTTAATTTTTCATAAGTAGCACCATGGTGTCACCAATTTAATTAATTTTTTTCAGATTGTATAAGTCTCAATAAATCTCTTGTTGAACGAATGTTTGCCTTTGATGTTGGAAATGTTGAAAAGAAACTATTTTGTTGTAATAAGTTTTATTTTTGTGAAATTAAAGCGAAATATTTTATAAATCTAACATTTGGACTGTACGACAGTTGAACAATCTTTTATATAACAACTTAACACACGTTATTTTATATAGCAGTTTTCAACCTTTTCTTTGTGTCACTTTCATATTTATTATAAAAGAATGGTTTCAAGGAATGCAAATTATGAATGAAAAAAAAATATATAAATGTTCAAAACGCATTTTGATTTCTAGCTTCAGACAATTGTTAAAATAGTATTATATTTTTCAATGCCAAAACTAACAAGCAGGTACACGTTATTAACAAGTTGTTACTGTACAATAAATTAAAATACAATTCTTAATAAATCATTGTCTTTTCTTAATCCTTAACCTTTTTGATTAACATAAATTTTGATGTACACAAATGTTTTAAACAAATTCGCAGTAAGTATAAGGTTTGTATACAAAAATGTATCATGAAAACATAAATTTTTAAATATCTCATATCATTTTTTTGTTGTATTTCTAGATAAATATTTTATTAGTTAACAAAATTACATTATTATGAGGGATTAAAGAAAGTTTTAAGGCAATCATTGTTTAATATGATGTTGACATAGTTGGAAAATTTACAGAGGGCTCGGACAGAAAAGGAAGGATCAAGATCTTCAAGTGTTATTTTTGGAAGCAGGGTTGAATCTTTTCATTGATAGAAAGCATGTCGAGGTCATTGAGGATAGTTATTTAAATTTGTCTGTTGACTTTTGATGAGAAGAATTGTATGCGGTGGATATTGAATGGCTTATGGAACCCAATAGTTCCAGCACATATCCCCATATGGCCAAAGTGGTCATAGTAATGGCTTCAACAGAGTTTGTTGGATTTACAAGTTCGAAACAGATTTCGGTCCTAGAAGCCCAATTAATTGTCCAAGTCTTCTGTTATGTTCTTGTCATCCCATACTGAGTACTAAGTACCTAACTTGATATGTCAGTATATCAGTTGATGTATAGCTACTGTGCCGGTTGTAAGATGGCTTAACAGAACCTCACATTTCTGCTCGGTATGGCCAGGTGTTCAAAGTAAAGTTCTTTATAAAGTAGTAGTATTAAAAGACAATAACAGATTTTGGTCCTAATAGCCCAAGTAAAGTAGTTGTCCAAGCCTTCTGTTAAGTTCTTGTCATCCCGTACTAAATATCTAACTTGATACATCAGTATATCAGTTGATGTATAGCGGCAGAACTATTAACTTAAGACTTGTTAGGGCTAAATTGATGGATTACTAGATACTGCTAACACTGCAAATTTGATTGGAAGGTTTGGGTGTGCCGGTTGTAAGATGACTTAACAGAACCCCACATTTCCACTCTGTATGGTCAGGTGTTCAAAGTAAAGTTCTGTGTAAAGAAGTATTATTAAAAGTCAATAACAGATTTTGGTCCTAGAAGTTCATGTAGTTGTCCAGGTCTTCTGTTATATTCTTGTTATTCTGTTTTCTGTATAAGTGTAGTATAAATGATAAACAGGGTTGTATGGCCAGTACTCGTTGCCGCACCTCTCTCTGAATAAGCAGTCAGATAAATAGGATTCAAGGATAATGTTATAAAGTGTACGTGTGGAGTGGTTAAGTTAACCTCTAACCCTGGGCTACATCCCTAGTCAAACCTAAGCAAAGAGGTTAGGAGACCTCTAGAGCTGACAAAATGGTGTCAATAACTGAACTCTTGCTTGAATGATGGAGGTGGAAGCTGATTTGGCAAGAAGGAATGATGTTATGTAAATCTAGGATTTAAATTTTTTTTAATGAGTCTTTTGAGGATTTTGAACATCACAGAAAGAAGGTTGGTAGTTGCTGTGAGCTTTACGAATGGGAAAGAAATTCTGTATTCAGAGAAAAAGAAAAAGAGGTACAAAAGATGTAATTGTATATTGTGGTGAAATACTATGACCTTTTGAGGACAGTTTCAAATTTGTGTATGTAGTACTTAACTTAGAAATGAGAAAGAAGTATACCATGACATTATATTAACATGTTTATTTTAGTTCATGAAAATCTTACAGTAATCAATACAAATAATAAATATTTAAAAGACTAGGTTATTACTATCTAGAATTTTTTGCAATAATCCATAAATATATAAATTATGCATCTATTAATCTACTGGCTAGCAAACAAGTAGCACAAAGAACAGTATTTCAGCCATGTTCATTAAATTAACTCGATGTCTTTTTTTTATGTAAAATAAATAACGACCAACTTTTATGGATTTGGAAAGGTCACTCATGTACACGGTTGTTGTTCATATTTTAAACACATTCCTATGTTGTCTTCCGGGCTTTCTTCCCTGGATCCAGGACCAAACTTCACCCGAATGTTGAAAGGTTTGGTGCTCGCTAGTAAAACAAAAATAACATTAATTATGGCTATTTATAAATTGTACAATTTCAAAGAGAAATCACTGAACTCTCTATTCGGCAAGGTCCTTCGATTCCGCTGCAAAAGGTATTACCGCAACGCAGCAGATCACAGAGGCCAGGACTGCCCACAGGCTGAAATATTAATAATCATTGATGAGCTAAATTAGTCAACCATTAAAATTAAACTCACAGAGATAAAATCTTCAGTGTCACATGCCATGACTATTTTATCTTCACACAGATCCGGAGAGCTGTCCCGAATGGAATTTGAGATCGGACCAGAACCAGAACCTTCATCTAAAAAAAATCATACCTTTATTAAAACTGACAATAATAACGTTAAAACACTTACCGTCTTGGCTATAAGAGGGTCCAATTCTGAAAGAATTGTCATCACACGGTTCATAAACAATAGAGCACATCTCTGTCAAATAAGAACATTAAAAAAATACTTTTTGAGTTTGTTTTTTAAATTAATCCTCAACATACTTTCTTCTTGTCTGATACAAATATTGTAATCTTGATCTGCTAGATGCCTCCCATTAATGGCGTAATTCATTGTCTGGATTACTCCTGAAATATCCTACATTCACTTTAACATATTATTACAGTAGATTGACTCAATGACGATGTCAACTGAGTTACGATAGATCTGCCAACCTTTTTCGCCGAGGAAGTATTGATCACAACCTGCCGGTGCTCTGCTGTTAAATTCAATCTGTGTGATCTTTATCTCCCAGATCCGGTAGAGATCTGATTTAGAAAGGTTCATTGAAATTTTAACCGGATCTTTTATATTCTCAACATCAAAGTATACTATAATAGAAATAAAACAATTAAGTAAATTTAATTAAACAGATGATCCCAGTTATATTACAATGCTGTCCTGAATTTTGCCCGCAAATATTTATATCGTGTGAACTCCCACCAGTCACCCGAAACCTGTCTGAATCACACACTCCAGTTTTTCTGTTGGGCTGTCCCTGCGAAAATATTTAGATGTAATAAATTGGAAAAAAAAGTATTTTTATTTCTTTTGGATTTTTACCAAATTGAAATGGATGAAGTCAAGCCTGAATTGTGTCACTTCAGGAGCCAGTTTCTTGATTAATAAAGTGCATTCTTGCGAACCTTGAGTCAAGCCAGGAAAGCCAGGGTTTATAAAATAAACAATGTTGTTTTCAACCACTGCTCCGCACGTTGCAGTGACTAATAATAATAATAATAAAATACATTTTCATTTAGGTGAAATGGTACATGACATAAAATTAAAATAAATATATTTCTGACAGACAATTCATGGTTACTTGGACCTCTGAAAGAATTTTAGTGACTATAAATATATCATTGAGACCCATTTACTACTTTTTTAAATCTTTCTTTTCTTGTTTAGAACCGATGTTCATAAATTTACACACTGAATAAATTACTAAGTCTGTTCTGTATTTTAGAAGAAAAATCGAAGGATAGCCAGAGACGGTTCACAAAATTTCACTAATTTTATTTTTGCAAGGAATAAAGCTTGGCAGGACGTAAACTGCTTCTTGAGACAAATTGTGAATGCAGGGCAAAACTGGTGGCCCAAATAAGGTGTATATTATTTTCCAGTTCTTGCTCAAATTTGCAACAACTAGTGGTTTTGGGTTCGAATCCTGTTTTTTTTCGTTTTTTTTTTCTTATAAAATTTTCAAGAAATCCAGTTTGTTAAGTCAACACCGCTGTATAAAGCATGCAGAATGCCACTCGATATGAGAATTGAGCTTGAGCCTGTCAGCGACTCTTCGGGTCCCATATAATTCTCAGAGAAAACTGGTTTTAATCGTATATTGTCAATAACTTGTTTTTCGTTATCTTTTATATAAATTGAGAGAGTGAATGTATTTATTAGAGTAAATGTATAGAATGTGGTGCCAATGGTGGAATATTTAGTCTCGAAAAAAATCATGAGTTCTTGATGAGCAGAGGAATTAAGGTACTCCTGACATTATTTATGAACTGCCCACCTAGTTTTTGCATGAAAAAATGGCCAACTTTGGATATGATTATTTTCTCAGCCTTTTAAGTCTAGTGTGTCCTTTCATTAAGTTTATTCGCTTAGCGTCTGTGTTTCCACTGGACCGCCATAAGTCACAGACCTGCGCTAGGTTTTTAAGAAATTTTACTCTAAACCAGATGGTTTTTTAAAAATATTTTCTTTGCTTCTTTCATTCAAAAATTCGGGAATATGTTAATTCTTTCACTTAAACTCACTCAAAAACATCAAATGAAGCTGTGGAGCCAGGAAATGTCCTGGATCGACACCCTATAGCAATCAATAGGAAATTTGAATAAGCTTCCTCTTTTCCCGATATTTTTTCTTTTTCTTCTTAATGGGCAGTGTATTTAATGTATTAATAACTCGAAAGTACAATGAGCAAGATTTTTTTTAAATAAGTTTCAATTAATTAAGGTTTTTAGTTGAGATAAAAAAGTCAGTGTCACGAGCGGGATTCGAACCCGCGACCTTTGGCTCAATACGCTGCTGCTCTAACCACTTGAACTATCGTGTCTTCGACCCACTCGGGCACTAACTTCCCATCTCAACCCCACCTTTTGAATTTTCCCTCCTTTTTGCCATTTTTCAAAATTAATTATCTTAATTAATTGAAAGATATTAATTGGTCAAGTGGACCATGAAAACTAGTGCATTTAAAAATAATATACGATAAAAACTTAAAGTTTAAATTAAACCGGATATTCCGATCACTAAGTCCCATTATCTGAATACCCGAATAGATTTTAATATTTTTCGAGCTTCTCGGAAAATAAATAGGCCTCCTCAGGAACCGTTAGTTTAGGAGAATTTAAAAGCGGCCGGTGAAAGATTTTTGTCCCGCGCCGGTTGTCATCGCCAACACCAGGAAGTGTATTTAATTGCCTATTCAAGACTTCCATTCCTCTCGAATCAATGGAATATCCCTGGAGTTCAATTTCGAAACGGGTTTTGAACACCAACTAACCCAATTTTCTTGGCCTTTCCAAGTCCAGACCTCGGACTTTTGACTGTTTTCGAGGCCACATGTCTTCAGGTTGCAATTGAATTTTCTGTCAGAAAAGTCTTTTTGTTTTTATTTTATTTTATTCATACATGAGTAATGTCGTAAATGCCGATAAACACTCAACATACTATCAAACAAACAATATCATTACATAAATAACAATTTACAATTCATTTAGCATTAATGACTTAGGTGTAGTAACCAAATTTGGTAATAAAATTTAATTCAACCATTTGAAGGCAATTTTAATTGGAGATGATTGTCAAGATCCGATTTGATTGGCATAAGTGATATGAGTCCATGACTTTTGAAGGCAGATTATTCCAATTTTCCTAACGACGCGATTTGATAAAATGTTGATCCAATTAATTTCTTAATTCTTTAAATTTTAACTAGTAATTATAATTTTTTCTGTGTACCTAGCGTGTATTGAAAGTGAATATATTTATTAGCGAGAGTGTGCAGCGTGAGAGGGCCGATTGCCGAATATTCCAATTTTCTACAATGCGGTTTGATAGAATGTTGGTCCAATAAATTTCTTAATTTTTTAAATTTTAACTAGTAATTATAATTTTTTCTGTGTACCTAGCGTGTATTGAGAGTGAATGTATTCATTAGGGAGAATGTGTAGCGGGAGGGGGCCGATGGCTGAATAAATTTTCTACGATGCGGTTTGATAGAATGTTGGTCCAATAAATTTCTTAATCCTTTAAATTTTAACTAGTAATTATAGTTTTTTCTGTGTACCTAGCGTGTATTGAAAGTGAATGTATTTATTAGCGAGAGTGTGCAGCGTGAGAGGGCCGAATGCCGAATATTCCAATTTTCTACGATGCGGTTTGATAGAATGTTGATCCAATAAATTTCTTAATCCTATAAATTTTAACTAGTAATTATAGTTTTTTTCTGTGTACCTAGCGTGTATTGAAAGTGAATGTATTTATTAGCGAGAGTGTGCAGCGTGAGAGGGCCGATTGCCGAATATTCCAATTTTCTACAATGCGGTTTGATAGAATGTTGGGCCAATAAATTTCTTAATTCTTTAAATTTTAACTAGTAATTATAATTTTTTCTGTGTACCTAGCGTGTATTGAAAGTGAATGTATTCATTAGCGAGAGTGTGCAGCGTGAGAGGGCCGATGGCCGAATATTCCAATTTTCTACGATGCGGTTTGATAGAATGTCGGTCCAATAAATTTCTTAATTCTTTAAATTTTAACTAGTAATTATAATTTTTTCTGTGTACCTAGCGTGTATTGAGAGTGAATGTATTCATTAGGGAGAATGTGTAGCGGGAGGGGGCCGATGGCTGAATAAATTTTCTACGATGCGGTTTGATAGAATGTTGGTCCTATTAATTTCTTAATTCTTTAAATTTTAACTAGTAATTATAGTTTTTGTCTGTGTACCTAACTTGTTTTGAGAGTGAATGTATTCATTAGCGAGAATGTGTAGCGAAAGAGGGCCGATGACTATTTTCAAAAATTGGAATTTTCAAAGCTCTGAGAGTTAGTAGTTATCAAGAGTTACCAATCCAACATTTTAAAAAATTCAAATTTCAACATTTTTGCCTTTTCTTAATTTTTCATGTAGAGTTTTTTCGTCAATTCTGTGATGTAAATAGGTTTCTTTAAAGCAAATTTAACATTCTTTCAGGTGACACGAATCAGATTTTTCTACAGTCAGTAATTCTGACGTTTATAAACAATTTAGTGGACCTAATTCGAATAATTAAAAACCACCCAAAACCTGAAATTACGGATTTACCGTGAGATTTGGACAGGAGTTTATAGGAAGTTTTTTTTGTTGTAAATGGTGAGTAGAAACACGTGAAATATTCGACACTTATGGCCAGTGTATAGGATATGTTTTTATATCTTTATGTTCTTGTGATGAAAAGAGACATGGATCAGGGTAATAATTCGATGAAGTAGCCCTTTGGCCGTGTTTATTATTGTATGAAAGGGAGGTGTGATGTAAAGTTGTCCCCTTTTTACCCCATTGTCGGCCCCTTTCACCTCAAAGAAGCCGACCCCTCATAGAAAAATGTATTTTTATTACTTCTTCCTACTTCCTACTTCCTTCCTCACTCATTCAAAATCAAACATTTATAAACAAAAAACATTAATATCACTAACACTTTCAACATGGCACACAACAGTGTCATATCTAGACAGAAAATACATATTTTCAGTGAATACAAAATCATTTGTTGAACCGAAAATTTCTATATTTTGTCCATCATTGTATAAATTCATATTCAACCTTATACGGATAATTTAATCAATGTTTAAAAAACCCAGGCTTTGAAGATGATCTCAATAAAGATCGAAACATTGGCACGATAAAGAAATAATATTATTAAACCTGCATCACACAAGATCGCATCTCACGATCTCTAAATAATCGTAAATATTAATAGCAATGTTACTCGCGTAAATTTTATAATGTATTTTCAATTAATTGAGGTTTTTAGTTGAGATAAAAAAGTTAATGTCACGAGCGGGATTCGAACCCACAACCTTCGGCTTGATATGCCGCTGCTCTACCACTTGAGCTATCGTAACCTCGATCCACTCGGACACTAACTTCCCATCTCAACCACACCTTTCGAATTTTCCCTCCTTTTTGCCATTTTTCAGTTCCTTTTTATCTCAACTAAAAACCTTAATTGAAAGTTATTAATTGGTCAAGCGGACCACGAAAACTAGTGAATTTAATAAATTAGAATGAAGTATATCTTCACTAAAGCTCTCCGTGGCCATTTCGTTTGTCGCTGAGAATCAAATAGATTACATGACATTTGAAAAATGGCAAAAAAGGAGGGAAAATTCAAAAGGTGAGGTTGAGATGGGGAGGTGGTGTAAAATAGATTTTTTTAAAAATTTTGCACAAATTCTGATTAGTTTTAGTCACCCTGTTAAACCATAAAATATACATTTTCATTGAAATAAAAAAAAGACTGGTTAAATTAGAAATTAGGTGGGATTTGCCTAGATCAAATTTCCTTCTCGACAATGTCCAGTGTTTCACTTAAAAGGGCATAATTCTGGATTTTGTCAATTTTCAACGATACTACAACCGTTTGAAAGAATATATTCCATATAAATTTTTATTTATCTCAACTAAAAATCTTAATTAATTGAAAGATATTAATTGGTCAAGCGGACCACGAAAACTAGTGAATTGAATAAGTTAAAATGAAGTATATCTTCACTAAAGCTCTCCGTGGCCATTGCATTTGTCGCCGAGATCAAAAAAATTACACGACTTTTGAAACATGATAAAAAGGAGGGAAAATTCAAAAGGTGGGGTTGAGATGGGAAGTTAGTGTCCGAGTGGATCGAGGTCACAACAGCTCAAGTGATTAGAGCAGTATTGAGCCGAAGCTCGTGGGTTCGAATCCCGCTCGTGATGTTGGCTTTTTGATCTCAACTAAAAACCTTAATTAATTGAAAGTTATTAATTGGTCCAGCAGACCACGGAGAATTTATAATTATGTAATTTTTTGATACATTGCATATATTATACATTACATCAAAGGGTTGTCTACCTACTAAAAATCTAGCAAAAAAACATTGTACGCAGATTTGTAAAGACACGACACGCAACCGTGAGACATCTACACAGAAAACACTTTGACTGAGTATAAATAATTTGAGTAAACCTAAAATTTTACTTTATGTAAATCATTGTATAAATTCATTTTCACATCTCACATGTTGTATAATATCGTCAATTATTATTCAGAAATCGTGAGATGCGATCTGGTGTGATGTAGGTTTAAGAAAAACAGTTTCTTTATCGTGCCAACGTTTCGATCTTTATTGAGATCATCTTCAGGGCCTGGGATTTACAAACATTGTTTGAATTTAACAAAAACATGTAAGAACGACGAATATCGTCAATGTTTGCAAATTCCAGGCGCTGAAGATGATCTAAATAAAGATCGAAACGTCGGCACGATAAAGAAAATGTTTTTTCTAAAAACTGCCTCACACAAGACCGCATATCACGATCTCTAAATTATCATTATTTAACTGTCATTATTACACGTATTGTATTACCTTGTGAACTGTTTATTTTTAATATAAACTGACACGAATTACTGCAAAATATATTAACTCGTGAAAGTAGAAACTTGGGAATTTTGGATGACCTGAAATTCAAAATTTAATATTTGAACCTTTATCATGGTACAGTGATCAGAAGCGAAAAATGCAACCAGATTTCTTTTCAGTAAAATATAGCTAAAGGAAACCAATTGGAAACTGATCAGAGACCAAACCACAGGTTCTTCTATCTCATCGCAGACCACAACAAAAAAATCTCACATTATACTCGTAATTCAGGTATTTGGTATTATAAGTTACCGTATAAAACGAATAAATTTTATATGATGACGAGATATGAAATATGATGAATTATATCTGATTTTTCTATATTTGTTATCAGTTGCGTTTTATATATCAAAATCGGAATATCTGTGTCTTTTTTCGAACAATTTGTATTTAACAAAGTTTGGAACACTCACATACACAGCAAACGCCGAATCCCAAGGCGCACGGCCCGTGCGGGGTCCCGCTCGTTATCCTGCATTCGTAAGCGTTGAGGCAAATTCCTGAAAGTGAATTTCGAATTAACGACTCGTCGACCATTTAAAATGTGGTAGTCGAGACGATCGGATACAGACCTGTCCTCCTTCCGTTTTCAGCTTTACATTCCTCACTGACCGGGATCGGGAAGAAGTTCAAAACTTAAAAAAAAGATACAAGTTTTAATGTGGAAACTGGTAAAAACCGAGGTTGTCGACCATAACTCAAATTGAAACAATTTTACGATTATTTTGATTAATATATTGTTTACTATTATATAGTTATTTTTATTTCTGATCCATCATAATAACAAAAAAATAATAGATTATATCTTGAATTTTGTTTTACACTTAAATACCCCATTATAATTAACTCAGTCTTTTCAGACACTCGTCGTGCCCAAAATATCGATTTTTGATTTATTTTAGGTAGATCTACAGATTGCAACAGAAACCTGTTGTGTCTTTCTGAAAAATCTTCAACTGGTCCAGAACAACTGAGGAAAAAGTGGAAACCTTTAGTTGATTAAAAAAAAAATTGTATACCATTTTGGACATTCAAGCAAAGTTGAAGAGTATGTTACTGATTTTACAACATTATGATTTTTATTGCATTTTATTTCGAATTTAAAAAAATTCAGTAAATTTCTGGTGTTTGTTTTAGCAAAAACCCGTCGTGTCCAAATTTAATTTAATATTTAGCGTACTTCTGATCAGTTTAAAAAAATTCAAAAGCATACTCAATTGAAAGCAATAAACCAGAAAATGAAAAATCCTCAAAAAATATACAACTGTAAAAAAAATTGTATACCATTTTGGACCTTAAAGCAAAGTTGAAGAATATGTTACTGATTATACCCCGTCATGTCCAAATTTAATTCAATATTTAGGGTATTTCTGATCAATTAAAAAAATTCAAAAGGTTACCCAATTGAAAGCATTTGATAAACCAGAAAATATTTAAAAAAAAAAACTAAAAAAATATACAGCCGGAAAATGAAACGCTTTCATGTTTTTATTGGTTTATGGTTTATCATGGATTTAAACTAAAACAAATCTTCAATGAAAGAAAACTTTAGGCGCGAAAACTTTTCTTGAAAAAACCTCAATAAATGTACAACCTGAAAAAGAAATGCTTTCATGTTTCTTCGAAAATTATATTTCTTGGAAATGACAAATTTCAGAATTAATGATTCAATTTCAACTACAATTTAAAAAAATCTCAAATGAAAGAAAACTTTAGGTCCGAAAATTTTATCACAAATGATCGTAACTTGATCATTTAAGGCACGTGTCACTTTTCCCCTCAAAATTCGTTTTTATTATTGCAGTTTCAGCCCACTTGATTATCCTAGTCTTACTGTATTTCGGACAAACTTGAATATTCCCAATTTTTTTCTTATATTTTTTTTTCATTATGTAAATTCAAAAAAGGAGCGTTTTCTTGAAAAAACCTCAATAAATGTTCAGCCTGAAAAAGAAACGCTTTCATGTTTTTTCGAAAGTTATAATTCTTGGAAATGACAAGTTTCAGAAATTAACGATTCAATTTAAACTACATTTCATGTCCAAACTTAATTCAATATTTTGGGGCATTTCTTATCAATTAAAAAAAATTCAAAAGGTTACCCAATTGAAAGCATTTGATAAACCAGAAAATATAAAAAATCTCGAAAAATGTACAGCCTGAAAAAGAAACGGTTTCAAGTTTTTTCGAAAGTTATATTTCTTGGAAATGACAAGTTTCTGAATTAATGATTTAATTTAAACTACAATTTTAAAAAATCTCAAATGAAAGAAAACTTTAGGTTCGACAATTTTATTACAAATGATCATAACTTAATGATTTAAGGCAGTCGCCACTTTTTCCCGATCGAAAAAGACCCAAAATGTTTGCTCGACATAATTTCCTTGTAACCATAACACATAAGAAAATTACTGTAAACTGATGATATTTCATGGTAGTAATTTTGCCGTTCCCGATCATTCTGGTCTGCCAGCCCTCGTATTAACCCGCTTATTTCCCTGACCTTCGAAATATCGAAACGGGTCTGAGAAAAACAGCGAGTATGGAAAGACTAAAATGAACGGAAAGACGCCCAACATTCATTCATTCATTTCATATTCCCTCAGATCCCATGAATAAATACATTATACGGTTGTCACATCTCTGAAATATCCATTCAGAATAAATAAACCATTTCATCAATGAAAACGCTACTTTTGTATAATATTTATACGGGAAAAAACAACATATATAAAGGATATCTTTTTGAAACCACACCAGTTTCCTTATTTTTTGAACAGATACAAAAAAAATAATAAAAACAGAAAAATTACTTGAATATAAATATGCATTCGGCAGCAGGGTCTTTAATTTGAACAATTTATTTGATGAAAAGTCCACAAGACAAAATAAAATTAGCAAATTAATTTAAATAATCGTTAAGAACGTTTTTGTACTCACGTGTCGACCAGGTTGGTTGGTCACGGATTTGGTCCAAATTTTTTTTGTTATTCTATATTCCAAAATATCAGACACGTATTTTTGATTGCGTGACGTATATTCACTTTTTGTGAATAGTCTCCGCCAAACAATTTTGAAAGTTAAAAGCTTTCGTTTTTTAATATTTTTATTTCGCCGTTCAAGTTACTCAAATCAACTATGTGAACATTTTCCCATTGCAATAAAAATATAGTAAAAGATATTTAAGTTAATCAATAAACAAATAATGTCTAAAAATCAAATATTTTGTCAAGTAAACTAGGTCATAATTTTTTTTCTTAAAACTAATTAGAAATTTCGTAGACCCCTAAATATAAATTTTTGCTTGAGTTTGAGATTATCGATTTTTTGACCCTTTATCTGATTTTTTTTTTTTTTAAAGTAAAATTCAATTTTTCGTGTTTAAATATTTTTATTTCGCCGTTCTACTTGCTCAAATAACTGTACGAATATATAATTTTACAGCATTTTTTACTTTGCAATAAAAAATATAGTAAAAGTTATCAAACTTTATCAATAAACAAATAATTTCTAAAAACCAATTTTTTCTCGTGAAACGAAATACGAAATTTTTTTTTAGCACCTCTACACACCCATAAATATTTTTTTAAAATTGAAATTTAACAATTTTTTGACTCCCTAAATTTTTTCAGATTTTTGAGACGTCGTTTTCGGAATATCTGATTGAAACGGTTTCCTGGTTTTGCCAATTTTTTTTTCTTTTTTTTTTTAAAGATGAAATTTTCCTTGTTTTAATATTTTTATTTCGCCGTACTGCTTGCTCAAATAAATATAGGAATATAGGATATCATTTTACAGCATTTTTCTACGTAGTTTGCAATAAAAAAATGTAGTAAAAGTTTATCAATAAACAAATAATTTCTAAAAACCAAATATTTTTCAAGTCAACTAGATTATAAATTTTTTCTCGTGAAATTAATATGAAATTTCGTTTTAGCACCTCGAGAAACCCCTAAATATTTTTTTAAAATTTAAATTGAACAATTTTTTGACTCCTAAAATTTTTCCGATTTTTGAGCAGTCGTTATCGGAATATCTTGATTGAAACGGTTTCCTGGTTTCGCCATTTTTTTTTTTTTTTTTTTTTTTTTTTTTTTTTTTTTTTTTTTTTTTTTTTTTTTTTTTNTTTTTTTTTTGAAAGGTGAAATTTTCCGAGTTTTAATATTTTTATTTCGCCATTCTACTTGTTCAAATAATTATATGAATATATCATTTTGCAGCATTTTTCTACGTAGTTTGTAATCAAAGTTTTTCAATAACCAAATAATTTCTAAAAAGCAAATATTTTTTAAGTCAACTAGGACAAAAAATTTTTTCTCGTGATACTAATATCAAATTTTGTTTTTGGCACCTCTAACCACCCCTAAATATTTTTTAAAATTTAATTTGAACAATTTTTTGACCCCGAAATTTTTTCCGATTTTTGAGAAATCGTTATCTGAATATATATGATTGAAACGGCTATAATTCATAAACGGCTAAAAGGATTTTAACATCAAACAGACTATTTGAAAGAAGAGGAACATGGCTTTTTAATGACGTACGTACCATTAAAATATATAAAATATTTCTATATGAAAATACACAAATTAGCAAAATTAATTGTCAGAAATTAACCTAGGTTTTATTAGATAATTACTTTCATTCAAATAAGCAATTTCACTTATTCTTATTATGAAAAATGTTTGGGATTAAAGTGTTTTTTATTATTATGTTTACTTAGAGACCTCATGGGGAAAACAAAGAAAACGAAAGCTTGCGTTTAATAAATGTAATTTAGGAAATTTCCTTAATTTTTTGGCATATTCAAAAAAATACTTCATTCTTCTCAAAAAAATTTATTAAAAACAAATTAAATTAAAAATTTGGGGTTCCCATTTGAAATAACAAAAGTGACGTCTATAATGCTGTAACAAAAAGGTGATGAAGTTTTGGAATGCGCACAAAATGTTTGACGGTTACCATCAATAATTTTTTGTTTCTGTTCAAAAAATTGGGAGAGCTAGGCTAGGCCGATCAGAATAACGAAAGTGATTGAAGCTGCTAAATAAAGCATACAAAAACATCACATATCTGCTAGTAATTAACATAGAAGAGACAGGCTAAATTTTACTATTTTTAAACGTTTTGGTTAAAATATAGCAGCAAGAGTCAAAATGAAGTAGTAGAAATCAACGATCGAGCATAAAAAACACCTTTTTATTCGAAAATTATGTATGTTGGGTAAATATAGGCATTAAATTTTTAAAAATTTACCCCTTGCCGTCCTTGAGAGGAGCGCTGAAGGCGAAGGCCAAGGCTGCGCGGTGCCGAGGAAAAGAAGCGCTATGCCGACCTGGAGCCATCCGCGTTCCATGACGCCGCCTTACAATCTGAACCGCGGCTGACCCAGATACGCCAGGTCAACTCGCCCGTTATGTCCCTCAACTGGGAACAATTATGCCAAACCGATTCCTGGCGAAATTTACGGTCCATTTTACCTCCAGGCCCGTGTAGAAAAGCCATTTCTTACTGGAGTGGCTTCAAGACGTTACTTTCGTTCGATATCTTATTTTACAAAATCAATACTAGATAAAAACTACAGGGAAAGTTATAGGATTTGTTAATATTCAAATATATTTTTTGCATTGTATAAATTCACCTTTTTTCCACACCCTACATGTATTTGTTAAATTAAACAATGTTTGTAAATCCCAGGCCCTGAAGATGATCTCAATAAAGATCGAAACGTTGGCACGATAAAGAAAATGTTTTTTTGAAACCTTCATCACACCAGACCGCATCTCACGATTTCTGAATAATCATAAATTTTACCATTGATCTACGTGCATTTTATTGCCAAAATATCCAAACCAAAATAATAAAACAATTAGAATGCAACAGGATATTTAATTATTGTTAAGTAAACAAAAAATGAAGAAGAAGAAAAATAACTTTATTCTGGGACTGGTGTCCCCTAAGAATAATTTACATGAAATAAATAAAGGAAGTTTCTTCTATGAAGTTAAAAGTAAAAAAAAAAATCTTGGCACAATGTATACCAATAAGGCAGGACAGAAGAAAAAATTACGAGAATATTGAACAAAAATAACAAATGTTAACGTGAGGTCTCTGCTTGGAGGGATTGGAGGTGATTACACAGGTGGGATTCAAAGGAGGAAAAGGAGGCAGAGTGATGAATAGAAAGGGGAAGGGAGTTCCAGAGTTTAGGGGCTCGGATCAGAAATGATCTTTCGAAGGTATGGGTTGTATGTTGCGGAAGGATAAGGTCAAAGGAGATGAGCGGATGTTACGAGTGTGAGGAGTTGAATTGGAGGGATTGGGTGATGTAAGGGGGACGACGGGTGTAGATGAACTGGGAAAGGAAGCAACCTAGGAAATACTGTGCATGGAAGGAGGGGAATAGCCAGGAAAGTTGGGAATACAACCCCGACACCCGGGATCCCCGTAGGGTGTCGTACACAAATCTTACGCAACAAATCATAATACGCTTCAATCGCGCGTTCTCCGCCTCTGAGAGACCACCGTATGCCAAACAGCTATAATCGAAGAAGGGAAGTATAAGGGAAGATACAAGGAGTTTGCGGGTGGAGAAAGGTAAGAGAAGCCAGGACCGATGAAACAGGTTGAGGGAGGCAATGGAATGGCGGGAAATTTGGGAAATGTGAGAATGCCAGGAAAGGTTTTGGTCAAAGACTACTCCTAGGTTTTTAACCGAAGAGCTGAAGGGGATGGGATGGTTACTTAGCATGAGAGGTGGGATGCTGGGGAGGGAATTGAGGAGTTGCCTGGACCCGATAATTATGGCGGTGGATTTGGACAGATTGAGGACTAGGGAATTTTTATGGGCCCATTCGTTGATGGAGTCTTTTTGGATCTTGAGAGTGGCCGAGTGAAGATCAGAAACCTGGAAGGATATTTATATTTGGGAGTCATCGGCATGTAGGTGATAGTTACAGAACCGGATGGAGTCGGGCAGATCATTGATGTAAATGGAAAAAAGGATATGAGAGATGCTAGAGCCTTGGGGCACCCCAGATTTTAGAGGGAGGAAGGAGGAGGTAAGGCCATTGGGAAGGGAGACAGCTTGGTGGCGATTGGTAAGTAGGAGTGGAACCAACGGATGGTGCTGTCAGAGAAAGAAAAAGATTCGAGTTTAGAGAGGAGAGAAGAGTGAGGGACAGAATCGAAGGCTTTAGAAAAATCAAGAAGGACAAGTATAGTAACTTACTGTTGGTCCATTGCTAAGTGGAGGTCACTGGTAATTTTTATTAGTGCTGATTGGGTGGAATAACCTTGGCGGAAGCCAGATTGGAAGGGGTTGAGAAGATGGGACTGTTCACCAAGACTTGTGCTTGGACTAATCTTTCTACGGGCTTGGACAGGTTTGAGAGGATAGAAATGGGACGGTAGTCTGTAGGGGAGGATGGGTTTGGGGTTTTATTGGCAGGGTGGACAAGAGCTTTTTGCCAGGCTGTCGGAAAAACAGAGTAGTCGGAAAAATAGCTAAAACTATCGAATTCGGGACAAATAAACAAAAAGTTATAAATTATAAAATTGCATTTTAGCTAAATAGTAAGCTCTGAAGAGGGACCAGGGACGTGGCCCGAAATATGTTAACAATTAAAATATTTGGCATAAAAATAAGTGGTGTGTTCGTTAAAAAAAATAACCAACTTTCTAGATTTAGAAAATTATAGGTTTTCTGTATAAAATATTTAATTAGTAATGATATTTATATGTTATGTTTATTTACATGATATAATAATTTCACATGTGTTCACAAATTTACATATAATTTTACTAAAGTTAGGTTTCTTTATGACATTATTTCAAAATTTTTGTATTAACAGTAAAAAATGTTCTTAAGGTACCGAAGGTGTTTTATTAAAGAAATAGTGTCTTCAAAAAAATTTGAATAAACAAATCTTTGTGCTATTTCAGGCACTTGTTCAAAACTGTTGACAACATGCAAGTAAGGCGATACAGTCGTTCATACGAAAAGAAGACATTCGCCCCATTGGATAAAGTGAACGTGACTATAATGAACGCTAATTCACCTGTGGGCGAAGCGACTGCTCTTATAGTCAAAAACGATCCTTTGGTACGAGAACTGACGATACACTGCAAATCAGGGACAGCGGGGATTCAAAAAGATCTATCTTTAATCCCGACATCGACAAATGTACATGCATTTACAGGGTTCGGACAATTAAAACATGCACTTAGAGTACGTATAAATTAAATTTTTAGAGGAAGAAAAAAAATTTAAAAGTTAAAATAGCACAATTTACTTTAATAAACTGTTACTTTCTTTTAATGTTTATTTGGACAGAAAGCAGATATCGTACTTGTGATGGAGAAGCATTCACCAGATGGTATTAATTCGTCAAAGGAAATGTTTCTGAAAAATTTAGAATATACTAAATTTATGGCAGAAGCTTGTGTACAACATTGCCCCAATGCTATAATTATTGTTGATGTTTATCCGATAAATTCGACTGTGCCGTATTTTGCAGAAGTAAGCAATCAGACCATTTTGAGCAAAGATTTTTGGTTAATTAAAATTGTTTAACAGATCCTCTCAGAAAATGGAGTATTTTGCGCTAATAAACTTATGGGATCGGTCGCCCTTCATTCTTTGAGAGCGAGAACACTGCTTGGCAAAATGTTGGGAATAATCCCGAATAAAGTTCATGTCGATATCATTGGTGGCGGAACTCCAGAAACTGTGATTCCAGTTGTTTCGCCCAACAATCCTGGAGGACCTGCAATCGAGGTAAATATACATAAAAGTTCAGACATCTTGGTTGTATAATAATGTTGACACTTTTAAGGCTACAATTAATAAACTTCGTAAGAAAATCAAATACTTGAATGTAGAAGTCATTTCCATCACAAATTCTCAAGCAGTGCTGTCAAATGCATATTCATTGGCTGGATTCATTCATCAAATCGCAGAAGGTTATTTAAAAGCATTATTTAATAACACCGTTAAAAATAACTGGTTACATCTTAATTTTTCCAGGTCTGACAGGAAAACAGAATGTAAAAACAAATGCTTTTATTAGAACATCGGCTTTAATGGGAATGGATTTTTTTACCATGCCCATAGGCCTCGGTCTTGCTGGTATTGAAACTAACTACGGCATACCGAAACTTTCTGCCATTGAGTTACAAATGATGGACGAAGCCCTTCCGAAGCTGCAGTCAGATATTGCATTCGGGGTCAAACATGCAAGACCTCCACCAGAAGTCAAACAAAATGAAAGTGAACAGTCGACCCCAATCTGTGCAGCAATTCCCTGTGAATTTCCTTAGAATTCTGTAAAACTAATATTTTTATTTTGGATTGGCTGTAATTAAATTTTAATTTTAATAATTAACTTTGTTTTACTGGACAAATTCATTGACTGTGGTTTCTCTTTGATCAAATGTAACATAATCATGTTTAGTTGTGTGTAAATGGGAGGAAAAAATCTTTTTGAAAATCAGCTGGAAAATTTCACTGCTGTCTGATTTCTAAACATTGTTTCTTTTCAATAATGCAATGTTTTATACAGACCCTAATACAACATTCCAAAAAGTATTGATTTTATTTAATTTCTATACATGAAAGTTTAGATAAATACATTAATTACAAAAAATCGATAATCCAAAGTATTTAGCTTTGGATTAAAATCCAACTGCTAGAAGTCTTTGCTGAAGTTCTAGAAAAAAAATTGAGGCAAACTGGAATACATAATTTCTTAAAAAGATTAAATGGTTTTGTAAATTAGATTAAATTAAAGAAAGATACAGATACACAAACACCTAAGAAAATAAATTATACAATATTATAGTGTTTGGTATATGTATTATAATGTGACAATGAGAATGCAAAGAAGGAAAGAAAAACGAACAGCAGACATGCATTAAAATTTGTTGTTGAAATTTTGAACCAACTCATGTTCCAGGTAGGGTGTGCATATTCAATCAATTCAACTATACAGATACCATCCAGAGGATGTCAAATGAAAATTCATTAGAACAAAATGTAGTTAAAACTAAAAAGTTAAGCCATCATAAAACCCTAAAAATTTTAAAAATAATGAGATGGTCTCAAAAATTTCGGACAAAATGAAATTAAAAGAAAATTTTGACAGACCCTTCCAAATGAAACCAACAAATGATGGATTCAGACAAATAATAGCGAACTGTTTCAACCGATTTATTGATGCTGATCCAATCTGGCTGGAGCTTGTTATTACTCCGATGAGTCCTGAAAGGGAAGCTAGGACGGCCCTGAAATAAATAAATTAGTTGAAGCAGTTCGCTCTTATTGTGTCTGAATCTATCAGAAAAGAAAAGACAACTAAAAAAGGAAGAGGAGTAGTCATTTACAACAAGAGATGTCTAGAAGAATAAAAACCTTTGAAATCACTATAGGGGAATTATTTTGATATATAGATGGATCTAAAATTGAACATGAAGTTGAGCAGTAGTCAAAGGCTCAAATTTTGACTTAGTGAAAACATTAGGCCTAACATGATCAACTTTACAAGCTAATAAGCAATAGAATTCTGTTCAGAACAAATACTTAAAAAAGTTCAAAATGTTCGTTCCCAGACTGTCGAGTAGAATTGAAGGCTTTAGACTCCCCCTCATCTACTACTGAAAACTAGTCTAGGATTGCCTTCCAACTCTTGTGGATATCAGCCTGAAGTCAACAAACTGACGGAAGGATCTCTTACACTCTTTTAACCAGAATAAAGCGGAATTGAAATGGAGGGAGGAAGAAATGACCGCACACCAAATGAAACAAAGAAGTCCATATCTCAAACAGTAAAACAAAAATCTACGATGTCACTCAAACCTGTTTCAGCTTTGTGCATCTTCAGTGAGTAACTGTCCTACTGCCAAGCATTGTTCACCAACATCCACCATCAACATCAATAAAAGTATGTTAATTCTTATATGCAGTAAGTTTTTATTGCTAAAATGTTCTCAGAGTTTTTGAACTTGCCAGGACACAGTTGCTCCTCATAGCTTCCACCATATTACACTATGTAAAATAAAACATTTATTGCAAATAAAAAAAAATCTTTTCAGTCATATTCTACAAAAACTAGGGGAAAAAACATTGAATGGTTGAAAATATGTACATCAATATCTATAATCTCTCACTTTATTTTGCAATGAACACCATCCTTGGCATCTGTACAAAAAATATAGGTTAAATAATTGTTGCACTACTGCAAAGGAATTATTTTTACTACAAAGGTAGAAAAATAATTATTTATAGAAACTATTTACAATGAAATAGAAAAATCGTTAGAATTCAGATGTGAAACAAAATCAATATGAAAAAATAAAAAATGTATCTTTTTTGTTTTAATTTAAAATATTGGATAAAAAAGCTCTACAAAGAAACAATTTCCAAGCTTCATGATTTTTTTTTAAATTAATGTTTATTCACCTTTTGTTGTCATTGCAAAACAAAAAATATACTAGTTGGAAGACTGGTGGTATTCCTTGTTACAACTTATTACATAATCGTTTTTATTTTCTTTGGATGTTATCTAAATTTAACTTTTGCTGTTTTTTTATTATTAATTTTTAGCTCCCAATTTATGTTGTTGAATCTTGGAATTACTTAAATGTCTACATAATTTTTTTTAACTTGTTAATATTTTTTATTGTATAAGAAGATACATTTTCAAGGGGAATTTATGTTACCTACCTAAATATTTCAGGATCGTATAGTTTTTCTCTTAAGACTTAAGGTAAATTTGGAGTTCATACATCTGTTGACACAGAAATTTTTGAAAAAATTATTTTACGTCTTATTTTACACATAGCTTTTACCATTTACTAATGTTTATATGATTAACATGTTTGTAAGCACATTTCTGTAATTACTGATAAAGCTTTCACTGTCATAGAAAAACGTTAATAATAAAAATCTAATATTCCTTTAATGCCTCAAAAACTATTTATTATTTACATATTAAACTCTTACAAGCTGGCATTTTTACTGTTTATAAACACACAAAATCATAATGGTTATCTAATATTCTGTCTTTTATGAAATTATTATGATAATTTTCTATCTGTTCTATCACACTGGTATAAATTAATACTCAGGTCATTACTGATCGTATTTGCTGCCTATTCTCGCTGGGTTGGCATGACAGTTGTTCTTTGGCATCCAAAATCATCAAGATTAATACTGAAGACGGTGAAATACCTAAACACATCTGATAGACCTGACGAGAATAGGCCGACCGAAACGATCCATAACAACCATAATGCAGGCCCGTCTCCCTGCAGACTTGGAGCAATCTCACAATTTAATTACTCAGGAGTTCATTTCCTTTCAATCGTCAAAATAAATACTACAATTTCAATCACATCATGATTAGCGTTTAGTTAAAAAAAATTCCTTATTTTAGAAAGATTTAATTATAAATATTGAAAACTCCTTTGAAAACTCATTGTTTAATATTTTCTGGCAAACTTTTTTTAAACCATTTTTGCTTTATGTAGAACTATCACAATTCTACTTACTCTAATTACTTGAATTAATACTGCTATGTAGCTAATGCTCCGTAACTATTCATAATTGACTCCATTATAATCATAGCTTTATTTAAGTCAATTATTAACGCTAGAATTAAGCTTTTTTTCCTCCTCATCTGGTTCTTTTTTTGACGTTTCAATACAAATTGAATATAAATATGTAAAGATATGTAACTATATGTCGCTAGATTCTTTCTCGTTTCTTTTATTTTTCTACAAAAAATAGACTATGTAATCAAAAGTGTAACAGAGAAAACAAGGAACGATTTATATAGATATTATTATGCCCATACGATTGCTAACAAATACTAATGTAAATGTTTAAATATTACACTAAGAATAAAAATCTATATACATAATCCACTTAACATTACTTTATTAATGATTAAATTAAAAAAATAACAATATTAATCGAGGCAGTTTGACCGAGCAATTATTCGAGTATTACCAACATAATAACTAAGCATTCTTGGAAGACATTTTGCAAATGTTTATAAACTATATAAATAAATATATCTAAAAATGTATCCGGTGCTCAATTATTTACAAACTTTGTTAATAGAAATAAATGTTTTATTTAATACTAAAGTAAATATAATAATTATCACAACACTAAACCTGTATGGACATAATATTATCAACCACAGATAAAAAATTTAAGCTATTTATTAAGATGTCTTTGTTTTATTCTTTCTTGTCTTTTTTGTCATTTTTTGCTTCCTTTTTGGCATTTTTCTTTTCAGCTTTTGCTTCTTTCTTTTGTTCCTTCTTCTCGGCTTTGGCCAATTCTTTTTCTTTATTTTTATCTTTCTTCTCCGCCTTAGCCTTTTCCGCCTTTTCGGCTTTCTTGTCTTTGCTATCCTGATCTTTGCTGTTCCCTTCACCCGCACTCGGTTGTTTAGTGTCTGCCTTCTCGACTTCCGCTTTCTTTTTGTCGTCCTTGGCCATTTTGAACTTTCCCTGGCTCTCTTTCGCCTTTTTCTTCTCTATTTCAGACTTAGGGTTTGGTCGGAAAAATAATGCATTCTTGTTGTTAACAACAGGCGTTGTCTCCAACTGGGTAACAATTTTTTGAGCACATCTGAAACATTACACATTTAATGAAAATAATATAGTAGACATTATAACTATTAAATTATTATAGTTTTCAAATTATCACTCTATGTGAAAAAATCAATGATCTAATTAAATAATAAGACTGAGATCATACTAAATAGTCCATTAGAACTCAGTAATATTTAGTAATAATGCCACTTTTATTTCTGTAATATCAGAAACTAAATAACTTATTAACTAAATTTATTAAGAAACTGTGATGGCTGAGTTATTAAGGGCTGAAACAGGCCATGGAATTTTAAATGGCAAAAATTAGTAAAAGTATTATAAAATCTTTGATCTTGCAAAACACCGCATCTACAAACCCAAAGAAAAAATAACAAACATTTCAAGGTGTAGCAGTAGCAGCAGAAAAAAAATAACGACTATGTCTAGAGTAAGTAGAGACAACAGAATTTATGTGTCTGTTCTGCAATAGCTAGTAAAAAATACCATGGTACCTAGGAAAACCATTCTTAAACAATAAAGACACAACACTAAATTCTGTACTTCATTAAAAAACTAAAATCTTCCAGGAACACCATTAGCAGATATCAGACACAATATCTGAAAGTTTAAGAGCTAAAAGAGGAAATCCCTTTGATTCCAAGTGGAAGTGAATGGATTTATTAGGGTGAATGTCTATAACCTCCCAACGCATCTGTAAGTGAGGGTGGAGCTTACAAATGTTAAACATGTAAATTCTAAAAGGGAGTGCTCTGAGATTCTTCTTGGCAGTGGCTTCAATTGGCCAGCGTGAGTCTGGTGGGGTGGTGTCTCTGGACACTGGCTGTATGTATCACAGCAAGGGAAAAAAATAACGATTACATTTTGTACAGTTTGGTGTATCATTATTTTGTAAAGCGTTTGGCAGATGATTAAGCAATAAGAACAGCTTTTCATGTTGAACCAGTAAAGCGTCACTTGCTGGATCTGTCTCCACTCGCAGGTTTTTGAGTTATTCAAACGCATTTTCTCATTGCATCAGCTTTAGTGAGCAACTCAAGAGCTTTACATAATTTAACAAGGTTGAATTGGCAGTGAAACTAGCAATGAACATTATTTTTAGTAGAATCCCTTGGTATGTTTAAATAATTAAAATCATAAGAATTTATTTTTACCTTATTCTTGTAGAAGTTGATCTTTCCTTTCCCAATCTAAATTCCCGTTGGAATTCTTGGATCGGAGGAAGCCTTTTATCAGGATCCCTTGCAACTCCTGGTCGATGTACTGTGGATCGAACTGGTTCTTTGTACTCTTGTAGATGGTACTAAAAAAGAGAAATATTTGACAGTTTGAATTATTAATAAAATAAGCCTTCTGAAATCAAGGGTTTTTATAGTTTTAACTAATTGTTCTAATATCTTAAATAATTACTTTCATCGAATGCGTTTGAGACTTTCTCAGAGACCCTGTCGTCGGTTGGCGGGGGAAGTTTTTAAGCCCGTTACACTTGTCACTGCAACTGCTTCCAGTTGAGCTCCCAGAAGATGATGATACGGCTGTAAGAACATACAAATATTTACACGAGAACAATATTTGTCAAGAAGGAAACGTTATATTTGTTTCAATGACGCAGGACATTATCATATTTTATCTGAGTATAGAATCAGGCAACTTTTGACATGTTAGTTATATTTTGACATAAATGTCCTTCATTGTAATAATTAAATATTCTGATTATGTTTAAAACTTTAACAAAGTTTACAGAAGATAAACTGATAATAACTTTGTTGTCACTATGAAATTTATCAGAGAGCTCATTTCAACTTTATTTAAAAATACATATATTTAAAAAAAATCATTTTCTTTCTGTCTCAAACAATTATTCAAACCAGTAATAATAAAAAGTTAATAGTTAAATTTTTACAATGAGGCTTTTAAGACTTTTAAACATTTTTTTAATAGTAAATACTTGTATTCAATATAATTTTTATTTTTTGTTGTTTGCTGGAAAAATGGTAGTTATGGCTAAATAAAACAATTAAACAATGAAGAAAGTATTCATTTCAGTGTGTATGAATATATTACTCAATACTGGGGTGACTGAATACTGCACATAAAATTTGCACTGAATTTACGGTGAGAGGTAAAAAAGTGGCCACCTTCTTTTTTTTCTTTTTTTAATTAAATACACGCATTAACTATAATTTTTATTTGAATTGATGATGATGAGGTTTCTAGGAAGCAGGGGTGGTATTTCCCAGGCACTGTAGTCTTTAGGCTTATTTTATTTTTCCAGTTTCTTAGATAAGATCAATTGATTCGATGGTTCTTTTAAGAAGTAGTTGGTACTTGACTACCTTTGCTGCTAATCATTTTCTTAGATCTTCTCGGTACCACAGGTTGCTTCATATTCAAACAGTTTCTTCCAGTTCTTTGCACTACTACAATGAGTTCATCTTGAATATATTGGTATATAACCCAGTATATCACCTCAGTTTTACCCTGACTAATTGTAGCAGTGAGTTTGCCAGATTTGAGGGTTTTTTAACTGTTAGCTTACTGTGTCTGGTACCTATAGAGTTCACCATTTCTTCGTTTGATCTGGATGGACTCATTGTGAGAAGGAAGAGACAAGGTTTAATCTTGTTATCCAAATTATTGTCTAAGGGGCCTTGCAGATCCTCCCCTGCCAATTTGTCTTCTTGTTCATTACCCAAAATACTTTTGTACCCTCACACCAAAAACATAGTCAGATCATGTATTCCCAGGTTTTGGATATTTTGGATTCATTAGCCGACTATTTTGTATCTTACCTTTTAACGTACTAATGCTTTTAGATGCGCTTGGTCATCTGACTGTTTTTTTTTTTCAAAATTTTCTGCAGCCCAACCATTGATAGAATGAATATCAGCTTAAAACCGAGGTGTACTTAATGAGTTTAGTCGCCTAATGAATTTGATTGCTCATATTTTGACGGAGCACAGAATATACCTGTTCCAGTTTTATCACTGGTTTTGGGGCCACATGTGTACTATATAATTTTATTTGATTTGTCCTTCCACTTCTTTATAGTCTGTTATGAGTTTCCAGGATCATATAATCTGTCTATTTCTAGGAATGGTTGTCTGATTTTATTCCCTATTGTTTTTTTTTAACCTATCCACCTCCCCACTATACATTAAGGAGACCCCCTACCAGTACACGACAGCAATAAATTTCTATGCAAATTTAGGGGGTCTTAGCAGGGTCCTTTGGCCTTGCTCTCAAAGAGGAGGCCCAAGGAAGGTAGGGAAATATCTTCTTATTCATTATTTTGGTCCATTCTTCTGAATACTTTTTATAATAAAACTAAATAACTATTTTAGTAAATAACTAATAAATATTGGTACTAAATAGGACTATCACTTCAGAATTAAAAAGTTCATGGAAGCGCTTAAATTCAACAAGTAACTTAAATTTCCCTGTCCTGCCATTATTTGAGCAATACAAAAATCTGTTTGCAACCACAATGCTTTGGCTCATTGAGTAGAAACTCGTGGTTTGGCCTTCCCGTGGTGCTTCTCTTTCCATCTTTTGTGCCACAAATTGCCTATCCAAACTGTAATAAAGTCTCGGATCTGTTTCCTAGGAGCATCTTGTTGCCAATTACAAACTGAAACATCCAATCATTGCCTACTTTCAATATTTACCGGTTGGATTGCAATTCTACTTTGGAGGACAATGTCGATTGGAGGACAATGTCGATTGGTGGAACGGAAGTAAGAACTTGAAGTGCATGAGTTCGGGCTGTCCTGTAAGCTTTGGTCATTCTTAGGAATGCGATTCTTTGCTTGAGGATGCTTCTTTTCTTGCTTTGCAATTGTTGTTCCCCAGGCTGTTCCACCATATGTGGCAATGGACAGATATATGAGTTTGCTTTTGTAAGTGATGGAGAGCTTAATAACTTGGACTCAGCCCATCATCAATTGGGGTTTAACCTTTCTCCCAACACTATGCCTAAGTACCTTTTTGCTTAGCTTGATTTGATCTTAATCACGGAACTTGTACTTAATTTGTTTGTCTGTCCAAATATGGTTCCAAGAAAAATGGGTTTTATAGCGTTTCTAAGGCAGCTTGGGGTTGTTGTCATATCCGTGTAATGCACACTTCTAATTTTTGGGTAGCTTTTTGTCACATACCAAAATAAGACAGAAAACCTCACACCTATAATACTTCTTATTTTTATACATCAACCAGCCAAATAGTAAAAAGAAAAAAAGAAAAAGAATTACAATTTTTAATTGTGTCAGTGACAATTTCGTTAGTTCAATTCAGTTCGTGATTAAAAATTTTATAACGACGCAATAATTTTCTCTCATTGTGCTGTGTTACCGTTTATTTTTTTGAAAATTATAAAAAATGATTGATGGGATGAATTAATCATTGTGGGCTGGTGATTGATTACTACAATGGAACGACTTAATCAATGGCGGAGTGTTCAACCTTCAATAATCGATCAAAGATGTTTTTTCCAATTTTGAAAGCTCAAAGAATAACGGAGTCCGGAGGTCGTACGCAGGTCGTTTAATTGGTAGTTCGGAGGATGTGTTTTGTCTCTCATCTTTTCTCACTTTGGTCTGATCTGGTCAAATGAAGGCGAGTTTCATGTGTTCTTCAGAGAAATAAAAATAAATAATAAACGGGGGAAAAAGAGAAATAATTCAAACCATAAGACTTTCGTAACTTTAACGAACTGATCTTAATTACATGTTAGTAAGTCTAAAAAAAGATGGTTCCGCAGATGAACTCACATGAATTATAATGTCCCGTAGTTACATATGACAAACAGAGCCCTGAAAGGTCGAAGAGTCTGCAAATGATTATGCGACGCCATTTGTCCTATTAGCAAGTTGAAAATGTGCTATTATTGCAAATAACACCCTGCCTGGTTTGTAAAACAGCGGACTATTCGCACCAGCTTTTCAGTAAAGGGCCAAAGCGACGAAAATCGTTAAAACTTAATGGGCATTGGATTTTTTTAAATATATTGGAATGAATATAATATAGAAACCACCATGATTTACCTGAAATGGAAGACGATCCGGACGCCATTGAGTAAAGAGATTCTGAGTTAGGGACGGGGCCCATCGAATAATGGGACGCAGAGTTGACCATCCATGATTTGGTTTGCGGCACGCTCCACGATGATGTCGAATTCGGGAGGAGGACTCCGCTCTGCTTCAGACGAAGGATCTTGGCACGGCAGATGACACATCTGAGAGGTAACAGCCGCTGGGATACGGCCATTTGTATCGTCTTGACGAAGCACTTGCGGCAAACCACCCTGTGACCGCAGGGGGACGTTTGCATAGTTGCTTTTGCGTTTACACATATCACACACTATAAAAACAGAATGGTTTAAAAGTTATTTTCAATATTTTTAACTTAATGTAACAAATAGATAAAACTAATTGACGGAATGGTAGAAAATTGTGATAGTACTAGAACACTACAAGCAACTATTCACTTTCTTCGAAAGGGAGAAAATCTCGGTGCATTAGGAATCTTGGAGGATGGTCGGTACAGGTTCAAGATGACAGGTGTTGGGGGTCCTCATCCCAGAAAAGTCCCTATTTATTCTGGGAAAAATGACAAGGGCATCATGGCAAGAAAGATGGACAAATAGCAATAAAGGTCGGCTAACATCCAAATTCTTCCCAAGCGTTGAAAAAAGACAAATAGCAAAATGGCTACACCCCGACTACTGGACCACCCAAATGCTATCAAGACATGGAAACTTTGCAAGCTATCTTTATAAATATAAGAGAAAGCCCTTTATGCTCCGTTTGCAGCACTGAAGAAGACGCCGAACATAAACTCTTCAGCTGTATCAAATTCAAGGCAGAAAGAGAACGTTTGCGAAAGACCATCACCTCAGCAGAATGGCTGCCTAATCTCCAAAAGCTAGTCAGTGATATCAAATCTTTTGGAGCACTAAAAGACTTTGCCTCAAATACGCTTAAATGAACAAGTCCCTATTTATTCTATTTATTCTAATTATTAAGTCCTAAATATTGTTATTATTGTTAGAGTTTTATAACCGTTATTTATTTATTTATTGCATAATTAAACATAGGTTTAGGTTTAGGGTTCCGGGCTGTTTTCCTCTTCTTAGTAAGAAAATTTTAGATAATATAAATAGATAGAAAATAAATCCAAGGAAAAGTAAATGTGCAAGGGGAAACCAGCAAGGGAAGACTTTTGTTTTAGATTCTAAAATGAAAATATGGTCCCTTCAAAAACCGACCAGCGGTCTCGCCTGAAGGAAAGATAGTTGGGAGGTATTTTTATCCCATTTATTTGAAATCCTTTAGATATACAAATTCGATTAAGCTAAAGCGTTTGTCCGCCGGTATGGGGTCTTCCTCAGGTACGGCGGGATGGTGGAAAGGGTAAAAAAAAAGTAAAATTGGATTGGAGCTTTAGGAGTCTTGGAAAATGATCAAGAAGGGTTAGAAGACAAAAATGGCCTACAGAGTTGCGATCCTCATTCCTGCAGTAAGATTGGATTGGAGCTTTAGCAGTCTTGGAAGATGATGAGGAAACGTTCAGGTATGAAAGGTGTTGGGCTAGGGTGTGCGATCCTCATTCCTGCAGGGTTCAGGATATTACGGAAGCATCTATATAAACGAGCGGTTTAAGGACAAATAATTTCTGAAAATCATGTGAATAGTAAGATTGGATTAGAGCTTTAGGAATCTTGGAAAATTATCAAGAAAGGTTAGGAGATGAAATTGGCCTAGCGGGTTTCGCTCTTCAATCCTGCAGGTTCAGGATATTATGGAAGCATTTGTATTAACTGGTGGTATCAAGGACAAATGATTTACGAAGGACGTATGAATAGTAACATTGGATTGGAGCTTTAGGAGTCTTGGAAATTTATCAAGAATGGTTCAGGGATGAAACGTGTTCGACGAGAGTGTTAGGAATCCTCATTCCTGCAGGGTCCAGGGTATTAAGGAAGCATCAGCATATACGAGCGGTATTTACGGCAATTGATTTCTGAAGGTCTGTGGATAGTAAGATTGGATTGGAGCTTTAAGAGTCTTGGAAAATTATCAAGAAGAGTTCAGTGATGAAAGGTGTTGGACCAGGGTGCTGCGATCTTCAATCCTCCAGTGTTCAGAGTATTATGAAAACATCTATATAAACTAGTGATATCGAGCACAAGTAGATTTTAAAGGTCTGTATGGATACTGTGGATATTAAGGTTGTATACGAAGTTTGGAAGTTGGGTAATGATTCGCGGGAATTTGGACTGGAGTGAATTAATTTTTTGGAGGTTTGAACGCTTGGTCCCCTAAAAATTCGTATGTCCAAATTGGTTGCAGCAGTCAAAATGTCTTTTGACCTCTTTATACCGTTTATTCACTTTTTTTTAACTCGAGCGTAGCGGTTCCAAGTTTCATCGATGAAAAATCAAATAGCGAGAGGAAAAAATAGTACTAAAGTACAGAGGAGGGTGGAGGCCATTGTTGGGTCTTAAATTTACTGAATCTGTCCCTCTATTTTTTAACTATTCATCCAAACAGGAGATTTTTGAAAGCTAATAGTGTGCTTGGTGGAAAATGGTATAGCAACTGCATATCGGAATTATTAGGAGTCAATACTAGTCAATAGAATGGGAACAAAGGTGACGCCTTGCAGAACACCCGCTTCCGCATGAAAGACCGCCAAAAGGATGTTCCGATCTTAAAAGTATCTATTGGTCTGTTTGATTTGTGAAATGAGATAATAAGCGGATGGAAGGACTAGACCCTAACTAGTTTAAAATAGAAGAATACATTTTAATAAATTTTTTAATTACAAGTTCTGCTCCCTGAACCTACAAAATCAATGAAATGTTTAGGAAAAAAACTGTTTAAACTTAGCCAGGACCGTGAAAGGTTCTGATCTATGCATGAAATTAATAAGTTAAAATTGAAATAATTTATGTGTATTAAGAGTTATTTAACATTCAATATTTAATGCATCATATGTTGTTATTCAAATTCACTGGCAATGAGTTCAAATCTCGCCTTTTATGCCAGTTTCAGCCTCTATTTTTTTAAAATAAATTCATAATATGTTACAAATTTAACGCAATTATTTCAATCCGGTTGAACTTATGTAACGATATATTGGCATCAAAGTTCCATACTTGGATTGGCATTTCAAAGTGGGCATCATCGATGACATTTATCATGCTCGCATAATAGAAAGGACACTTCTTATGCCCTTTCAGATTTAGCGAGGGTAAAATCGATTTAACGAATAAGGAATCCTGAGCGCAATTCGTATCTAGAAACGAGATAATACCTCTCTCTAATCTCAACATTGGGCCGAATATCATAAAAATCCTCCCCCTGTCTTTTTCAATTCGAATCGATAATCTTTTCTTGAAACTTTTTGTAAGATTTAATCTAATACCTCGTCTTCCTGAGAAGTTGCTAATTCTGGTTCGTTTTCTTCTAATTTAGAGAGCAGCTTGTCCTGAAACAACAAAAACAATAATTGTATAATTAAATTATTAAAAAAAATCAACGTCTAATTATTGGCTTATCTTATAATCTAAGTTTGATAATAAAACACATCCTTCAGTTTGCAAATAAGTAATAGTGAATAGTATAAGCATTTGAACAGAATAAGAACTTAATAAGAATAAAAAAGTAGGTTTGAGAAGAAAGGAAAAAAGTTTCTCCACAAATAAATGCAAACAATCCAATATAAAATATACTTTTCAGAAATCATGAGATGCGGTCTGGTGTGGTGTAGGTTTCAGAAAAACATTTTCTTTATCGTGCCAACGTTTCGATCTTTATTGAGATCATCTTCAGGGCTCAAAGTGTTTGTNGAAACGTTGGCACGATAAAGAAAATGTTTTTCTGAAACCTACATCACACCAGACCGCATCACACGATTTCTGAATAATTATCGATTAACGGTCACTAATCACCACACACAAAATATACTATAATACAACGCCCTTTTTGAATTAGGAATTTTTTTTTAAATTTAGAGATTTTGAAAAAATTTCAGGAGATTATTCAGTAAAGGTTTGTTTTTTGGTGCTATTTATAAAGTATGGGTTTTTAATATTTTTGTGTAACACTTACTCTAATGTATTTATTTTAAATTAATCTAAAATCCCCTATTGTTACTAGTATATAGGCAATTTTAAAATATGGGAAAAAATATATTAAAAAATTTGCCCAATGGAAAATATTGATGGATTTCTTCAAATCTATAGAAGAAATTGTCTAGAACGCTCAGATTCACCTTGTAAAAGGTAACCAATATAAAAATTTATTTAATCCACGAAGAAATATCTAAACTGGATTTGAAAATTTATCACCTAATTCCTTGGTGTTGTGGCTATTGTTGGAGTTAGACTGGAACATCGTCCTCCATATTTTCCAAAACCACCGCTATTAATGCCTAGATTTTTTTTCTAGAAAACAATCACTCTATTTCATCAAAATACGAAATCAATTATCTTTTTTATTTAACTAGCCAGATTAGAAGAAAAAATTTGTACGTATTTTCTTGAGTTATTGCTGCGTAGCATCTCTAAAGCAATCATTTCGGTTTAAAGGGTGGTGCATTTAATGAATCATTAAATATTTATCAAATTAATGAAAAATAGATTTTCTTTTAATAGTTTTCACCTAATTCCTTGGTAGCGAGGGTTGTAGTTGGATTTCACCCAAAAATTCTGCTGAAAATTTCTCTTTCCAATCAATTAATTAATCTTCATGAAAGGTATTGGTTGAGATAAAAAAGTCAGTGTCACGAGCGGGATTCGAACCCACGACCTTCGGCTAAATACGCCGCTGCTCTACCACTTGAGCTATCGTGACTTCGATCCGCTCGGACACTAACTTCCAACCTCATCCTCACCTCTCGAATTTTCGCCTTTTGAAAACTGTAATGGTTAGGGACTCTTTCCAATATCAAATTTAAAAAAAAAATAGAAATTAGAAAATCAGCCGAAAATTATAAGTAGAGTAGTAAAACGCGAAGATTATTTTCTATCGAAATCCAAAATAAATTATACATTATTAAACCCGTTTAATTTGGGAGAATTTGTACACTTTTGCTTAAGATATTGCTGCGTGACATCTCTAAAATTCCAAGTTCAGTTAAAACCATGTTTTGTCAAGATTAAATATTTAACAAGTTATGAAGAAACAGAGTAATAAGTAAAATTATAGTAAACACACCCAATCGTCCATGACGCAGCAAAAATTAGTATACTTTTTACCAGGCGTCGCTCTATCTTTCGAGACCAAGTATCTGTTAACAGCTTGCAAATGGGATGAAAAAATTAGGCGTTATTTTGAACAACAAGTTCAATTTCTCTAGTCACTAAATGAAATCATAAAAAGGGCACTACGAGGTACCTTTGTCCCACAACTCTGGACTCAAATTCAATAATAAACTCCTCCTTTAAAAAGTCATGGTGAAACTCCTCCTGTACGCCCTGCTTGGAATTACACCCCCAGATCAAATTGGAAGTAGTTACAGTGTGCACAAAATCAATTTCTGAGGCTGGTAACCTCATTGAGCAGCACTAAAATTAGCCTCCTCCCTGAGAGTACAAACAATACATTGATGTACGACGAAGCTAAACGGCTCACTGAAAACCTTTTCAACAAACTGATTGAACACAGAAATCCTACATGCTAAGAAATTGGAAGATACTGTACGAATATCATTTGGAAGCCCAGGAGAATAAAACATATAATCAGGCTACTATATGGGTAAAGATGTGTATATGTGTGCTTGTATGCACACTGCAATCTTGTAAATTATGTGTACGAACTTGTATTTGTTTGTTTATTAATCTTTAAATTTATTAATGTATTTATATTATTTGTTTTTTATTTATTCATTCATTTATTTACTTATTTATTTAATTCGATTAAACTTAAATTGATTATCATATTTAATATGCCAAGTTAGTGTTAGATTTTATTAGTGTTATGTTGTTATTTTAATTGCGCATATCCTTTACTCCTGTGCCATGAAAGCTACTCAATTCAATATGTAGCTAATTTCATTTTGCTGATTTTTTTTTTTACCTTTATATTTAGACTAGGGATGAAATAGATCAATTGTAACGGGATGTAATAGTGCCCCGCCATTTCCCCTGAAATGTAAAGGAATATGTTCTATGTAAATTGATTACAAAGAAAGCTGTTTATTATTATAAAAATTACCATCCGATACTCATGGTCCCAAGAGACGACATGAACAGGATGTTTGAATTTAACCAAAACTTCCGAATAAACCCAGGTACCATAAAAGAATTGGGAAGAGAGGGAAACAACTCTTTCAAAAATGGCACCATCCTTTGGTACACAGATGGATCTAGAACACAAGAAGGTACAGGGGTAGGAGTATTTGGAGCTGGAACCAGATACTCAGAACCCATGGGAAAACATACTAGTATCTTCCAAGCTGAGATTCATGCAATCGAAAGATGTACCAACTCAACCTAAGTAAAGAGTACAAAAACAAGAATATAGCTATCATGTCAGATAGACAAGCAGCCATCAAAGCACTAAGCTCAAATATAATTAGTTCAAGGATGGTGCTGAACTTCAAAACCAAACTAAACATATTACGTCTCACCATCCCCTTCATACAATAATAAACACGGCCAAAGGTTTACTTCACAGAATGATTACCTTAAGCCATGAATCCTTCCACCACAAAAACAAAGATATACAAACAGATCCTCCATAACAATCTCTACCCTAAGCACATAATTAACAGAATAATCAACAATTACAACTCAACACTAACACCATCCACTATTACTAATAATACTACATTAAGTCTATCGAATACAAACAAACCAACATACATTTATACCAAATCCAAGGCCTATCACATAAATTAAACACATTTCTCTTGTCCGATAACTTCAAAATACCTTTCAAAAATTATAACGTGTTATCGTGAATCCCCTTCACACGATGCAAAAACTCGTTTCCTTGCGAGTGTAAAATAAAAATGAGAAAAAATATTTGTGCCACAAACTAAATTAAATTAAACGGAAAAGACAAAAATTGATACCTGATCCAAATAAATTATAACAAAACCTTAAAAAATAAATGTATTCAGATTTGAAAAAAATAACTCCTTGCCATTTACATAAAAAGAGCAGGTGTCTTCAAACAAAATTGAGAGAGTCCTTCCTCGTCCTTTCGTAGCTCAGCTCGCACTGCCCGATCCTGCTGTTGGGGATTAGCTTATCCTTTGAGATAAGCTTCTCATTTTTGAAAATATTGTTATAAATTATAAAACAATTCCAACACTTTTTTCCAAAATTAAAGATCCCACACCAATAACAAATAAATCTGATGTAATCTACAAGATCAACTGTTTAACGTACATCGGTCTTACATCCCAATATCTGGACAAGAGAGTAAAGCAACATATCTATGATTGCAAAAAACCTAAGCAAAATCCTACAGCACTCGCTACCCACGATCTTGAACACCAATAAAATTTCGACTTCAAAAATCCAAAAGTATTACACACAGAACAAAACAAACATAAACGTAATTTCGTAGAAATGGTTTATACCAACAGAGATAAACACAGCATTAATTACAGAACAGATACATGTAAACTCAGTCGCAGCTACGCCAATATCATTAATCAAATTCAATACAGATAACATACCTACATCATCACATTACATTTCACATATCAAATATTTTTCTCATAGTCTAATTTCCCAACAATTTAGCTTTCCTTTTCATATTTATCCCTTTCTATATAATCCTGAAAGGATAATCTGGCCGAACCATTACCAACATATTTTTTCCCTTCGTCGGCTCTTTTCACCTCAAAGAAGCCGACGCCTTATACAAAAATGTCTTTTCTATACGGACTTCCTTCCCCACCCCTTCAAAATTCAACGTATGTAAACACAAAATAGCAAAATCTCACTGGCACGCTCGACACGACACGCAACAATGGCACAATTACACAGAAGACAAACACTTTGAGTGAGTAGAAATACTTTGATTGAATATATAAAAAATATATTTTGCATTTTATAAATTCACTTTTCCACATCCAAAATGTAATTGTTATATGTAAACAATGTTTGATCTCAATAAAGATCGAAACGTTGGCACGATAAAGAAATGTTTTTCTGAAACCTGCATCACACCAAACCGCATCTCACGATTTCTAAATAAATAAAAAACTAAACATATAAGGTACACAGAATAAAGTCAGCCTCTGCTGGGTCCCAGGACACATGGGAGTAGAAGGCAACGAGAAAGAAGATAACCTTGCAAGAAAAGGCGCTGCTACACCTGAACCCTTCTGTAGCATAGAAACCCACACTATTAACAAGTATCTCAGACAGAAGGACAAAAAGAAAAGGAGCGAACTTTGGAATTCACTTATTGGACACAGACAATCCAAGAATCTTCTAATGAATTTTGGAAGGAAAGAAACTACAGAATGTGTCAAGGGAAGCAGGAACAAACTGCGAATCCTAATAGGATTCCTAACAGGACACTGCAAGAAAATTGGAATGGCACATGCAGATTCTGCAAAGAGGCATTAGAAGCACCAACATATTTACTAACAAACTACGGAGCTACACTAGCCCCCAGGAGGAAATGTTTTGGGATGTATAATGTGACCATAGAAGAGCTTCAATCATTGAAACCGGGCCTATTAATCAAGTTTCTTGATGAAATAGGACTCACCGATGTGCTTTAGGTAGAGCACGGGGGAAATAATAGCTCTTAAAGGGCGCAGTATACTATACCCCGAAACTATATCTACATCTATTGTAAAAATTAGTTGGACTTGAACCAAAGGTTTGGAACTTCACCAAATTTGCTCTTTTAGGTTCTGTGAGAAAATAAAATTAAAAATCCAACAACAATTTTGACAGAAAAGGAGGTCAAATTTTCATAAAATTTTGATTGATTGGAATAAAATTTGCCTTAAGTTGTACTTGGCGATTTTAAATCTGTTTTCCATCCGATTGAAAATAAACTTGAGCGTGAATATCGCCAAAATACGACATGCCAGCTGTTTTTTTCGACATTTTAACTAATTGTAACATTTTCCCTTGTCAGCAATAACGCATGTTACGAAATGGACCTTAGAAGTAAATTCCTGACAAACCTGCCGTTCTCAGCGGTTTTCCCTTTCCTTCCTGGATTTTCTGCCTTTTCTTTCATTGCTTTCGCGACCGGGCGAAAGAAGCGGGTGGTTGATTTTTTTTCCTCGCGATGTTGGTATACCCGATTTCTCTAATCCTACAACTTTTATGCACACCCATCACAATTACATATGGTGAGGAATGAAATTTTTTCACTGATTATTAAAATTAGGGGAAATTCTGCTCAGGGATATAGAGAGTTATCATAAAGAGTTTGAGGTTTTCTTATAAAGCCTTTTCCATAAAACAATATTTAATTTGTATTTTTATGAGTAATTTAAACTAAAACAATCAAATTAAAAAAATATTGCAGTCGGCACACCCTACACCGCACTCATATTGCCGAAAGGACATTGTAAATTATGCTGTCCGATGGAAGAAGACGACGTCACATTCCACATCTACGGAAGGTAAGTCCAGTCACCTAAAAATTGCCCAATAAGAGTTTTGTAGCCAAAGACAATTTATCATAAAAAAATATGTTGTCATTATAAGTTTATTGTCGCCTAATGTCCTACACCGGAGATAGTGTTTAAATTGTTAAAGTTATTTTATATTTTAGGGTTTCAACTATATACAGCCGAGTGACTTGTAACCATTGTTTAATAATGTTCTAAATGACAATAAGCCAGAGTTGTTAAAAAATGATTAAATTTCTAAGTAAGAAAGTTAAAATTATTTATGGATCTGTAATGATCATAAAAGTCCATCATCTCCTTCTTCTTCTCGCTTATCTTAGCTTCCAAATCTTTTATACAGTTCATTTTAGTGATGATAAATCGCGGGAATTAACTAAGGACAATCTGCAGGTTATGTTGAACATAAAGGTCTCTCCGCAAAAAGAAGAAAACATTGGTATAGACATAGATTATTTTCTAAAAAGTTAGCAGAGTACAGATTCAACATATGTACAACATGAAGAGCTGAGAGCCATAATGGACCTTCTTCGCCAACAGTTATTTCGAGAAAATAATCATAGGTTAATATTTTTGGTTAAAGAACGAAATTTTCCGAATAAAATGTGGGAAGGTCCATTCTGGCTCTCAGCACCTCATATATAAAATATATTTGGTTAGTTATGATGGCGGAGAATTAAACGTTTTCCTTTAATCTTATCCACCTGAATAATATTACCAATACATACATGTTTATTCTTCGAATCACGAATAAACTGCATCTCAGTCTGTATGAAAATATTCACTTGTTACTGCCAAGCATTAGACCTTTTGTAAGGTCATCACCAGGGCAAAACAACCTTAAATATGTCTACAAATTGAAATAATTATGTTTTAATAGATAGTTTCAAATTTCTTTGAAGACCGACCTATACACAACATTGCCTAGGACTGTGATTTTAAGGTCATCATCAGGACAAAACAATCTTCAAAAGGCCTACAAATCGACGTAATTATGTTAACAGATGGTGTCAAATTTCTTTGAAGACCTATCGAGCTTTTTCAAGGTTATAATCAGGGAAAAACATTCTTAAATATGTCTACAAATCGACATAATTATGCTAATAGATGGTTTCAAATTTCTTTGAAATCAACACTCTTGAAGACAGACCTATAACCAATTGCCAAGGATTGTGATTTTAAGACCATCATCATCAGGGCAAAACAATCTTAAATAATATCTACAAATCGATATAATTATGCTAATAGATGGTTTCAAATTTCTTTGAAGACCTATCGAGTTTTTTCAAGGATATTATCAAGAAAAACAATCTTCAATATGTCTACAAATCGACATAATTGTGCTAATAGATGGTTTCAAATTTCTTTGAAGACCTATCGAGTTTTTTCAAGGATTTTATCAGGAAAAACAATCTTCAATATGTCTACAAATCGACATAATTGTGCTAATAGATGGTTTCAAATTTCTTTGAAGACCTAACGAGTTTTTTCAAGGATATTATCAGGAAAAACAATCCTAAATATGTCTACAAATCGGCATAATTATGCTAATAGATGGTTTCAAATTTTTTTGAAGACCTATCGAGCTTTTTCAAGGTTATAATTCAGGGAAAACAATCTTAAATGTGTCTGCACATTGAAATTTCTTTGAAGACCAAGTTTAGTCCCAATATTTCCAAGGACTGTAACACTATTGCCTAAATAATGTATGTTATTTAAGCACTATTTTCAGTAAAATTTCTGTCAAATTGTAAAATTAGTCGAGAAGGAAAAAAGAACGGGAAGTGGAATTTTTATATTTCGCTGTGATGCAATGTAAAACATTGGCCGTCTGTGCCGGTATGGCCGGTGACCTATTAACACAGTCTTGAATGTTTTGTGTTAATAAGAAATATTATTGTTTATGTTAGGCAACGTTAAATGAATATTTCACTGTTTTTATAAAAAATCTTAACAGATCTCACAATAAGTTGAAATTGTTCAAGGATCTGTTTAAACAAGGACATTAGGTAGACGACTTAAGCTTATGTTAAGAATCATTAGTGTCGTAATTTGTGACATTTTATTGTCGTAAAGAAGGAAAAAATGGTAGGAAAGGGAAGACGAATTAGTGAACGTTCGTGTGAAATTAACGAGAGCCCACTCTCACAAATGAACAAAACTATTTAACTTCTGCTCATGGCTATGTCATTTTTCTACACCCGGAAAACTCCGTTCTTCACTCTTCTTCATCGCCTTGAAGGGGGTAAATTTTTTAAACCATAACCGACCGAGATACGATGCACTGGGTCGATCTCTGCCGTAATATTATCAAGTTGAAAGATTTCAAAGGATTTTTTTTTCTTTCCACCTAGGGATCGTCATCATTTCTACTACCAGCAGTATAATGAGAAGGACCAGAAGGAAATTCTTCATAACGGAAAGACAAATGTGATTTACATCCATGGATTTTCAGAACAAGCTAGCGGTCCAGGCGGCCAAGAGATGAAAGATGGTAATTATACCGATAAAAATACACACACACACACACACACACAAATGATTATTGTTTCCAATATTATTGTCAAAATGTCCATAAGTTTAGGGCGTGAACTGAGAAAGGGAAAGATGGTATAGTAATTATGCTAGTGTTCATGTTTTAGATAAACAGAGAAAGAGAGAGAAGGAGGGAGAGAGAGCGAGAAAAGAAACGCTTTTTATGTAAAAAATCTGACATATTTAAATTAAGGTATAGATAGAGAGATAGATAAAGAAAGAAAGAAAGAAAGAAAGAAAGAGAGAGAGAGAGAGAGAGAGAGAGAGAGAGAGAGAGAGAGAGAGAGAGAGAGGGGAGGGAGAGAGCGTGACAGTGAGACTGAAAGGGAGAATGTGAATGAGTGAGTGTGAGAATGAGAGTGAAAGAGAAAGAGAGAGAGAGAGAGAGTGAGAGAGCGTGATAGTGAGGAAGGGAGAACGACAGAGCGTGACAGTGAGAGTGACATTCTCATGTGAATAAGTGAGTGTGAGAATAAAAGTAAAAAAAGATAAAGCGTGAGTGAGTGATATAAGAGAATGAGAGTGAAAGGGTGAGATAGAAAAGTGAGTGAATAAGAGAGATAGTGGGAGTGAGAAAGAGAAAATTAAATAGAGAAAGAGAGCGTGATAGTGAGAGTGAAAGGGAGAATGTGAATAAGTGAGTGTGAGAATGAAAGTAAAAAAGAGAAAGAGTAAGTGAGTGATCAAAGAGAATGAGAGTGAGAGAGAGTGAGAAAGGGGTGTGGGCGAGGGAGACAGTGAGAATGAGAGAGAGAGAGTGAGAGAGAGAGAGAGCGTGATATTGAGGAAGGGAGAACGAGAGGGCGTGACAGTAAGAATGTCAATGATGTGTGAGAATGAGAGTATAAAAAAAGAGTGAGTGAATGATAAAAGAGAATGAGAGGGAAAGAGAGAGAGAGAGAGAGAGAGAGAGAGAAAGAGGGAGAGAGAGCGGGGAGAAAGTGGGTGGGTGAGACAGATAGTGAGAGTGAGAGAGAGAAAATAAAAGAGAGAGAAAGAACATGATAGTTAGGAAGGGAGAAAGAGAGAGCGTGAGAGTGAAAGAGAGAGAGAGAGAGAGTGATAGATAGAAAATAAAAGAGAGAGAGAAAATGAATGAATAACATCTCTCAAATTTAGATCGCCCCCTTATATAATTAACGATAGATAGATAGATAGATAGATAGATAGATAGATAGATAGATAGAGAGAGAGAGAGAGAGAGAGAGAGAGAGAGAGAGAGAGAGAGAGAGAGAGAGAGAGAATGAGAGAGTGGGTGGATGAGAGAGATAGTGAGAGTGGGTGGATAAGAGAGATAGTGAGAGTGAGAGAGAGAAAATAAAAGAGAGAGAGAGAGAGAGAGTGAGAGAGAGAGAGAGAGCGTGATAGTGAGGAAAGGAGAACGAGAAAGTGTGACAGTGGGAGAATGAGAATGAGTAATTGAGAGTAATTGAGAATGAGAGTAACAAAGAGATAGAAAGAGTGTAAGAAAGAGTGAGTGATCAAAGAGAGAGAAAATAAAAGAGAGAGAGAAAATGAAGGAATGACATTTCTCAAATTTAGATCGCCTCCTCATATAATTAACGATATAAAAAGAGAGAGAGAGTGAGAGAGCGAGCGAGTGAATGAGTGAGTTTAATATTATGAAACAATGATATCAGGCAAGAATGATAGCACAAAATTATAATGAAATACCATATTCTCGTGAAGTCAATCTCCTTAAACAAATAATTTCATTATGTACCAATACAGATTTCAATGATGATGCAGGGGATTTCTTGAAAGCTCTACGAAGTTTTTTCTTACTAATGGCTCTTAACCATGAATTTTAAGATAAAACATTGAGTGGTGATATTAATTGTATAGGAGATTGCTTAAAAACAATATATATGANATATATATGCGAAATAAAAATTCCTGTCTAATAAAATCATACCGAACATACACACATTTAGACATCATAATGACATCTTTGTTTTGTTATTTTCAGCATTCATGACGAGGACCACGGTAAACATAATTCTTGTCGATTGGCGAAAACTGGCAGCTCTGCCATGGTACGACCACGCGATAAAGAACACCCTTTATGTCGCCAAAGCGGTCGCCAAATTCATCGACGACCATGTGCACAGCGGCGTGCCGCTCCACAAATTCCACGTCATCGGTTTTAGCCTGGGTGCTGAAATCGCAGGCCTCGTCGGCAATCTTGTCAAATCTGGAAAATTGTCGAGAATAACTGGTACTTTTTCATTTTTTGGGGGGTTTTTGGTGAGAGATGTCTTCAACTGGCAGAAAAACAAAAACACTTCAAATCATCGATAACCATTCTAACGCTTTCGATTGCCTGTTAACCTCAGGTCTCGACCCGGCGAAGCCGCTTTACAGCCACAAAAGCCCAGATCAGCAGCTCTCACCTGACGACGCCCATTTCGTCGACGTCGTCCACACAGACGGGGGCATCCTCGGCTTCCTGATGCCCATGGGACACGCGGACTTCTACCCCAACGGAGGCACACCGGCGCAGCCGGGCTGCGCCGTCGAGGATTTCGCCAGAACCAAGAACTTGGAGGAATTCAGTAAGTTTATTTACTCTTCACAATTTATTAGTTTTTTCAACAATTTAATGAATTTCCGTTTTATTTATTATAATTTTTTTTTGTTAAAGGAAATTTTGTATACAACTCTAGTGCATTATCTTTTAGTACCCAGGTTATATCTCCCTGTTTACCAAGAAAATGTGGGTCATTTCGTGCTTTCATTGCTAGGATTGGTCCTCTTCTATTTTACATGTTAATGTTTCGAGATTTTCCAGGTGAATTTATGTCCATTGAAAAAATACTTTTACCATAAATAGGCTCAATGTGTGATCTCGCAGGTCAATTATGGGATTTCTTGGATGTTGCTATCAGTTTGACGTAGTCATAGAAAGTTTCTCTTGTTCGTAAATGTGATATAAAGTTTAAGTTGTTCTTACGTAGCTAAATCAAGGTTTTGTTTGACTGTCAAGTAAAAAAGTTTTACGATGGTCTGGCATAGTTTAATAAATGTTTGTGTTGGTCTGACAATGCCCAAAAAAATTTCTTTTGGTTTGATGTAGTCAAATAAAGATTTTATTGGTCTGATGAAGTCAAATAAAGTTTTATGTTGATCTGGCGTAATTAAATAAAGCTTTCTATTTATTTGACATAGTCAGATAAAATTTCCTTTGGTCTGGCGTAGTCTAATAAATATTTGTTATGTCTGATAATGCCAAAAAAAAAATTCCATTGGTCTGATGCAATCAAATAAAGTTCTACAGTTTTGTTATAGTAAAATAAATTTTTACCGTTCTTATAAATGAAATAGACTTTATGGATCTTTTGTAGTCAATACAAATTTTCTAATTTTTATGTACTGCAATAAGGTTTCTGATAGTCTGACTTAGCCCAATTTTTTATCTTTCAATTAATTAAGGTTTGTAGTTGAGATAAAAAAGTCAATGACACGAGCGGGATTCGAACCCACGACCTTCGGCTAGATACGCCGCTGCTCTACCACTTGAGCTATCGTGACCTCGATCCACTCGGACACTAACTTCCCATCTCAACCCCACCTTTTGGATTTTCCTTCTTTTTTGCCATTTTTCAAATGTCGTGTAATCTATTTGATTCTCGGCGACAAACGAAATGGCAACGGAGAGCTTTAGTGAAGATATACTTCATTTTACTTATTAAATTCACTATTTTTCGTGGGCCGCTTGACCAATTAATATCTTTCAATTAATTAAGAGATAAAATATATTAATTAAGAGAGTAGCGGCTTATCTAGCCGAAGGTCGTGGGTTCGAATCCCGCTCGTGATACTGACTTTTTTATCTCAACTGAAAACCTTCATTAATTGAAAGATATTAATTGGTCAAGCGGACCACGAAAACAAGTGAATCCAATTTTTTATTAATTTTTAACAAAATATTTTTTTGACGTATTCAAATAAAATCTTTATCATTTTGGCCAAAAAAATTGGTTATCATTCGTTCGCAGTTAAATTAATGTTAAATAAATTTTATATTGTTTTTGTAAGTTAAATAAAGTTTTTGGTTTGTCCAACGTAAAAAATAAAAGTTCTATAATTGTTACGTGCAAATTAGATTTCTATTGGTATGACTTAATCATTTTCAAGTTTTCATTAATGTTTACAATTGTTTATAATTTAACCGGTAGGTTATAAAGTAAAGGGTGAAATGGCGGGGTACCATTACATCCAGTAACAATTTCGGTAGTATTTTATACACCAAGACACACTTCAAAATACTTAAACCGGTTCGCATGCATATTATTGTGGAAAAATATAACGAAAAACAGAAACCAATATTAATTTAGAATTTTGACTTATCAGGTATTAATATACCAAATTCCAAATTAATAAATAAAATAAATTAATCATACAATAAAAGCTCAAGAACTAGGTATAAGTACGCTGAATACATTATATACATAAATATTAAATTCAGAAATAATAATAGCAACAACAATAAATAATTAACAATCTTTTAGAAAATAAGTTATATATGAATAAATAAATTATCATATCAGGATGTGTTTTATTCTCCTGTGCTTCCAGGGGTGATGGATATTATTATTGTCTGTTTCTTGACACGTAGGATTTTTATGTTCTGGCATCATTATAAAAAAAAAATTCAGTGCAGCGATTTCCTCTCTTATCCAGCTCATTATTGTTTGGTCATGAAGGATGGACGTGGAGAAGTAGTGATAAGCTTTAACTATTTATTTTGTGTTTTTTGGATTTTTGTTAATATCTAATGTGCAAGTGTAGTTCCAGGCAGGGCATGCATAAAGTATGTTTTAATACTTTGTAAATGAGTAGTTTATTTTTCATGTTCATGCCAGAGCTGCAGGACATAAGTGGGAATAGCCTCCTGGTGGCTATCCTTCCCTTATTAATCACCCCTTTTGACATGGTCAGATAAGTGAAATTTTTTGTCCAGGGCTATTCCCAGGTTCGGTTTTCTCAGACCACCCTATTTGACAATCGTTAACAATAATTTTATCAATTTCAAATATATTTTAGCGTTGGATTTCCTCTCTTATCCAGCTCATTATTGTTTGGTCATGAAGGATGGACGTGGAGAAGTAGTGATAATCTTCAAATATTTACTTTGTGTTACATGGATTTATGTTAATATCTAATGTGCAAGTGTAGTTCCAGGCAGGGCATGCATAGAGTAAAATATGTTTTACTACTTTGTAAATGAGTAGTTTATTTTTCATGTTGTTTTTCAGCCAGAGCTGCAGGACATAAGTGGGAATTGGCTCCTGGTGGCTATCCTGCCCTTATTAATCATCCCTTTTTACATGGTCAGATAAGGGAAATTTTTTGTCCAGGGCTATTCTCAGGTTGAATTTTCTCAGACCACCCTATTTGACAATAGTTAAAAATAATTTTATAAATTACAAATCTATATTAAATCCAATCTGTTTCAACTACCCAATTTTTACCTTAATTACTTTTACATCAACCATTTTCTCGTAGTCTGGATTTTTTTACAATTTTTTTAAATGTAAAATTAGTAGGAAATAACAAAATTTCTTGTCTTAATTATAGATTTTAATGCTAATAAAACTAGATGCAACAATTAAAAAGGCACACCCATTTTCATTGCTTTTTTGTAATATTATAATGCTAATTATGCTATTGTGATATAACCAGTGTTTTAGAATACATAGAATAATAAAAAATAAGGGTCGATAAAATAACCACACCAGTCGTAAAAAACTGTCTTTACAAAGTACATAAACACACATAAAACAAGCAGATAAACCTCACAACGGTTGAAAAATCGAGCTTTGCCATAAACATTTTACCAAGGTTTCATTTCAGTTAACGAATGGGCTTCCGTGAAGGCGGTGTGTTAGCCGGAGCGGGAAGTGGAGACCATAATTTAGCAGGAAAGCAAGATTTACAAGGGTTCCTTGATAAATAGTGTGTCCGCCGTGCATGTATGCTTAACATGGGCCACGTCGAAAGTGGGCCCTTTCCAAAGTCTTGACGTTTCTAGCAATGCAAATTCAATCGAGAGCCTTAGAAGTCTCTTATTCGAAAATGTCAAAAGTTAAAGCGATCTATTTGTTCATACGTGAGAGAAAAATAGCAAAAATTTGTTCATTTTTGGCTCAATTAATTATTCATATTAAATAAATAATAAAAAGATATTTTGTTTAGCTTATAACTTATGTAATCAAAGCGATAAATTTATAAATGCGTCGTGAGGAAAAATATCATCCCTTTTTTAAAATTTCTTCTTCAGTTGCTTGCAGTCACAGCAGAGCATGGAAATATTACGCAGAGACCGTGAGACATCCGTTTAATTTCCCCGCAGCACCTTGCCATTCCGAAAAGGATTTCAAGCATGGAAAATGCCCCATAGACGAATCGAAAGGCATCTACATGGGCTATTTGGTCTGTCCAAAGTAAGCGAAATTCCGTTTGACGATTGACACACAATCTTTTCTTCGGAAAGTGGGAAAAACTATTAAACAATTTTTTTCAGACTGAGAGGAACATTTTTTCTCAACACTACTCACTACCCACCGTACGGCGTTGGAGGAGAAGACTATTGGGATGGGCATCACCACCATTGAGGCCTTTCCCTGTCCATACTATTTTCCTAATTCTTCTATACCTAAGTATAGTACTTTTTGTATTTTTTTATATATAAATTAATTATTTTGAAAATTTGTGAGTTTTTTATTTAAATTGCCAAATCGTTTTTAAAATACATAATTTAAATATTGTTTATTACCTGAAATAAACGGCAACGAATTCTCGGAAATTAGATCGACACAAGCCGGCGTCCCACAAGGGAGCATTCTTAGTCCCATTCTTTGTATCATTTATACCTACCTATACACCCTACCACCACCTCACTACCTACACTGACCACAGGGCTATTTTGTTTTCTAACTCAAATCCTATCCAAGCTACCTCCAACATCCAAACCTTGAGCTTCGAACTTGTGCAAAAAGAGGAGAATAATACTTAATGAAGAAAACTATACTTAATGTAAGTTTTATTGAAAAAACAGTCTTGTCCTCCACTGTACATCAACTACAAAATACAGGATTATACCTACCCATCAGACTGACGTGGAACGCCAACATAAAGCGGACCATAGACGGTCAATATTATTGTACAATATAGAATGCACAATAATTTGACGGCTGCCCCTTAACGTTCAATAATATTGTACAAAATTTTGATTGTGCAATGAACTTGAATAGTTTGAAGGCGATATTGAAGTTTGTGCAATATTTTGTTACTACTTGTTGTACTTCACAAACTGACTGATATTGCGCAATAATGCCAACAGACGGTGCAATATATTCCAGGTTGTACAATATATTTTCAACTTTTCGTCAATCGTGCAATGTATTGCACAAACTTTCAATATCGTCTACACACGATCAATTAAATTGCACAACCCAAAATATTGTGCAATAATATTGATCGTCTAGGAGCCGCTTTAGGTTTAAGAGACAACGTAACATAAAACTTGGACATGTACGAAAACTTCTAGGACCGAAAGCCATCAATGCTAAACCAACCTAATACAAGACTTTACTGTGACCACTTTGGACATATGGCGTGGAACTGTGAGGTTATGCCAAGCCATCTAACATTCGGCTCAACTAACCCTTACAATCCAAAAGTCCTTAGATAAATTGTCAAAGCACTATCCACGACGACATTTGCCAACGAACTGGTCCGTTCCTAATTCCCAATCGTAACCTACTGCTCGAGCTCCCGAGAACCCGCCACCTCGTTTTACTTGCCCCTTAATACTTCACTCGCATTGGTTTCTTAAGGCATATGTCTTCCGGGTGCAGCCCTGGCATTAGTGTTAGTGCTGTGTCCGAATCAAAACAAGTTTTGTTATCACATTTGTAATTGTACAAACATGTCTAAAGTACAAATCAATTAATTAAAAAGAAAACTTTTGTAGTTAACAATCTGGAAGATGCGTGTTATATTTGCTAGAAAACAGCAGGTAAAAATCAGTGATCAACGTAAGTAGAAATAATTTATCAAGCGGTTTAAGAAAACACGAATCACTTTATAGTTATTTAAAGTTATACCCAATCTATCGTTAAACCCTATTTTTCCTTTTTCTTTTCTTTGATTGGTGAAATCTAGTTTGGTGAAGCACAGAAAAGAATGACCGATGTGGGGTTTCAGATTATACAGTCAACTAAAGTAAGATCCTCTGTTTTCTATATATATATATATTTTTTTTTTACATTTCCGCAACAACAAGAAATATGTATATGCATTTTTACGCGAGAATTTTCGTGTAATCGATTTCTCCTTAAAGAAAAGTGTGCAGGGGTTAGGTTAGATAAGGGTAAGAGAGGTTAGGTTAGGTTAGGTAAGAGGGTTATGTTGTGGTTAGGTTGAGTGCGGGTTTTTTAATATATAATTTATTTGTAGCCTGTATATATAAAAATAAATATTAAAAATATGTGCCTATGAGGTACTTTTTTTCGGTCCCAATACTGACACTATTCATGGAGTCAGCACTGTACCCAAAGGACTTGGGTTAAATTAATCCATCTCGAATTCAATACGATCAAATAAGAGACTAGGAGGTAGTTATATCGAGACGTAGTTATTTAATGGGATGTGGGTTCTTATCATCATCATCATCGTATCATGCTGCGATAGCCGAGTGGCCAGCATGATAGATTCTCGGCTCGTAGATCCCGCAGCCGTGGGTTCGATTCCAACCTTAGGTCATGGCCTTTTTTTTCAAGAAACCCTTCTCTCATACCGATACACACAACGTCTAACTACCCGTTGAGTGTGATCAAAGCACTTAAAAAATAAAAAAAAATAAAAGTGCCTGTGCTAGGATTCGAACCCAGAACCTCCAGCGTGCCAAATACGAGTCAGACGCCGTAAACACCCGAGCCCCTTATTTCCCCAAAAATAAAATAATTACAAAAAACAAGAATAACACATAAAGTTATTTATTAAAGTTATATCTAATATCTGTCTAATATTAATTATGTCGAAATTATCTGTAGTTTCCGAGCATCCTGTCTGCCAGTTGGTTTTCCAGACGCGTTTTGGTTTTCGCCTTTTGGTCGAAGTGTTATTTCCTCAATCTTGTCCATTTTATGTTTGTGATTATTAAAGATGGCGAATTGCCTAATCGCGTCTCATTAAAAAAAAAAAAAAAACACAATATGATCAATAATAGTCAATAAAAAGGTTCATCGCCCCACGTATTTAAACAAATAAATAAATTTAAAAAAATACACAATTCAACGTAATGATGATACGGTATTTTTTAATATTTACGGAAAATGTTTCCATTTACACAGTATGTATACATTACAAACTTCATAATAGAGGCAAATATTTACTTATAAATAAAATCAGACTATATACATGATTTCCTTCAGTGGTTTGGAATTGGAAATAATTCTTTTTTATAACAGTTTTGTGACTGGTGAAATATATCTAGTTGGTCGTTTGTACAGTTTAGTATTTTATAAGTCCTTTCCAGCGGAGCATTTTTCATATAATTAAGGTTTTTAGTTTAAATAAAAAAGTCAGTGTTACGAGCGGGATTCGAACCCACGATCTTCGGCTTGATACGCCGCTACTCTACCACTTGAGCTATCGTGACCTCGATCCATTCGGACACTATCTTCCCAACTCAACCCCACTTTTTGAACCGTTTGAAAAATGGCAAAAAGGAGGAAAAATTCAAAATGTGGGGTTGAGATGGGAAATTAGTGTCCGAGTGGATTGAGGTCACGATAGCTCAAGTGATAGAGCATCTCGCCGAAGATCGTGGGTTCGAATCCTGCTCGTGACACTGATTTGTTTAATCCTTTTTAAAAAGATAGTTTCTACTCACAGTAAGTTGTTTTTGAAACGATCCGGATTTCGAGCCTTTTAGCTCATCATCAGGTTGAAGGACTTCTACAACCACGTCTCTCGACATGAATTGCCAAAGTGAACCGCTGATACCTCCGCCAACGCGACGTTCCAATTAGCAGCTGATTTTTTTTAATGGCGCTCAATTTGAACTGCGAAACGCGGAAATTATAACACAAATAAATATTATACTAGTAAATACTTAATATTATTAAATTACTATAAACTACTACTATAAAAAAATAATATTAAGTATTTACTAGTATAATATTTATTTGTGTTATAATTTCCGCGTTTTTCACGTTCAAATTGAGCGTCATTAAACAAATCAGCTGCTAATTGGAACGTCGCGTTGGCGGCGGTATAAGCGGGTTCACTTTGGCTATTCATGTCGAGAGACGTGGTTGTAGAAGTCCTTCAACCCGATGATGAGTTAAAAGGCTCGAAATCCGGATCGTTGCAAAACAACTTACTGTAAGTAGGAACTATCTTTTTAAAAAGGATTGAACACCACACTCACTCCATCATTTATCATTTCTACTGATTTTTTTTATCTCAACTAAGAACCTTAATTAATTGAAAGATTGGCCAAGCGGACCACGAAAACTAGTGAATTTTTCATATCGTTGTTTTTATGGTGTGCTATATAAAACAACTCTGTTTGCCTATTTTTTTAGGCAGGTACGTGAAATTTTATCTCTTCTAGTAGGAGGGGCATTTCATTACATTGTTAATTATTTTAAACAATATTAGAGATTCAGTCATTGTTCTTCTAGATTCTAGTGAATTTATATCTAATTTGGATCTCAGTTGAAAGGTTTGGCCGTCTGGTTCAAAACGTGTTTGTAGTTCGAGTCCACAGAATCTAAAAAATTTGTTTTGCACTTTCTCTAATGAATACTGTAGTAGGGTGACCAAACAGGTGAGTTATACTCTAACTGGGACCTGACCAAAGCGAAGTTTTTAATTACATTAATTTTATTTATATTAGTTACATGATGCTTAACGAAACCTAGCATTTTTCGGCTTTTGTTTTTTATATTCTATATGTTCAAGGAACGTTAACTGAGAATCAAAAATTACCCCTAGGTCCTTTATGGAGACTAGCGAAGAAAGTCAATGTCATTTATCAACATATTAAATAATATAGGTGATAAATGTCCTCCTTGCTGAACACCAGATGTGACCACAATGGGATTGGATGGGATATCATGATAAAATATTGGATCCTATTATTTAGGATCAATCCAAATCAGTAAATGGCCATGAAAACCAATTGCATTCAACTTTTGGATAAAATACAATGTTTAATCATGTCAAAATCTTTTGAGAAGTCTGTATATACTACCATAATTATAATAATATTTTTATTATACTATTCAAAACCAGACATTTTGTCGATATGCCAAATTGAGCATAATTTCGTATTTATAAAAAGAAATTATAAGTTCCAGTGCCTACTTGATCTACGTAATGTAGAATAAGTGAGCAATCTTTTATCTAGGGTATTTTATTAATTTTGATAGTTTTACATAACTCAAAAGTAAGACATAGTTGATGAAATAAAACTAAAAATTACACGCGTATACCTTGACCCTTTCATCGACTTGTGGATGACATACCACATCTCGTAAAAACCGGTGCCAAAGAAATACTACTTCTTTATGAATATTTCATGGAATAAATATTGAATTCCTGACTCAAGAATATGGGTCAAGCAAACAAGGGGGCTCCGAGAGCTGGCAACTAAAGGAAAATGCCAACAAAAAAGCCCTAATAGTTGCGGGTAAGGGCGTTGTTTTGTCTTGGCACACCTCCACGCAGAGAAGCCGGTTGTTTATTCCCCCGGGACGGGATTCCGGACGTTATATTTGTTATTATGACTTATCCACCGAGTGAGAGACACGAGTGCGGGATGCGTTAAAACATAAATAAATCCGTTTCTTCCCTCTCACGACAAAAAGCCTCTCAGTTTACCTGGGGCATAATCCGTCTAAGGCAATATCCTGCATAATAGAAGACGAGAATTCTAAACATAGCCTGTTACCACTAGTTGGTAGCTTTTCTGAAAAAAAAAAAAAAATGGTCCATTGATTTTCCGTTTATAAACTGCTAAACATGTACCTTTTTCTATTTATACTAAATAATTAAACTGGTGGTTTATCTAAAGCCCTTAGTTTTAGACTGTCAAATTTGTACTTGCAAAACGTTTTGAAAAATTTCACTAATTTCGTGTTCCGCTTGACCAATTTATATATTACAATTAATTAAGGTTTTTAGTTGCGCTAGATACGCCGCTGCTCTACCATTTGTGCTATCGTGACTTCGATCCACTCAGACACTAACTTCCCATCTCAAATACAAAAGGTGGGGTTGAGATAGGAAGTTAATGTCCGAGTGGATCGAGGTCACGATAGCACAAATGGTAGAGCAGCGGCGTATCTAGCCAAAGATCATGGGTTCGAATCCCGCTCGTGCCATTGACTTTTTTATCTCAACAAAAAACCTTTTGAAAAAAATTTATAAATCTGTTGTGTTTTTGTAATTATAGAGGTTTTAATTTCGGAAAGATAGATTCAATTCCTTATAATTCCAAATATGTCTTGAATAAGTTTTGTTTGAAAACGGTCCTTTTATTGAAAAAAAAGTGGTCTAGAAAGTAACAATCTAGTAAAATAGACTATTAAATAAGTTTTTTATTTCTGATTTTCCCCTCCCCGAGGAATATCGAGTAATCTGTGATAGTGAATATGACTAGACTTTTATGTTTGGATCGGGTATTGTGTTTGTATAGACTTAAAGGAATGAATTTCATTTATTAGCGTGAAAGGAAGGGGTTGTTTATTGCTCCCGAGGAATATTTGGAATTTTGGAGTGACAGCGTGACGTCTGGAAAGTTGAAGTAATTTATTAGCGAGAATGGTGTGAGTTCATCCCCGCCCCGAGGAATATTGACGAGAGAGGGTATGACTAGACTTATGGATGGAGAAAAATTATTTTCTATTCTTATATGTATACTTATTTCCCTTCTTACTTTTATTCTTGTTCATCCTTATTTCTTCTACTTATCTATTTTTTGGGGTGTATGGAATTTCACTAATTCATTATATCAGTTTCTATTTAGTTATTTATTTTATTAACGGAAAATTTGAACTTTTGTTAACCATTAACAGAAATTTGTAATCAGAGAGGTTTATATTATTTTGCAGTGTATAAAATTATCTATTTACCTTATTTATATATTTTATTTAATTATGTTATTATTATTATTATCATCATCATTATTACTATGTTCTCACTACCTTCCGGCAGACGGAGGATCCATGCCGTATTGTTTATTTTTTGTTGAGTACTTTTCAGTTCACTTTATTATAATATTGCTTATTATTACTATTTTTATGTAAGGTATTGGTTGAAATGAAAAAGTTAGTGTCACGAGCGGGATCGAACTCACGACCTTCGGCTAAATACGCCGCTGCTCTACCACTTGAGCTATCATAACTTCATCTCAACCTAGAATAGTTCGAATTTTTCCTCCTTTTTTCCATTTTTTCAAATGTCATGTCATCAGGATTGGATTTTCACCGTCTTTTGAAGTGACCAAGGGGAGCTGTTAGTGAAGCGATACTAATTTTACTTGTTAAATATTAATCCATTTATGTTTTTGTGTTCAATTGACCAAGTTACTTCTTTCAATTAATTATTCTTTTTATGTAAGGACTTGGTTGAGATAAAAAAGTCAGTATCATTAGCGGGATTCGAATCCACGACCTTCGGCTAAATACGCCGCTACTCTACCACTTCAGCTATCGTGACTTTGATCTACTCGGTCATCAACTCCCCATCTCAACCTTCCTTTCGAATTTTCCCTCCTTTTTGCCATTTTTCAATGATTGTGTTCGAATCCTGCTCGTGACACTAACTTTTTCATTTCAACCAATAGCTTACATAAAAAGTTATTCAGATATCGTGAGATGCGGTCGGGTGTGATGTAGGTTTCAGAAAAACATTTTCTTTATCGTGCCAACGTTTCGATCTTTTATTGAGCCCTGAAGATGATCTCAATCTTCTTCTCAATCAACCGCATCTCACGATATCTGAATAACTTTTTATGTAAGCTATTGGTTGAAATGAAAAAGTTAGTGTCACGAGCGGGATCGAACTCACGACCTTCGGCTAAATACGCCGCTGCTCTACCACTTGAGCTATCATAACTCCATCTCAACCTAGAATGGTTCGAATTTTTCCTCCTTTTTTCGATTTTTTCTGTCTGAATAACTACCGATTAACGGTCACTAATCTCTACACATTACATAAAAAAAATTAATTAATTGAAAGAAATTATTTGATCATTCAGACCACGAAATATAACGTATTTATTATTGTTATTACATGGTCAATCCATGAGTCATCATCGAGAACCCCCAAAATACTGCAGGTTTTAAAATATGCGGGAAAGACCAGAAAAAGAAGTAAAAACACAATGATATCAATTGTTTGTAAGCCCCTAAACATTATTATTATTGCCCATTTTTGTCGAAAACTTAGCAAATTGCTTCGATTTTGTATAACCGCAGTTCTTGAAATAATAAAATTCCCAGCAGTTAAGCGAACGTTATCAACTTTTTGATCTATTTAAATGAAAAGGGTGATTAGAACATTTTCAATCCTCTCATGAGGTTACTGTAAGAGTACAAGTGTAAAATCTCGAAACACATCAGCAAATCGCCTGCGTGTAATTACGGACGAGGAGAAAGAAATCCCCCCCCCCCAAGAAAAGTACTACAACAGAGAATTAAGTGGAGTAGGTTAGGGTGGAATGGGGCAGGGTTGGAGGCTGGCGAAAGATCACTGCGGAACCCACCCACACTCCAAACGCCGCCCTTTTCCAGTGTCACTGCGGTAAAACTCTTTTGTCTCCGGTCGGAATTAATTGTTCCGCCGGGAATTGCTCGGTTCGCTTTCATTTTCTGTTTTAAAGAATATCGAGGGCCTGTCTACGCGTTTATACGAGAGCCCGACGTCAATGGTTTTACACGATAAACTTTACGGCTCTTGTTATCGGGGAAATTCGATTTTAACAACACCAAGTTCAAACTGCAACACATACAAGTAACATGTTGATGCTTTGTGCCAAAATTTCCCATAAAAATATAGTAAGAATAACATTCATTAAAGTTCATAAAACAGTTAAATTTATTTTTAAAAACGTCCTATTTTACTTTCAAGGATTAATTTCAAAGCAAAGGGTTGACAAATGATTTTTTTTAAATTTTCTAATTATCCTGAGTTTTGTTATTAATATTTTCAAAAATACATCGTGAGCACCAATATCCAAACTCGTTCTCGCACTTTCTTTCTCTCCCAAACTCTAGGGTTGTATGATTATCACTATTTCTTTCTTTGTTTTCATCACCCCTTCCCCCATTTCATCCATATCCTCCTACTTGTTTATCATTCTTTCTGTCTTACTACTTTTTGTGTGCTTTTCTGTCTCTGTCCATTTATCTTTCTGTAGATGTACATCATTCTCATTCTCTCTCTCTCTCTCTCTCCCTCTCTCTCTCTCTATCTATCTCTTTCTCTACCTCTCTCTCTATCTCATCCTTTCTATCTTTCCACTTTTTTCTGTATATCTTTCTTTGAGTCTGCCGGTCCACATACACATACTTGTCTCTCTCTCTTTCTCACTCTCATCCTCTCACTTTTTCTCTCTCTTTTGTTTATTTTTAACTGATCCTCTTTTTTTTGCATTATCTCTCTTTCTCGCTCTTCCCTCCCTCTCACTCACTCACTCTCTCTCACTCAGTTTCTCTCTCTCTCTCTCTCTCTCTTTCTTTCTTTTTTCTTTCCCTTCCTCACTTTTCTTCTGCATATCTTTGAGTTTGTCTGTCTGTCTTTCCGTGTTACATACTTGACTCTCTCTCTTTCTTACTCTCACCTTCTCTCTCTCTCTCTTTCTCTGACTCTCTCTTGTCTATTTTTAACTGATCCACTCTTTTTTCCATATATCTCTTTCTCATTCTTCCCTCCCTCTCATTCGCTTCCTCTCTCACTCAGTTTCTCTCTCTGCGTCCCCCCTCTCTCTCTTGTTTATTTTGAACTGATCCTCTTTTTTTCGCATTATCTCTATTTCTCACTCTTCCCACTCACTCACTCTCTCTCTTTCTCTCTCTCTCTCTCACTCAGTTTTCTCTTTCTTTCTCTCTATCTCTTTTTTTCTATTTTTCTTTCCCTTCCTCGCTCTTTCTCTCTCTCTCTCATCCTTTCAGCCTTCACACTTTCTTCTGCATATCTTTCTTTGAGTCTGTCGGTCTGTCTTTCCGCATATACATACTTGTCTTTCTCTCTTTTTTACTCTATCTATCTCTTGTCTATTTTTAACTCATCTACTCTTTTATCCATATCTCTCTTTCTCACTCTTCCCTCCCTCCCTCTCTCTCACTCACTCTCTCTGCCACTCAGTTTCTCTCTCTGCGCCCTTCCCTTCCTCTCCTGCTAGCTTAAAAGTGGTCTTCACTCAACACTCTTTCACCGAAATAATTTATTACGAAATTTTCCTTTTGTAAAAGATGGACTGGCAACCTTGATCAGAATAATTTACCCTACTGTTTAATTTGGAGCTTTAAATTAATTAATCAGCGTTGAGGGATTGATGCCGAACTTCCACTCGAACCAACTGACATTTATCCTTTTGAAATTGTCTCGACGTACGTTGTAAATCCATTAAAAACTATACATCGAAGCTCGTAGACAATTTGAAAATACATATCTTACATGTATTTATTGCTGATTAACTGATAAGTGTGCGATAATAACCATTAAGTGATCAATTCAAAAACTGCACAGTGCGTCAAAGAATGACTCACGTGTGAGCCAAACACGCACCCAAGGAAAATTTACCACGATATCGTCGAAAACTGAATCACTCTTTATATTTATTATCAAGTTAAAACTAAATCAATACCCTAAGAGTTGAACTAAAATTAATGTTTTGATTGGAACATTTATTCGTTCTTCTTTATTTCCGAAATTACCTCGTTAAATAACGAAAAATCAATAATAAGTATTTTCCAAAGATTTTAATTGTACAATCATATCCCAAAAGCAATGGCTTTGTTTAAATTGCTAGTCAGCAATCGCACGCCCACAAAAAAAGTGTCATAACTCAGCAAAAGAAAATTTTACAAACGAGACAAATGGAAGTTTACGTTTTTTTAAAATTTATGTATTAAATACAAGCAGTTACGGTTGTTGGCAATAAAAACTGTCATGATCCATCAATATTGCCTTTCCTTTCTCCAAGGCCTAGGCGAAAACACAAAATTTTAAAAATCCAACTGTACTACCCCTTAAAAACTACCCCAATTCAAAAGTGACACATGGTGCTGCCTACCAGAGTCCACCAGTTGTGTCATTTTTCCTGCAGCATCTCACACCAGAATACTTAATAAAAAACATTTTATAATTTTTCGACTTGTGTCACTTTTCTTGTGGGTGTGCGATATCTACACTGAGAAAAAAAATAGACACCATTAAATAGTTTTAATTATCTCTAGGCAATTCTCCATTGATTTTCTTATAACAATATTTGGTTTGTTTTAAAAGATTAGAAGTAAATAAAACACATAAAATATCCCAATTGAGTTTCCAATTGGGTTTTTGTAAATAAATCTTTGAATAGTAAATCCTTTTTTGTTGGTTTTTCTTTTCTTGCTTCTTTCTAACGTTCTGGCGGTTTTATTTTTTTAAGTTGTCCCATTTTCAAGTTTCAAATTTGTGTAACTGATGGTAATAATTGATACGGATTCGACTAGAATCATAGCATTGTTGGAACATGGAATAAGTCAAGGGTATGTGGCCCAGGGTGCTTAAAATCCATCAATTTTGTAAATGAAAATCAATAATATTAACGTTTTAAAATAAATCCTGGATATATCAATCCTTTTAATTGGAAAGTTTTTTTTTTTTTTTTTTTTTTTTTAATTTGTTTTTACGAGGGTTCGCAACAGCAGAGGTCCTATAAACCCTCAGGGTGCCGGTGTTTTTGAAAAAAAGCACATTTGTAAGTATGTCGGGTTCGAATGCAGGGCCGCTTGATTCGAACCCGGGACCTTTACCTTACAGTGATGAGCGCCGTGTCAAAGACTAAATCCTGCGGCCACAGAAACCCCTTTGTTTCTTATTCTTTTCGAAATTAAAATCTTGACAATTCCAAAAGGTAAACTAGTTGCATGGTTTAATGGTTTTACCATAGGTATATTAGGATAGAGATTTTTTATCCTTAGTGGATAAAAAATTGTTGATCCTTATAATACAGTTTGATATAAGTTTTAAAGGAAACACAAACCACAGCATAAATTTTGGACATATTCAGCTTTATTATGTTTATTCACGTAAAACCTAGTCAACGATTCCTTGAAAAACTATTCATTTTTGTTTTTACAATTGTACGATCGATAACAAACTAAATGGTCTTGTAAATTGATCAGCTTTAGTTATTTTTAAAAAAGAGGGCCAATATTAAATATTTCACAGTTATGGAATTTTCCAAATAATCCATTGAGTAAAGCCCTTACTCCACCTTTAAAAATTACATTTCCAATAGTTCATCGCCGTTAACAGGACGAACAGGGCTGTTGAGATAATTGAACTTGTTCCCGATGTTTACTCAAGTTTAATTGGCGGAGTGATGAGTTAGGAGAAGTGAGGGCAGAGATAAGGGTAGATTTGTCACAGGTCGGATACGAGACACCCCCACGACACAACTCCACCCATGATATCGACGACGACCAAGTTTTTCTTTGTGTACCATTATCCTCTGCTTTATTTTACGATAACCATCTGAATGTCATTTTGATTTGTTAAAACTAATGGCCTAGTAAAACCTGTTTTTAAACTTGACTAGGACATCAGAAACAATATTGAAAAGACTTTCATGATAAGCAAATGAAATTAACATTTATTGATTTCAAACATCAGATCAAAGTAATTATCTGATAAAAATCATGAATTATTTTGCTGCTATTATTTTGAATACTCTCAATACACATTAGTTGAACTTTTTTTTAACTAGTTCTTCACAGTATCTTTTTCCGCTTGGCAGACTTGAATTGAACGAAATCTGTTTGTTTCTGCCGACCTGGCTTTTCTTTCAACGTGATTGATGGAGTTTACCGATCAATATGTCAATTGTTGTGCCCGATCTCCTTTCCCGAACCCAAACAAGAATATATTTTTGGACACGGTTAGACTAAAATTAACCCTGGTTTAGAGACATAATCGTAATAGGGATAATGATGGTGAAAAAGGGGCGAAATAGGGGAGGGCTTTTCAACATAAAACTTGGATTAGTCCTAAGATCCATGACCTTGTACAAATCACTAAAGCTTAACTAGAACTAAAATTATCTCTTATCCTCTTTTCAAAAGAACGTAAAAAGAAAATATGCCGACAAAATCCGGATTTTTATTAAAAAGAATTTTTATGAATAATCGCCTTAAAAAGACCCTGGAACAAATCGTTACACTTCCTATTTTTTTTTGTGTAAATTATTTTAAAATTTCGGCGGTGCTTCATAAAGAAGGAAAGATCCCAGCTGATTTTCATGTGGCGATAATATTTTACGAAATTTTTTCACAAGACAACAATATCACACAAAATACACTATTTCACGTCTTTTACGTACTCTCACTCATAAAGCAGTATACATCATAAGAAGAAAAAAATCGAATCAACACAATGTTTTCAAGGTGAGTAAAATTCTCAAAGTGAAATTAAATTTTAACCATAAAAAAAACTCTGACAAGAGTTTTTTCTACCAAATAAAAGAAATTTGAACAGTATTTTAAACATTGTAAACAATATGAGCCAACAATGGTCCTTTCTTACCGAGAATCAACAGAAAAATCCAACAAAAAAATTTATTTTTGTCAGCATATAATGCATGTAATATGCATGTAACAGTGCATATTACAAAGATTGTATTTTTTAAAATTTACAAATAGGTAAATCAAATTGATAAATAAAAGCAGTGAAAAAAATACATAGACAAGTAATTAAAAAAATAATGTCTATACGGTTCTTATGCTTTCATTGCATAATATAACCACAAATATTAAATATACATAAATAAAAACATTTGGGATCTATGAACGGGTCAGGTTGTTTCAGTTCAAACTTAGCTGGTAGTTTAATTTTACCCTCTAAAGATAAAAAAAAACCAAGGCAATGTGCAAAGATTGGGGAATTGGCTTTACGGGGCAATGACTACAACGCCTAAAGCAGCTTTTTAACCACTGTTAAACTTCCCTCTATTGGAAAATTATAATAAATTATACAAGGAGAAGCAAGGAAAAGCTCATCATACTCTAAAAACAGTTTTATTCCGTAGGAATTAAACATTTCAGCCATGGACCGAAAATCACACACCCATTCTCAAAAATAGTGATATAGTCAAGGAAACATACTTTACATCTTATAAAGTTTTAACAAACTGCAAGGAGAAAAAAAACGAATAGGAAAATAAAATTCGATTTTATGGTTTACTGATTATTTGCAGGTCGTGAGATACGGTCTGGTGTGACGTAGGTTTCAGAAAAATATTTTCTCTATCGTACCAACGTTTCGATCTTTATTGAGATTATCTTCAGGGCCTGGGATTTATAAACATTGTTTAAATTTTACAAATACATGTAGGATGTGAAAACATGAATTTATACAATGCCAGAAATTTTAGATTAAACAAATAGAATGTATACAATGCTAGAAAATTTCTACAAAAAAATATAGTATGGTAGAAAATTTTAGATAAAAAACTGGATTTATACAATGATAGAAAATTTTCAATAAAAAAATAAATTTATGCAATGCTAGAAAATTTCTAAATTTAATTAAATTAATCCAATTTATTCTAAAATTTTCTAGCATTGTATAAATTCAATTTTTTAATCTAAAATTTTCTACATTGTATAAATTCATAATTTTAGCTAAAAATTTTCTAGCATTGCATAAATTCTGTTTTTTAAATCTAAAATTTTCTAGCATTGTATAAATTCATTTTTTTTAATCTAAAATTTTCTAGCATTGTATAAATCTTTTTTTTAATCTAAAATTTTCTAGCATTGTATAAATTCATTTTTTTTAATCTAAAATTGTCTAGTATTGTATAATTTTTTTAAAATCCAAAATTTTCTAGCCTTGTATAAATTCAATTTATTTATTTATTTTTAAATCTAAAATTTCTAGCATTGTATAAATTCATTCTTTTTTAAATCTAAAATTTTCTAGCATTGTATAAATTCATTCTTTTTTTAAATCTAAAATTTTCTACCATTGTATAAATTCACTTTTTTTCCACATCCTACATGCATTTGTCAAATTTAAACAATGTTAACAATTTTAGAATTAATACAATGCTAGAAAATTTTAGATAAAAAAATGAATTTATACAATGTTAGAACATTTTTGATTAAAAAAATGATTTAATACAATGCTAGAAAATTTTAGATTAAAAAATGAATTTATACAATGTTAGAACATTTTTGATTAGAAAAATGAATTTATACAATGCTAGAAAATTTTTGATTTAAAAAAATGAATTTATACAATGCTAGAAAATTTGAGATAAAAAAATGAATTTATACAATTCTAGAACATTTTTGCTTAAAAAAAATGAATTTATACAATGCTAGAACATTTTAGATTAAAAAATGATTTTATACATGCTAGAAAATTTGAGATAAAAAAATGAATTTATATAATGCTAGAATATTTTTGCTTAAAAAAATGAATTTATACATGCTAGAAGCTAGTTTCTTTGATAGATAAAATCTTTATCTTTTATGGAGGGTGCTTTTAGGTTTAGCATCCTCCTACTTGTAAAAGACACATTAGATATTTTCTTAGGGTTGATATTTAAACGTATTTTCTCATACAATCTTCTCACAATGTTTAGGGCGTTTTCGATCTGCCAAAGAAATGTTTTTATTGCAGACTTAATGGCATTAAAAATAATACCTTATTATGATTTAAAATTGTAATAAAAAAAGAACTTTACTCATCTTTTTATAGGTCGTTAAAAACGTACTTATCAGAATCCTCAAGTATAGTAGCTCAAAGCTTAAGAGTAACTAGCTAAAAGCTCTTTCGTTCTTATGATTCCGTTTTATTTTGAAAAATTCACCGTAGAACTTAGCTTTTGAAACGCACTTTTTCCTCCTCAGGCTACGATCCGTATCAAACACTTTAAAACACATAAGAAAATGTTCAAATTTGCCTGCGGTTGTGAAAAGGCCAGGAGGTGATCAGTGCACGAGCCCCCACTTCAGAGTGACAGTTTTGAACGGGGACACGAACACCGGACTTTACACATGCCTGGCATTGAAGCAGAACCCGGGGATCAGCGAGCTTAACATCCACGTATCGTCCAGGACGGCCAGCTTCGCCAATGATATAAAGTACATACCCGGAAGGGCAAACGTGAACATTTTTTACGGCGAAGCTCAGATCGAATCGTCTCTTAAGGTCAGATAAAATAATTATTTACTTAAGCTTATTGTCATATATAAAACATTACTAACATTAATATAATCCATGCTAATTTTTCAAACCAGAAAAGCTTTATAACGCATATATTTTCAATGCTCTAATCTCTTGTTCGAACACCTGCAGCTATCTTTTTTTTCCGAGCCAATTAGTATAATCACGTAGGCTTAGATTACAAAAGTGCCCCAGGGTAAGATTACCTTAAGAGGGAAAATATTTTTGGCCATTTACGCTCTAATCGATTTCGGCTATTTTCGAAGCCGCCTGGTCAAACGGAAACTATTAGATGTTGAAAAGGTTAAGTCAACGATTTTTCGGGTCAATCACGTTATTGTATTTTCAATGAATTCGAACAAGAAAATTCTTGAATGGAAATTCCCCTTTTTTCTACATGACAGGAGAAAACGATCGTGTTATTTTCTATTGCCAACTTAAAGTAATTAATTAAATTACAAATATTGTCAAAGGCCAATACTTCTAATGTATTTTTTATTATGCTCTTATGGGCACAAATAGAAAATAATCGTTATTTAAATAAATAATATTATTAAAGTAGGTTACTCCTGAAATATATTTCTAACATGATTTTTCTAAGTTTCAATTGTTTGTTAACCTTTCTCATGGATACAAATAGTACTAAAATACAGAAAAATCATATTCATTGTTTTTTATACCACAAAATGAAATTTTAACACCACCCTTACGAACCGCTGGTCTCATTCATAGGAAGGATATAAATCTTATAATTTTAAAAACTTGTTCAACAATCAGGTCCACTCAGACAAAAAAAAAACATATTCCTATTGCATATTTTAACCTTTATCAAAAATTATGCGTCTATTTTCAATGATCCTAAAATAAAATAAAATATGAATTATAATAAAATCCAAGGGAGTTATGAATTTTTAAAAGAAAATCGGATACAAAAAATTGCCCTAAGGTAATCAAACTTAAAAATTTATATTTCTCGTTTTCGATAAAAATTTGTATTGTAATTTCATAGGAGCTTTAAAAAATACTTAAAACGAATCCATTTTTTTCCAGAAACCTAAAATCTTTTTACTTATTTTACTCGAAACATTTGGTTTTTGTATCTTTTTATATGTTTAATCCAAAAGATTATAAAGAAACTACATATTATTGATTTTTTAAAAAAGCAATAAATTATATCTTTGAAATATACAGACCGTTGGTTCAGAATGAGTCTATGCTACGAGTTCTTGGAAAGCAGGACACGCTGGCGTCCCGCAAGGGAGCATTCTTGATCCAATCCTTTATATCATCTTATGTGTAGGATATATTGGAGAGTTTGTTTAAAGGTGCGCCTGCCTGAAAGAGGGCGCCACAAAAAGATGGATAGTTTTTCGCGGGTTCACCGAAACCTCTCGGGAGAGAAAAAACTATTTTCTTTCTTCTCTTTCGGGTCAACCACGTGAACTCGGGCAGTTACTTTCTTGTCTGTCCTAAATTTAAAATTCAATACTTTGTACCTCAGCATGCAGAAAAATTGTGTATAAAATCTTTGTTTTTTTATTGTTTCATATTTAAGTATATATTTTTTTCTGTTATTTTTCATATTTGAAGGATTTAATTAAATTTTGTTATTTTCTTTTCTTATATATACATTTTTTTGAGCAGATCCTCTTAGCTTCCATAAATACGGGTAGCGGAGCTTAAGAAAACTCAGAAAGCAACACCAACACAAACAACATACAAAACACCCAACATTTCACCTGTCAACAAAAAAGGCTCCACGGAGATGGAACCAAAAAATACACATTCCAAAAAAACCCACACGAACACCCAATCCTTCATCCTTCCATCAATCCTCAATCCTCCAAAATCAACCAAACCAACACATGTATCCCGATATTAGCATTCTTCACAATTCCAGGGATGAGAGCTCGTCAGAAAGCTCATCTCATATCATGAAATTACCTCAAAAAATACATAAATCATTTTTGAAAAATAGTACGTCTCCTACACTAGTAGAAAAAATAAAATCATTACCAATTTTCCAGCTATACCAGTCTGCAACAATTATAAAGTTTCTAACAGAACTAACACCAATCGCATTAAGAAATAGAAACAAGTTAAATTTTTTTAAGCTATTTTAGCAGACCAAGAAAGCGATTAAATGACTGCTCATTTCTTGTACAATGCCGTGGCTTTCAATAAAATAAATTTCGAGATATTTTCTGAGGCAGTGATCACGCATGGTCCAAAAAACAATATCTCCAAACAAAGGCACAGTCGATGGTCGCTCCGCAGGATGAGAACACTCCTCTCAGACAGTATATCGATTATCAAATAAAACTATTAAAATTATTCGGAAATCGTGAGATGCCGTCTGGTGTGATGTAGGTTTCAGAAAAACAATCACCACACATTATTAGGAGAAACGAATGAATATAAGAACGTTGCAGATTTAATTAAGGCAATTCACACAAAGTTTTTAATTTTAATGGGGAACACTGATAATATAAAATGTTATCAACATCTTTTTGATAAAGCAAACTTGCCTCTTAACACCCATAATCTATACTGCTGATCTACCTGTATAACAAACAAACCACCTACGAAGACAACAATTTTGTCCTCTAACTCGAATCGTATTGTTTTCTTCTCAAACTTTCTCCAACATCTAACAGCACTTTTATCGAGTGCCATTGCAAAAAGTTGAGGACAAGGCTGAAAGAAACGTGTAACCAGTGATTCACGTTATTCTTTCCCTCCACTGTCATCAACACCAAAGAAATACCGACTTGCATGAAGTCGAAATTTAGCTCTGTACATAGACAGCAGCCTGACATGGAAGACTTAACTACTTAACAGAAGACTTCAACAACTACGAAGATTCTAGTATTGAAATCCGTTTTAACCGTCAACACTAAAATAACCTTATGCAAGAGTTTACTTCGACCAGTTTGAACAGACGGCGTCCAGTGCATCAAATCCTTCCAATCAAAAATTCTCAGACAAATTGTCAAAGCTCCTTACCAAGACACTAACCTCATCATCCACAACGACCTGATTCCTTTTGCCCACGAACTGATCCCAATCGTAAATTTTTCACACTTCGATCCATCCTAACCATTCTGTTCGAGATGCCTGTATACACATTCCTATCCTGAAGATCCTGCCTTAATCGACGATGGCCTCGAGACCTCATTGCCCCTTAATCCCTCATAATGAGTGCCAAAATTGTCCATTTTTGGCCAGTTTATTCCCGCTTCGACACATTTTGTAATTTCTTTTCTTCCGAAATTTGTTAGGAGATTCTTGGATTGCCTGTGTCCAATGAGTGAATTCCATTGTTCCTTCATTTTCGTTTTGTCCTCCTGTCTGAGATACTCATTAATAGTTTAGGTTCCTATGCCACAGAAGGGTTCGAGTCCTATCAGCGGTGTAGCAGTTCTTTTCCTTGCAAGGGTGTCCGCTTTCTCGTTGCCTTCAACTCCCATGTATCCCGGGACCCTGCAGAGGCTGACTTTCTTCTGCGTACCTAATATATTCAATTTGGTTTTGCCGTTCAACACCACCTTTGAACTAATGATATTTGAGCTTAGTGCTTTGATGGCTGCTTGGCTATCTGACATGATAGAGTTCTTGTTTTTGTAACCTTTAGTCAACATAACCAATCTGTTCGAGCACGATATACACATTCCTATCCTGAGGATCCTGCCTTAGTACCTCGAAACCTCCTTGCCCATTAATCCCTCATACTGAGTGCCAATATTGGCCATTTTGGGTATGTTCATTGGAGGCTACCAGTATTAATGGTGTATAAACGAACTATGATCAAACTTGTAACATGTACTAATAGGCAACAACTAAAATTTAAAAAATAAATTACAAGAAGGTTCTTGAATCTAAACCTTTTTTTAAAACTCATTTCTCTGTAAAAGTTTTGTGTTGTTAGTGATATGATTACAAATCCTTTTCTCTAATGGTCTGGTGTAGAAGTGTAAACTTCATATAAGCCATTTATATTTTTGTGGTCAACTGACAAAGTTACTTCTTTGAATTAATTATTCTTTTTATGTAAGGTCTTGGTTGAGATAAAAAAAGTCAGTGTCATGAGCGGGATTCGAACCCACGACCATCGCCGCTGCTCTACCACTTGAGCTATCATAACTTCGATCTACTCGGACACCGACTCTCCATCTCAACCTAGAACCGTTCGAATTTTCCCTCTTTTTGCCATTTTTTCAAATGTCGTGTAATCAGGATTGGATTCTCAGCGTCTTATGAAGTGGCCAAGGGGAGCTGTTAGAGAAGTGATACTTCTTTTAATTGTTAAATATTAATCCATTTATTTTTTTGTGATCAATTGACCAAGTTACTTCTTTCTATTAATTACTCTTTTTATTTAAGGTGTTTGTTGAGATAAAAATTCGAATCCCGCTCGTTACACTGACTTTTTTGTCTGAACCAAGACCTTACATAAAAAGAATAATTAATTGAAACTTCATATACGCCTTTCTTCGATGAGGTCTGTTTTAATTAATTTTTTTTTTTTAAAGAGCATCTTGAAATAATAGACCTTATAGTAGTTTTTTTTCTACACAATCCAAAGAGGATGTATAAATGGGTTAAACGTGATAGAACCTTCAGGAAGAGTGTCGTCTTAGGGAAATTGACTTCAACGATTCAATTACCCCTGGTAAGGGATTTTGCGGCTAATAACATTCCAACCCCCGACTTCTCTATTGTGTATCGATTCTCCCTTTATTCGACAAGATACGCCAGAGTTACTTTTACTTGTAATAACCTGCGATCCTCTGTTGAAGAATTTCTGTTCTACAAGGATCGTGATGGAATGTTCAATCACTGGTTGTATATTCCGGTTGTAACGGTTGCCGTTGGAACACTGCATACATTTGTTTCTTGTTAATTGATCCCTGAGATACAACGAACTATATTAATCCATTCAATTGTCTTCTAAGATTCTAAATAAACTAGAAATATTTAAAAAAAAAATTAAAGGTGCACTATGTACTCATAAGAAAAGTTTATTTTATATTAGAACGTATTGACAATATTTCAGTTAGGCATTTTTAAGAGTTTATTATAATAAAATATGGCATTAAAAAGACAAAATCACATTCATTTTCAAATCGGCCGGGGTTTCGCATTATAACAGGGCTTTTAATTAATTTAGTTGAAGACGGTTTGAAGACAGACCGGGGGGCTTTTATATCGCGCAATTGAATTAAAACCCAAAACTCAATTGCGGCTAATTAAAATTGCTCTAATAACTAGAAATAATTAACTCACAAAATGGTCTCTCAGGGAGTTCAAGGTACATGATACCAGCACGAGTTAAAAACTCTCGGTGAATTGACCGTTTTCCAATCGGAAATGGCAAATAAAGAAAGTCAACAACGTATGTCACGATTTTCTGTTATGCTCCTCGGTAATAAGTACGTTTGTTATATTAAAAAAAAAACATTTAACAAATATGTACTGATTAGTAAACATTATAACAATGTAATCGCTTTCTGAGAGAATTTCAAAGACAACCCCATTTACATGTTAATTAACTTCATTAAATTCCTAAGATCTATTACCATACTTTACCTTTTAACAACAATGTATTTTTTGATCGATTGGCATTAATAAAGACAGCATTATGAAAAATTAAAAATATATAAAAAGAAAAAGTTTCATTATTTTGTAAAAAAAAAAAAACTGAATAATTATCCTCATTAGGTTTTTTAAAACGCAGAAATTGAATGAAAAGTATCTCGACTATTTTGTATTTCAAGTTTTATGAAATTGCCAGAATTTTTGTTTGGACGTTTTAAAACGTGAAAGATATTTGTGAATATTTTCTGTGAGCCTGTCGATAAAATATCCAGGCTGATTCCCCTTGAACAACAAAATCCTTATGGATTTTAAACAGTTTAATTATGTTTTGTATTATATATTCCAAGATTTAATTATTTATTATAGTCCCTAACGAAAGGATCAAATTAAACAAATGGAACATAGTAAATTGAACCGTCCACACTTTCTTTCTCTATTTATCCATCAATATTTATCTCTATAAGTATGTGGATATTCCTTTTTTGCTTTTGCACTCCCCTTTTATCTCTCTATCTCTTTAACTCACTCATCCTCATTCTATCACCAAACTCAACTTTCTCTCTCTCTCTCTCTCTCTCTCTCTCTCTCTCTCTCTCTCTCTCTCGCTCTATTTCTCTGTGCCTCCCCCTCACTCAAATGAACTGTTACTTATTTTCTTTCTTTCTTTTTCATTTACTCAACACTTCTCACTCACTCACACCCCTCTTTGGTACTCTCTGATTAACCATTACACAAAAATTCTCTCTCTCTCTCTCTTTTGCTCTCCTCCTCTTTCTCTCATTTTCCCTCTTTCCCTCTCTCTTTTGCTCATTGCCTTTTCTCTCATTCTCCCTCTATCTCTCTCTCTCTCTTTTGCTCTCTTCCTTTTCTCTCATTGTCCTTCACTGTCTCTCCCTTTTTCTCTGTCTCTCTTTTGCTCTCTTCCTTTTCTCTCATTCTCCCTCACTATCTCCCCTTCTCTATCTCTCTCTCTTTTGCTCTCTTCCTTTTCTCTCATTGTCCCTCACTGTCTCTCCCTTTTTCTCTGTCTCTCTCTTTTGCTCTCTTCCTTTTCTCTCTTTCTCCCTCCCTCTCTCTCTTTCTTTATTGCTCTCTTCCTCTTGTTCACATTTTCCCTTTATCTCTCATTCTCCCTCACACTCTCTCTACCTCTTTCATTCTCTCTCGTTTGCTCTCTTCCTTTTCTCTCATTGTCCCTCACTGTCTCTCCCTTTTTCTCTGTCTCTCTCTTTTGCGCTCTTCCTTTTCTCTCATTCTCCCTTACACTTTCACGCTCAATCTTTTTTGTTCTATTCCCATTTCGTTCATTCTGCCTCACTCCCTCTCTCCTTCTTTCTCTTGCTCCCTATCCATCTATCTATCCATCTATCGGTCTGTCTTTCCTACTCCACCGACCTCCTACTATATCTATTTATCATCCACCTATCTACTATCTATCAGTCTGTCTTTCCTACTCCCTTCCACTTCCCTCTCCATCATTTCATCTATCTATCAATCTATATATCTATTTATTTAACTATGTACCTTTCTCTATCTTGCTTTCTCTGTTCCGTTTGTATAATAAAGGACGTTCCTTCAAAAGGACCATTCCATTTAATGGCACATCATTAAGTTAAATAATTAATTACTTTCATGAAAACACATGCCTACACTTGAGCAGCTTCATCTTTATTCATCTCCAAAGAAAGTTTTGGAATGAAATTGACTAGAAGTGTCTTTAAGTCATGACAATAATTACATTATTTTTGTGTATCAAAATAGTAATAATAATCCTGCAATACACAAAGCTTACTTTTCAGTAAAGTTATTTTATATAACTTTTTAAAATATTATATAGAGTTTCATGGGTTTTGTCGTGATTCGAACCCTGAACTGCTTGCGCGGCAAATACTTGACGGACAACCAAACCATTTCACCATTGCGGTCATATTATAGATCATTATGTTATAACGATTTCCTTATAAATTATTTTATACAGTAATGGCCAGTATGATTTGTTTTTATACTGCAGGAGGCGAATTTAGCATTGGTAATTTCAAAGACTTGTACAAAAGATTCGGCGACAAATGAAGATGTTTTCTCCTCGGCCGAAGGTTTCCTGCGGGACGCCGCCAATGCTTGCAGTTTCGCTTGCCCGTTTGCAGTCATAGTCGTTGACGCGGCACCTTTAAATTATACCGTACCGTTTTTCTCAGGGGTAAACTGAAATTACTACTATACATGTATTTAATTGTTATTATGACGCGACGGTTTTAATTGCAGGTTTTCGCGCAACATGGTGCCATCAACACTTGCAGGGTGTTGGGAAACATGAACGTCCATTGTCTCCGAGCTCAGACGTATCTAGCCCGAAAACTCAACCTGGACCCGCATTCCTTGGCTGATCTAGTCGTCGTAGGTGGAGGCACTCCAGAGACAATAGTTCCGGTCATATCGTATATCGAGCCCGAAGGATTCCCCCTTCTCGTAAGTCGCAATTCCTTTGATTAAAATCACCAAATAATGTTTATACATTTTGAGTGTGTACGTATCTTGTGAATGACAAGAACAAGAATTTGAACAACATATTTCAAATGACTCATTTAAAACCGTAATTTTTTAGTTTTATGATTGAATTTTTACAACATTAATCAACTATATATTTTGCAAAAGGTTTAAACTATGTTTCATATTTATTTAAATTGACCTCAGGTTAATCCAGGTTGACTTATAAAGGCAAAATTGTGTTAGTGTGTGCCACATGACGAAAGAAGGTGAAGGTCGCTATTTCGCCTTGGCATTTAATTAAATTACCCTCTCTTTGAAATCTAAAATAGCAGCAAAAGCGCACTAATTTTGACAAAGGAGTCAAAAATAACTTTATTTTTTTAATAGCAAAAATATGGTAGTTAGGGAAAAAGTTTCATAGAACTTGTGTCCAATGGTCAAATATACTTAAAGTTTTTTTTTCAGCATAACAGCATTTACAGGGTGTACTTTTTAGATGACCCGGATACTCTTGGACAGATAACGTTATTTAAAAACCAAAAAGTACATATTTAATAGTATTTTTAGTCCTGTTACAAATTTTTACCCCGTTTTTTAAATATTTCTTGTCAGGGTACTTCAGAGGGTACTTTGAAATTTTGAAATGAGAACTTACACTTTTTTTTGTTAAATTGGTCAAAGAATAACGAATTTATGGCACAGAATGGGTACAACTTGGTAATGACATGGATAGTTGACTCGGGGGCTTTCCTATGCCAACTTTCGACAATTTCACCGATTGAGAATACCATTTGTGGTGAACTTGTATTAATCCGTCCAGAGGATGTTTGGGAGAACATTTTCTTCTACATCGAAAGGAACGTGAACCGTCTGTGCCTTCAGTGCCGCTCCTAAGCCATATCTGGCTCCTTGCAGCTTACTTGGCTTGCGCTGCTAATAGCTTTTTCGTTTATAGACGGAAGCTATGCTTATTATTTTTTCTCTGTTCTCTCATTTTCTCTTTTCCACAGACGGTCGCATCTCTACTCCACTTAACGAGCTCTTCGTCACAGTAAAACTGCGTCCGGGATGGGCCTCGCGGAGGCGGCTCGCTTGGGATTTAAATGGAGGAGGAATATGACTCGTATCGTCTTTGCTCTTCGTGTCTATTTAGGTTTCCAACCTTTTCTCTTCATTATTCGCTTCCAAAATTGTTGAGTCGTCTTTAGCCCAGCCGGCGAAAAAAGGAACGTGAACCGTCGATCTAAGCCCGAAGTCAAGACGAGAATGATACGGTTTAAAATTGAATGTTCTGAGGACATCTCTAATCCAATGAACCAACCCCAAATCCTTACAGTCTTTCAGTAAAAGTACTGTACATATCAACCGTTCTTGACGTGAAATGCGCACTCTTCCGCTCAATTTGACTGCCTGATAAAAAATTATTGAAGAATATTTAAAGTTCATGGAGGTATACAAAAGTTGGAATTTAGCTCTTATGCTTTTCATGTTGTCTAAATCCAAGACCAGTCGTTTAAACGATATCAAAACTATCATTGGCAAAACAAAGAAAAAATTAAGAACCAAAGTAAAAAAAAAAAATGAATTTCTTGGGACGATTAAATTAAACCGTTCTACCTTTTTAAAAAAAGTTACTTGACCTATTTCGAACAGGGTGTTCCTGTTGGTAGTTCTTGATGTTTCAAACATGCAGAGTACCTTTTTTTTTAATGTAACCGTCTATTGACTAAAAACTGCTAGCAGACTCCATCAACATAAGGTATTTGTTGAGATAAAAAAGTCAGTGCCACGAGCGGGATTCGAACCCACCTTTTCAATTTTCCCTACTTTTTGCCATTTTTCAACATTCACAAGGTGTGGTTGAGATGAGAAGTTGGTGTCCGAGTGGATCAAAGTCACGATAGTTCAAGTGGAAGAGCGGCGGCGTATTTAGCCGAAGGTCGTGGGTTCGAATCTTTTTTATCAAAACCTTACTTAGAGATTAATTAATTGAAAAGAACTTATTTGGTCAAACGTACCACGAAACCTAATCGATTCAAGATATTACTTTGAACATTCTGTGCCATAACTTTGTTACTCTTTGGCCTATTTAAAATCTCATTAAGCCATCGTTTTTAATATAAAAAATCCTTTAAATCAGTGAGTAAAAAAGGATAGGTTTTATTTAAAATTTCAAACTAGTACTGGATCTAAAATATCCAAACAACAAATATGTAAATAAAATGGATAATCATATAAAACTAGACTAAAAGATATTAATTTCGTATTTTTTTGGTTTTTCAATATTTGATGGTCAAGAAAAATTCAACCGGGCCATCTAAAAAGGACACCCAGTATACTATTTTCCCCCCTTTTGTTTGTTTATGTGAAAATAAGTAATTGAGTGATAATGATTTGTCGTTGTAAAGTTAAAATCGTAGATCATAACTAAATCCAAACTTTTTTACTTATTGATCTTCCAATTTTCGTTGACCTAATTTAAATGAGTGAGCCAAAGCATTATTATTCATTATTGAAACTGTAAATCCGTAATGTTTTATACGAATGCCTCATTGAACCATTTGATTTAATTTTCGCTTCCTTTCGAAAAACAGGTTAAATAAATGCTAATTCATTGAATGATGAAATACAAAGTTGTTTCTATCGACTGATTGGATTCTTGGAACAGAGGTGATCGATCCGGCGCTGAATAGAATATCATACATCACCGAAGAACCCTTGGAGTTGTCTGCGGCGACACACTTAAATTTGGATCAATAGCCAATAACCCAACAATGCTTGCTTCTCGACATCTTTTATTGTAAAAGTTTTAATCACAAATCAGATCGAGTCCACTTAAAAATAAAATAAAGTTGAAACACAAAATACACCGTTCGAAAAAATAATCACCGGATCTGACCGCATTCATCCTTTTAAGGCCCAGTAAAAACACATTTAATTTCTTCATAATAAAACCGTATGTACTATTATCAGCTCTTTGTAAAAAAAAAACTATTGAAATTTTTTTTAACATTTCTCCATTTCAAAAGGCTGCATGTTGCGCGGCACTTACAGTCATCGCTAAACACTTGTCTAGCCGGAGGTAATTCGCCAACTTGGAAATGTCCTCAATTTGGAAACATCGATTTCCGTTTGTCCAAGGCAAATTATTATCACGTAAGATTCGGTAAAGGTGATCGAGTCATGATAGGCGGGATAGAACGTTAATAAAAATAAGAATTAAAAAAAAAAGTTTGTACTTCACAATGAAAATGTGGGGTTCGACTTTTATAACGTAATATAGCCGTAGAGAGAGAGAGGGAAAGAGAGAGAAAGAGGAGAGGGGGAGAGAATGAGAGTGAGAGTGAGAGAGAGAGAGAGAGAGAGAGAGAGAGAGAGAGAGTGAGAGGAAGTTATAGAGAGAGGGAGGGAAACAGAGGGAGAGTGAGAGGAATTGATAGAGAGGAGGAGGGAAACAGAGGGAGAGAGAGAGAGAGAGAGAGAGAGAGAGAGAGAGAGAGAGAGGGAGAGGGAGAGAGTGTGAGAGAAATCTGGCGAAAAGAGTGGATCAGTTAAAAATAAAAAAGAGAGAGAGAAAGAGAGAGAGAGAGTGGGAGAGAAGGTGAGAGTGAGGAAGAGAGAGAGAGAGTGAGAGAGATGTACAGAAAGATAAACGGACTGAGTCCAGGAAAAGCACATAAAAAGTAATAAGACAGGAAGAATGAGAAACAAAGAGGATAGGGGAAAAAAGAAGAGAGGGCTAAACAAATAGTGAAAAACATACAAACCTAGAGTGTGAGAGAGAGAAAGAAAGAGAGAGAAAGATATTGAGAGAGAGGAAGGGTGTGAAAGAGAGGGTGATATACAGAAAGACAAGCGGACAAGACAAGAAAAGGCATTAAAAATAATAAAACAGAAAGGGTGAGAAAGAAGAAGGGCGTAGTGAAGAAAGGGAGAGAGTGTGATGTAAATAAAGGAAGAAATAGTGACAGACAAACAATCCTGAGAGAGAAAGATAGAAATCTACAGAAATATAAACGGACAGAGACAGAGAAAGACACATAAAAAAATAGAGGACAGAAAGGGAGAAAAGGAAGAAAAATAAAAAAAAAGTGAAATAGTGGACACGAGTAGTTGACACAAATTTTGACCTAGCGAAACGTCTAGGCCTCAAACCATCAATTTTGCAAGCTGAGATCCAATGATATAGAATATATAACATAAAACATAAACATAGTATATAAACATCAAGATAAGATGTCATTCATGCAAAAATAAATAATAAATACATTTCATTACAGAAAATCGATCAGAATAGAAAACACAAAATGATTTGTCACTTTAAATAATTAAATCCTCACGAGTTCATGGCCTACTGTCGTTTTCGTAGACAGTCAGTTATATTTAAAAGTAAAGAGCTGAATATTCCAGTAACAGGTTTATTTGTTTAGGTGTAAGTCAAGAACAATCGATTCATGTTGAATTTTGCGTTTTATATAATCAATCGATCGAGAATTGTTCTTCGAAGTCAGTTCGTTGACGTCTCTTTGAATTAGAATCTTAATTTAATGTTGTTATTTTATTAGGAACGGCACCTCCAGTTTTCCAAGTTTGTCCTCTCAAGGGAATAACCCGATTAAAGGCTTAATTAATCCTTCTATTTGTATCAATTTAGACCTCGGTGGATCGCTACCAGTTCGTTCTGCCGTCAATCACAGACGGCTCCGTCCCAATGGAGATGGCCATTTGAAATAGCAAAGTCGCGAGGGATGATGATTAACGGGATTCCACGAGGGAATGGAGAACTGCCCGTTAATAATCCAAGGTAATAACTGATACAAATCAATGGTAAACTTGGGACGTGTTCCATTGTACGACCGCTTATCTGCACATGTTCATGGCATGTTTACAACTCCTAGGACGTTATGGAATTGGAATTTCGCTCAACCATTTAGTCAAGAATCGACCAGCATCGACATTGGCCTGATCTTATTTAATATATACATCCGTTTCATTATTTTACCTAACAACTTTAAGAATTTTAAAACGAATGATTAACCATCAATCTCGGGAATAATTTTGTTTTCTAAGCTTAGGTGGCAAATTTCTATTGGATATGGGATGATCGACTTCGAATATTTTACTCTACTGCCGTTTCAAGATTACGCGCTATGGCTTCACCACTTCTTCAGTGAGAAACTGCCTCCTCAGAAATGTATCCATATCCAATTAGAATTTTCCATATATTTCCATTTTTTAATAGGATGGATCGGAATGGATAGGACCAATTGGCTTTTCGATATTCACAAAACACATAACATCCAATAACAATAATAATCGTACAAAGGCGTGAATGTATTTATTTGTGCGAATGTATAATAGAAGTTAGTTTTAAGATAGATTGTAGTTTTCATACATTGGGGCTGAAATGCCCTAGCTTTCGAAAGCCCCCGTTGGATCTTAACCTCATTGGTTGGAACTACTGGATGTCTGGCTTAAGGGAGATATTAGCCACCCAGCCTCAGAATCTCCCCTGAGGTTCAGTCCCTAGGATCAGCACATTGGGAAATGACAAACCTTTGGTCCTGAATTACCTGATACATTTTTTCAGCTCTAACCCGCTGTATATTTCTTTTCCAGACCGATCCAATGGAAATGATCCAAGAGATAAAACAACTGGAGAAAGTGGACAAACTGCACTTCAACATCCAAGACGGGGCTATTGTGCGGTCGCGAGGTCTGACGAAGCTGGCCTCGGCCATTTTGTCTGGTATTAACGAAATAATTCATAAACTAAACTTTTCTCTAAGCTACAAAAAAAACATTGATGAGTTAGAATGGATGTTTTGGTTTTGTTCGTTCATTTTTGCAGTTCCGGTGTTTAAATCGGGTTCCCTCTTCTATTCCATACCTCCTCTATCTATTTATAAGTAGTAATGACCCTGTTTTTCTTCCCATTTCAAAAAAAAAACTTTGTGATCGTCATTGATCAGTCCTGGATGCTCATATTTCCCAGATTAACCGCTTCAGCTTTCTCACCCGCCATCAGTGTCGTCGTGCCAACCATTTCCACGTTAGTAGGCGTTAAAATTTCCTTATTTATTCTACCCCACTTTGATTATGGTCGTGCAGTTTTCAGAAAATAAGCTTAAACATCATATGAATTGTTTTGTACGTTTTATCAACGGCTCCATAAGGAATGCAGAATTAATTCCACGTAAATGATCTGTATAACAAATTGGGTTATACAATCCTTATTGCAAGCAATTCTTCTTAGGATTCCTTTCTCTATCAGATGTCTTTCTATTCCCCTAACTACGTACATACAGAGAACTACTTCGTGGAGACTATCCTTCCTCATCTGGGATGAAAACTGAAATTCTCTCTTTCCCTCTATCTCTGTATNCTCTCTCTCTCTCTCTCTCTCTCTCTCTCTCCCTCGCTCACTCTCTCTCTCGCTCTATCTTCATCTCTATCTATCTACCTCTCTTGCTCAATCTTTCTATCTCATTCGCTAAGATTGTTTGTACATCACTATTTCGTTCTTTTTATCACCCCTTCCCTTTCTCTCCTTTCCACCGAGAGAGGAGAGAAAGACAGAATAGGAGTGAGAGAGAGAGAGAGAGAAGACCGAGCGAGAGAGAGAGAGAGAGAGAGAGAGAGAGAGAGAGAGAGAGAGAGAGAGAGAGAGAGAGAGGTTTATACGGACCGACCGAGACAAAGAAAGAGACAAAAAGACAAAATGGTTTAGGAAAAAGGTAAAAGGATAAATGTGTTAATGAGATAGTGTGTAAGAAAGAGGGCTAGAGAGATAGAGGGGGAGAAAGAGAGAGAAAGAAAATACGAGGGAGAAAAAAGCTGTAGTTGGATAATTGAACAATAACGGGACAGCAAGTGAACACCAAGATAAGGAACTTGGTAAATTTTTATAGCTGTTATTTATTAAAAAAAATAGCATATTTTGAAAAAGCTCAAGTAGCAATGAAGTTAAATACATGTCAATTAGTCTATCTGGGAATTTGTAATTTGTTGTATGTTTAATTTATTGAATGTTAAATGATTGTCAGGAGAGAAAACGATAAGTATAAGTTGTCTCAAAGGAGATTTAGGGTGATAACTGTGAAAAATTGAGTATTAAACGGATAGTTTTAGATAGATAGGTTATATAGATAGGTAGTATTTAACTTTTAAAGGACCGACCCGATCGAAGAATAAAACAAAACAAATCTTATCCATTTTTATACTTTATTTTCATTTCTTCATTTCAGGGATGTCGGGTAAGAAAGTCAAAGGGTGTGCGTTCGTGCGGACGTCCGACCCACTCGGCGTCAAGTATTTCTCCGTTCCTGTCGAGTTCGGAAGCTGCGGGGTGGAAAAAAACCTCGGCCTGCCGAAGCTCTCCCAAGCCGAGCTGGAATCTTTGGACGAAGCGATCATCATTTTATCCGAAGAAATTGCCCTGGGAGAAAAACACATCCCGCCCCCTTGGGACTTCCCCGTGGCCCACTTGCCTGCAAAAACGACTGATGTGCACATCAAAGTCGAATGCCAACCGCCTAACTCAAAGCAATTCTCATTTTGACCCGTATACGTTTTACTTTCGTTCCATTAACAGATCACTTTTCAAAAATCATGTGTTTATTTATTTTAACGTAACACTTTAAAACGTAACAAAAAGTTGAAACTACGGTAAAATCTATATATCTGAATTTAGTCCCTTTAACTATGACTCCTCACTGGTGCAGCCAGGATTCAAGTGTGTAGGTGATTTTTAAAATCTAGTGACCTTGTGTCATTGACAATAAAAGTAAAATTTAAAAGTTGGGAACATTTTACCATCGTCGGTATTGTTTAGCGCCGAGACATAACACGAACTGGAGCGTTTCAGCAAAATGGTGGTAGGCTGTTGTCTGGGTACTTGGACAGAGGTCTGCAGGTTAAGGAAAAGGTGGACAAAGCGGCTAAGGCCGTAACATTCCATCTCCGGACTTAACCGCCGCCTTCCCTTTGATGCTTAATATGCAATAAAACGTGATTAAAAGAAGGTGGCTCTCACGTATCAAGAGCACTGTCCTCGGTGGTTGGACGTCCACGGAAGGTGGACATCGGAGGTTCTGTCCTTAGAAGACGTCATTTCCACACTTTTTGGCCATGCACGCGTATGTGTCCGGCATATAGCGAAAGTTTCTCGATGTGTCCCACCTAATTGGCTCTGAATAGAGAGCGTGTAGGAATATTACCCGCTGTAAGAATCATCCTTGTGCACGTTAGCGGGTACCTGAATTTCCTGTTCCTTTTCGAGGGCACAGAGTTATTTTATTAAATAGAATTGCTTTTGTGTAACTTGAGAGTGAATGTACTTGTTGGCGTGAGTGTGTAGTGAAAGAGAATTGATGCTGGAATATTGAATACCCCATCGACCCTCTATTAGGTCTTTTTTTAATTAATTTTTTTACGAGGGTTCGCAACAGCAGATGTCATCTCAACCCTCAGGATGCAGGTGTTTTCGGAAAAAGAAAGCTCGTTTGTAAGTATGTCGGGCTCGAATGCAGGGCCGCTGGATTCGAACACAGGACCTTTACCTTGAGCGTGATGTCATGTGAACGCCTGAGAGGACCATATTCGACCAAAACACACAGAGTTCCACGGCTCTCATTTGCTTGAGAACACACCCATTGGTTTATGGACGATTGGTCTGCTGTACTTTTTACAGATGCGTGTAAATTTGCTCCACCATCTCAAGATGGGCGTGAAAGGGTGTGGAGAAGGCGAAATAAAAGGTACGAAGCTTCTAATTTTTCCCAGAGTCAACCTTTTCAACGAAGCTCAGTGGTACGGGCGTGAATTTCAATGGAGAATCGCCCAGAGTTGGTCGTTGTTCGTGGAAGGTCTTTGACGGCCACTCGGTATGTGGATGAAATTTTGTAACATCATGCGTTAACATGAGGGTCTTATCCTGGCCATCCCGTTCTCCAGACTTGAACTCCATCGAACATTTATGAGATAACCTCAAAAGACGAATAAGAGCACGTCCATCACTTCCTGATAAACTCCAACAAAGAGACATTTCCAGACTGGTACAAAGTATGCTAAGGCGTCTTCGAGATGTAATTGAGGCAAGAGGAGGAAATGTTAATTATAAATCTAATTAAAATAAATTTTATCTGTCCGTCTTTTTTATTTTTCATTTTCCTTCGCAATTTACTTTTTTTGAACTTTTTGAGAAAAATACTCAATTATTAAACGTTAAAAAACGTGAAAATTTTATTAATATATAAAAATATAAACAAATCAAGCTATATTTCATGTGGGTGGAATTTTTTGACTGACAGTGTATAATAATTTATTATAAAATTATAATTCTGTTGTGGCCTACTCGCATAAGAAGTTTTTTAAAAAGTTTTATTAAGTAAGTAATATACAGGGTGCCTTTTTTTAAATGCGCCAGAAGGTTTTACATATTTTTTGAAAACAAAAAAAGTGACCAATGGTAACCCGCCTTACATTTTTGCGCAGATTCTAAAACCGTCGCCATTTTTTTCGACGTGTTTACAAATGTTCAAAAAATAGGATGAGACCCTATATCTGGCTGAAAGTTAACTAAAGATTGAAAAACACCTCGATCGTTAAGAATTAAAAAAACAGAATTATGTGTGGTGATAATTATTTAGAAATCGTGAGATGCGATTTGGTGTGATGTAGGTTTCAGAAAAAATATCCAACTGGCACTCTCAACACGACACGCAAGAATGGCACAATTACACAGAAGACAAACACTTTGAGCTCTGAAGATGATCTCAATAAAGACCGAAACGTTGGGACGGTAAAGAAAATGTTTTTCTGAAACCTACATCACACCAGACCGCATCTCACGATTTCTAAATAATCAACAGAATTATGTTTAATCGGATATTGAAAATTATTGAAATAGTCTTTACTCAAAAGTTATTCTACAATAATTCTTTCCTCTCGATTATTGTCAAATATGTAAATCCAAGCCCATTCTTTTTTATAAATTTATTTAAAAATTTTTATATAGTTTGTGTACAAAGTTAAATTTTTTGCGTTATATAATTATTTAACGGATTTAAAAAATAAAGCAATTTTAACGATTTTGTTGTTTGGCTTTGAGTAAAGACAACAAAACCATTAGGTTAACTATCGAGACATCATAATCAATAAGGAACATCACGTAAGACACTGCTAATTTGGATTAATAGGCGTTAAGCGTAAACATAGTGTAATTGGGCCACGTACAAAGGAGTCACCATTAAGTTCTCTTCTGGCAAGGGTTATTGATCTCTAGGATTGTACACAACCTGGAAGATTTATAGTCACCGGCTCAGAAGACGCAGTCGGTCAGATTTATGCCCTTTCATTTATTTTTCCAATCGAGTAGAATTTTCTTATAAACAAGACGGTGAGTTTGGACCTGAAAGCCCACGACGTTTTTTCTCCAAAACTTATTTTCTCAGACAAAATAGACTCTTTTGCTATTTATATTCACCTAAAATTTAGTTGAAATTTGGTTAAAAACTCTGGTGGAGTTTACTTACCTCTCACATAAGCTCTTTTTCTCTCAAAAGGAGAGTAAGTTATGGAGGAGACCTATAAAAGGCGTAATGACGCGGCTATTCCGACTTGATAGCATTTTCATTGTTTCATCCTCCAGCCATGATTTCCCATAAGACAGGACGGACACAACATTGAATTACACCCACAGCACCCTTTCAATTATTCAACCGTTTCAACAGACCATTATTCAACTATTAAGCACTTAGAACTCGTGTGTTGGAGGAACTTTTTTTCTAGTTTCTTTTACCAAAACGATGACAAGAGCGTGGACAAGGTTCTTTTGTTTACTCTGTGCAAGGAGGCGTCTAAAGAGCATTTGAGAGATATAAGATAGATGAGTGGACAAAGTTATTGTTAACATTTAACGAGCCAAGAGACAACTATCAATTAGTTTGCTATGTTGTGACTTGTTCTGACACAGCCTAAAGCAAAACAAAAACAACAAGGAAAAAGTTAGGGTGAGATATGGAGAAAAGGGAGAGAGAATAACTCGTAGACCCACAGAGAGAAAATAGTACGAAACAAAAGGCGAGAAAGAAAGGGTAAGGAAGAAAAATTTAAAAAATACAATAAGCGAAAAGGCTGCAGTGCTTGGTAAATACCAGATCGTTTCCTTGTATACTCAACATCATCATTAAAGCCAAAGTGGAGAACAAAGCGAAGGGCAAAACATTTGAAATTGAGAATACAAGTGATCGATTTTAGGCACTTCTCAAAGTTTTATCATTGAAATGTTCAACATTTCACGGCGAAAATCAGTCTTAATCGATTACAATACTATTTTAAAAGTTAGTAGTATGGCCGCGGATTTTTCGTGGTAAATTGTCAGTTAGAAAAGTCCAGACTGATTTAACTAATTAAATTTTTCCAATTTTGAACAAATAGAATATTCTTTTATAGTAAAAGTTAATTGCATCAAGGGCCATTTTATTTTCCCTTTCGAACGGGACAAATTAGAACAGAGGGAGAAAATAATAGCTGGAACTGACATCCAATTGAATTCTGTTGGAATAGTCCGTTTATCTTCCTCGGTTTTTGGAGTTCTAAAATTTCTAACATTCAGTTATACACAAAATTTTAAACTTTCTCTGTTGCTTTAAATGTTCGAATTTTCCCCGTTTTTGCCATATTGAAAAATTATAATATCAATCTATTTAAATCTCAGTCAATAGTGCAAATCAACGGTGAAATGTTGAAACAAGGCGTTCAAACGATTGACGTCGATCTTTCCATCTTTTCGATTAAATTTTGCAAATTTTGACCAGTCATTTTCAAATCAAGGACCACCAGTCACGATGGTTTAGCATAAACGCCGCCCCGTGAAACTATGTGTTGTTTTTTAAAAATTACTTTCAATCGATAAACAGGGAGAGACAGTGGATACATAGATAGAAAGATAAATAGATTAGTAAATGTAAATGAAGATTAGTAGATGAATAAACTCCTGCTAGAGAAAATTAAATTGAGAATTGAAGTTTATTTATATCTAGCTTTCAAAACTAGACTCATGGACCTTTCTTGCATTTAACGAGCATTCGTACATAGAAATAAAGTTTACATAATCCAAAATACAAAACAGGTGTAATAAAAATATAACTTTTTTAATATCTACATATAAACTGACAAATTCCGCCCACTTGTATTATAACTTGATTTGTATATATTTTCATATATTAATCAAAATTTCACATTTTTTAACTTTTAATAATGGAGTGTTTGTCTAAAAAAGTTAAAAAAATGTAAATTGCTAACGAAACTGAAAAATTAAAAAAACTTAAAACAGACGGATAAAATTTGTTAGAATTTTGTTTTAGTTTTTTCATTCACATTTCAATATCGCTTATTTCCTCCTCTTGCCTTAATTACATCTGGAAGACGCCTGGGCATACTTTGTACCTTTTTCAATCTTTAGTTAAGTTTCAGCCAGATATAGGGTCTCTTCTTATTTTTTGAACATTTGGAAACACGTCGAAAAAAAGTGGCGACGGTTTTAGAATCTGCGCAAAAATGTAAGGGGGGTTACCATTCGTCACTTTTTTTGTATTCAAAAAATATGTAAAACCTTCTGGCGCATTTAAAAAAAGGCACCCTGTATATTACTTACTTAATAAAACTTTAAAAAAAAAAAAACTTCCTATGCGAGTAGGCCACAACAGAATTATAATTTTATAATAAATTATTAAACACTGTCAGTCAAAAAATTCCACCCACATGAAATATAACTTGATTTGTATATATTTTTATATATTAATAAAATTTTCACGTTTTTTAACGTTTAATAATTGAGTATTTTTCTCAAAAAGTTCAAAAAAAGTAAATTGCGAAGGAAAATGAAAAATAAAAAAGACGGACAGATAAAATTTATTTTAATTAGATTTTTAATTAACATTTCCTCCTCTTGCCTTAATTACATCTCGAAGACGCCTCGGCATACTTTGTACCAGTCTGGAAATGTCTCTTTGTTGGAGGTTAGCCCATTCTTCACGAAGAGTCCTTTTTAGATGGTGGAGTTTATCAGGAAGTGATGGACGTGCTCTTATTCGTCTTTTGAGGTTATCTCATAAACGTTCGATTCTGTTGTTAAGTTCAAGTCTGGAGAACGGGATGACCAGGATAAGAGCCTCATGTTAACGCATGATGTTACAAAATTTCATCCACATACCGAGTGGCCGTCAAAGACCTTCCACGAACAATGACCAACTCTGGGCGATTCTCCATTGAAATTCACGCCCGCATATCCCTGAGCTACGTTGAAAAGTTGACTCTGGGAAAAATTAGACGCTTCGCTTCATTTCCCTTCTCCACAGTCTTTCACGCCCATCTGGAAATCGTAGAGCAAATCTACATTCATCTGTAAAAAGTACAGGAGACCAATCGTCCAAAGACCAGTGGCTGTGTTCTCGAGCAAATGCGAGCCCTGGAACTCTGTGTCTTCTGGTCGATTCTGGTCCTCTTACGGGGCGAAAAGCCATCAATCCATAGTTAATTAATCTTCCTCGAGCAATGCGTTCAGAAATCTGGACACCTCGACCTTCCTGAAGCTGATGAATCACTTGAACAACAAGGTGATGGTTTCGAAAAATTCTCCAAGTGAAAATACGATCATCCTCTGGGTCTGTTACCCTAGAACGTCCAGAACCGGGTTTTCTATGGTAGGACCCAGTTTGCTCGAAAACGTGAACGGCGCGGCGTCTCCCAGTGTTTCGTAGGGAAGCCCGATGGCAATAGCCGCATAACTGATGGAACGTCCATCATCAATAAGTGCCACACCATGCACAACATCCTCAGCACTGAGTGACATTTTTAAATTGAAAAATTGAAATTAAGAAATCAAAGATGAAAACTAAACATTTTATTGCTTCAAAATTCAAATGAGACTGAATACACATTTTAAATTCTGTAAAATCATTGAAAATTTAAATTCATTGAAAACTCCTTTATCTTTGTATTGGATTAAGGATTACCTCTAATTTATATTCCCAATTTAAAACCTAGCAAAAACAAACGTATTTATAAAAACAATGAGACAAATTAAGGGCAGAATTTTCTTTTATCGAGAAAATTAAAAAAATCAGTTGGGTGGAATTCTTTGCCTATCAGTGTATTTTTAAATATTATTGATGTTGTATAGAGTATGATTCAACATAATCTAAGGAGAGAAAAACTTTTAATAGTTTCTTATAAATATGTTAGATTTACATGATTTTATAATATTAGGTAAATTTCAATTAATTATTCTTTTTATATAATGCCTTGGCTGAGATGAAAAATTATTGTCATTAGCGCGTTTCGAACCCACGACCTTTAGCTCAATATGCCAGTGATTGGAGCAATTATGAATTCGATCCCCTAGGACACAAACTCCCCATCTCAGCGTCGTATTGAGCCGAAAGTTCTGGGTTCGAAACCCGCTCGTGACAATAATTTTTCATCTCAACCAAAGACATATAAAAAGAATAATTAATTTGAATAAGTAATACGGACAATTATAACCACCGAACAAATTTGGATGAATTTAAATAATTTCTCATGTTTAAGTACGAAAGGAATATGTATATGTTTGTTTTTTATCATAACTCCAAATGTTCAAAGTGTTTTGGGTAGAGAACAAGAAGGGAAAAAAGACGGAAATTCGAAGGGAAAAGTTAAGAGGTTTAGCAGAGATCGCGTGCAGTTGTAAGCAGATAAAGTGGAGAAAAGGTCTGCTTATAATTGGCGAAGGAATTCCGGCTAATATTTATGGGGGGAGGGGTTGCTAGACAAGATCCATTCATGTCTGCTCTTTCAACATCTACTCAGAAACCTGTTGGCGGTTATTTACATTTTATCACGCCTTCATTGTCCGTCATTACGCTTCCGAAAGCGGCTCTAATAGGACGCGCCTCGGCCACCGGAACGCCGGATATGCAAGCTGGAATTCGCCGTTTTAATGTGATATGCCCGGGCGGAAACCCATGCCTGGATTTCAATCCTTTACCACCGAGAACAAAGACCGTTAAACATTGCAGAAATTCTGTCACGGATTGGCTAGAGTAGAGAGATATACGGTCACTAGGTCAACCTGCCGGAAAACAAACTCGTAACCACCATTTTGTCGCTAACTGTTGTTATCAAAACATTTTATATAAAAAATATCATTCTATCAAATCTTCTGCAGATGATCACAATTTTTTAACGACTACATTTCACCCAACATTGTTAAACAGAAAATATTCTGAAGATAAAAACCCACAGTTTCACTTCACTAAGTCCTTGTCCGCCTATATTCGCCTTATGTGCTTTTAAGAATTTTAACAACATTTAATGGTTGAATCTAAAATAGTCAAAGAAGGACAAATTTTTAACAATTTCCAACCACATAAATGATCCCTGAATATATAATACATCCTGACAATAAATAATTAATAATCTTGGCTTTGAACTGGCTTGTCATTTTTCTTGTCGATCTGTTCAATAATTCTTTTTTATTCGTTGTACATCACTATATTTTATATATTTCGTTGATACAAAATAAAAACGAATTATCTCGACAGATTATTACAGACAAACAGAACGAGAAATTTTTTTAAATTGTTATTATCAGTGTTATTTAGCAAAGGTATTCAATAATTTTTTGAAGCAGTGAGAAGCGGTCACGAATGAAGTATTTTAGATAAAAACCTTTTTCATTTTTTTACCGACATTTCGACCTTTATTCGGGTCATCTTCAGGGCCTGGTTGAATTGCAAACATACGTTAATTAGAAAAAATAATTATACAACACAGATCTAAATAATACAAATTTTGAACTAAGTATGCCATACTTAAATAAAATTTGATTACTGTGATGTCATGTTTGTTAACTTGTTAATGTTTTTTGTTATATATATGAAACCACAAAAATAGCATCACACTTTATTCTAGTATGAAATACCTGAACCACGAAGGTTGTTTGGTTTTTGTAAGAACCTAGGGAGTACAAGTGCGTTGGCACCCAGTATATGATAGTATTTTTACAACAGTAGGTTTTGAAATTGTTTTATTTATTTACTTATGAAACATTAATTAATAATAACTTTAGTTATTTGATATACAAATGTCTAATATTGTTATTATACCATTTGTGTTTTAGTGGTCAATCGACTAAGTTACATCTTTCCATTAATTATTCTTTTAATTATACTTAATACAAAAATATCCATATTGATAGATACTATTTGGTATACGAATTCGGTCTAGGTTATTTAACACAGTAGTTTATTTCGCATTTATTTCTCTTTTTGTTCATGTCTGCACTTCCTAAAAGTAAAACTAAACATTAAGTACTATCAAGTTGATGTTCCTTTAAAAGTGTTACTGACTGTTGACGCTTTGTGACATTAATGAGAAAATAAATACCGGTTTGTCTCCCTCACGGATCAATTACATGTCCCGTGCTGCTCATTTGTCCATCCGACGCGACACCCTGTAGTTTTTTAAATTATTTTTTTAATTTACGTTAACAATTAAAACAAGTTAGGTTATTCTTATAGAAAGGGCTCGCCTAAAGAAATAATAAAAATCGATCAGAGTAAATTTACTAAAGATTAGATGTCATAAAAAGCTGAGATCGGACACAAAGGACGAAAGTTAAAGCGCAAAAAATGGGGAAAATTCCTAAGACTCCAAAACGGTTGGAAAGTCAACTCCATCAAATTAACATTTTACATGAAACAGCTAACGAAGAAACCTTTAAAAATTCTAAGCAGTCTTACAAGAATTCTTTGTACGAAGGGGGCCCGCAAATGAGGGGCCCATAATCGATGAAAATTAAAATTACATCGTGGATTTTTCGAGGTGGGCAACTGTGGGGACATTAAAGACATGATAATAAGATTAAATCATTTAAAATGTTTAGTAAAAAAATCTTTTTTTTTACCTGTCTAAATGTAAATCAGTTCGAAAGAATCTATCACTACGTTCTTGTTTGCATAAAAAATGCACGTAAATTATTCAATAATAGTAACTTGTAATTTGAGTTTACATAATCATGTTACTGTTATACTGTTTACTGTTTATATACAATTTTTTCTGGACAATAAATTAATATATAGTAATTTTGGACAGAAATGCAATGGTATGCTGTTTATAGTTAGAGTACTATTATTGCACTTAACTATACATTTTTATTTATTTTAGCAAACATAAGATTTTGATGCCATGTGTACAAAAAATCAAATGAATTTTCATAAGAATTCAGTGTAAGACACCTCGGATTCACACAAAATAATCGAGAAGACGGTATGAAAGAGAGACAGAGAAAGGAAGATATATAGAAAAAGAGGAAAGGGGTGCAGGAATATGTACATGAGCAAGAGAGAAAAAATCTTGAATGAAAAGACAGATGTACATAGACGTGGAAAACACATAGAAAAAAGCAATAAAATAGAAAAGGCGAGAAAGAAAAAGGAAGATAACGAAAAGGGTATTAGCGAATGAAAGAGACTGTCGAAGGCAAATGGGAAAAAGAGAGAGAGAGAAAGAGAGAAAGCGTAAGAGAAAGTGATAGGCAGGTACATAAAGAAATACCAACGGACTGAGCCAATGAAAGAGACACAGAAACAAATAAAGAGAGAGAGAAGCTGAGAAAAGGAGAGAGAGGCAAGCTGAGAAAGGGAGACAGATCGAGAGAGAAAGGCAGGTATTTACGGAAAGTCAAAAGAAAACAGAACCAAAGAAAAACTTTAGAAAAAAGTAGCAAGACAGAAAAGGTGAGAGAGAAAAAACGATAGAGAAGTAGATAGGTCGATATATAGAAAGAAGCGTGAGATAGGTTGAGATTAAGAAAAAATGAGAATAAGAGAGTTGGGATAGTAGGGAGTAATAAAGTAGGGATAGTGCGAGAAAGAAAGAAAAGAAACAACAGAGTGAGAGACAGTGAGGGAGAGGGGAGAGAAAGATGGGAGAGAGAGAGAGTGAGAGATGGGGAGGAGGAAAGATAAAGAAAGAGAGGGAGTGAGAGAGAGAGAGCAAGATAGGGAAAAAATGAGAGACGGGAAAAGTGAGAGAGGGGAGGAGGAAAAAAAGAGATAGAAATTGAGAGAAAGAAAATGGGAGATGGTGAGGAGGAAAGAGAGAGAGGGGGAAAGAGAGAGAAAGAGAGGTGAGAGGGGGAGGAAAGAGAGAGGGAAAATGAGAGAGGGGGAGGAGGAAAGATATAGATATGAGAGAGAGAAAGTGAGAGAGGGGGAGGAGGAAATATAGAGATATGAGAGAGAGAAAGAGAGAGAGGGGAGGAGAGAGAGAGAGGGAGAGAGAGAGGAAAGAGAGAGATAGAGAGGGAAAAGTGAGAAAGGGAGAGGAAGAAAGTGTGAGTAGGTAGGAGGAAAGAGAGAGAGTGAGAGGGTGGGGGGAAAGAGAGTGGGCGAGAGAGAGGGAGAGAGAGTGAGAGAGAGTGAGAGAGAGAGAGAGTGAGAGAGAGAGCACAGAGTACGTTGATAGAGATGATCATCTAATATTTATACCAAGAAAGATAAATTGATAGAACAATGAAAATATAAATGAGAGTAGCCAAACCGATAATTTAAAAAAATTTTACAATAATAAATATGTAAGACAGATAGTGAAAATGTGTGCATGTGCAGATTGAAAAATATGTAACAATAAAGTAAATAAATATATAAAAACCTCTTGTTGGTCAATAGTATCGAAAAATATCAAACATCAGCAGGAAAACATGGGTAATTCGATATTCCTAATTGGGTGTCATGTCCTAGTACTAGAGTATTTATCGTGCAGTTGTACTGTGTTCTAACCCGGAATTATCCGAGGAATTATCTCTGTTTGTCTATACAAGCTGAAAATAAAGTAGGCAGACTAGTTGTCCCAGACGTTTCAATCGGTAGTTTGTTTAAGTCTTATTTACAAAAGAGCCTGAAGTTATTTTCCATACCTGGTAAAAATTAGGTGCACTAATTTCGTAAAGTTTTATCATATTAATCTTTGAAAATGATGGATTATAAATAAGGATTTTCGGAAGGAAAGCTTGGATCCGACAGGTCGGGAAAAGTTTACAAGCACCGGAAGAATAAAAGGAAAAAGGATAAATTTTTAAGCCGACGAGTTTTACTCATGGTCCACTTGAATACTGCAATATTCAAGCTCATTCAAGCTGATTTTGGTTTTTTTTTTAAATATTATTTTCTGGATGAAAAACTTTAGAAATGTCTTTTTTAGAAGAAATTTAAACTTTGTAATATCAATTAAAACAACACTTTTTTTAAGTACACTAAATCGTAACTTACTTATTTTAAGATTCCTGAAATGAAGAAATTTGCACAACAAGCGCGGTCAAAATTTGAGCCATAAAATAATTCCAATTCTCAAAAAATTATAGGTAAATTTAATTTACCAATTAGATGTGACCAGACTTGTATGTTGGTATCGAGTCTCATGGTTATATTAATTTATTCGAATGAATGTAATTATTAGCGGGAATGGAGTGGGTGCAACCTCGCCGCAAAAATATCAACTACGCGTGGGATATACCAGACTTCTATGTTGGTATCGAGTCTTGTGTTTATGCTAATTTATCCGAATGAATGTAATTATTAGCGGGAATGGAGTGGGTGCAGCCTCTCCGCAAGAATATCGACTGCTCCTGGTTGGATATGTTTGTATAGGGTAATATATATCGTATTGCATTCTAGTGTCCACCCTATATTTGACAATGTGAGGTACAAACGAGAGTCTACCTTTTTAAAATTTTACGACATGGCTTTCATACAAAAGCGGAGAGCCTGGATAGATAGAGACGGTCATATTGTTGCAGGTTGTAAGTTGAAAAATATGTGTGAAAGATCAGGACAGTAAGTGTTAACAAGTAAAGGGCCGACGATAACTTTAGGCGTTTTTCGGCCCCTAAACATCCAAAATTATAATTTACCAAGTACTTCAAAACACCAATTCAAGAGACCAAATTTACGTAGGTTGCTAGAAAAGTTCAAAGTCGAACAGAAAGGTTTAAAAATAGCTCTTATAAGCAAGTATTGCCCTAATTTTTATGTAATAATAAGCTAGATTAAAACAATAATGATACGCCATCAAATTTCCGGCTTACGTCAACGCACTATTAAAAAATAAATTCGACATGCAACCAAGGGCTATTTTAAAAGGCTAGATGATTATTAGATACAATCATCTTTTCGGTTCAACTGTTTTCAACCTTGTTGTAACATGCACGAACAGGCTAATATTAATTAATTAATTACGAGCTTTTATTTTCGTTAAACTAATTTCGAGTGAGGAAATCGATCACACTTACGATCTTGTGGTTAAGATGAGCCAGTTCCCTCTCGGTGACTTTTCGCCGGTTTTGCTCCTGCTGCTGCCTCTTGTATTGGCTGTACTTGTAGAACAAGTACATCCCCGGCAGTGCCAACACAACAAACGGCTTCATGAAAGCCGAGGAACCAAGGTTCCGCGGCATCCTGGAACATACAAAAAGAAAACCTTTAGTGAGCTATTGATAGAACTGATTCTTTGTAGAACCTCCTGCGCATTTTAGTGTTTTGTTGGTCCATTAATTTTTTTTTAATCAAGTCTTTGCAATTTTCAAATAATGATTTTATGAACTGGCATGGACAGTTTTGCATCTGTAGCGGATGTTATCAATGCTATTTTGTTGATTTTCTGACGTTTGGGTCTATTTTTTTAAATTTCTAATCATTTAAAAAATTAAAAAAATACAAAAAACGTACAGAGACAGGTCTGAAAATGGCGAGATCAAACACATTCGTTGGCTAAAAGGACCAAACTTTAAAAAAAATATTATCCAATATATCAAGTTCAGTTTATTCTATAAGGTTATAATTACTTCATCTTACATATTTATTTATTATCTTGACTTGGTCACTTGATTTTACAGGTTTCGCTTGGCCAAGATTTCTACTCAAATAAAACACCCTAGCCTGTAAGTAATGAAAGAGGTCCTGAATCTATTCTTGGGATTACAAAAACAAACACGACTCTCAATCACAGGATGGATGTAAAAAAAGTCTTCTCAGTTTTCTAAGTTCTTTAAACACAACAAAACTGGAAAATTCACTGCTACAGAGAGGGCTAAACTCACAGTGATCTGAAAAAACATTTACACAACATGGTCACAATCAACGATGACGCCCCATATATGTAGGTTATGGAATGAGCAGGATAAAACAGCCACCCATATCATCTTTTTTTTTATACCATCTTCGAATGCGAACTACTCAATGGAGACATAAATTAGGATACAAAGAAAATCCAAGGAATGCAACGACCGTCAGTGACCTAGCAGTTCTTAGAAGAAGGATTGAGTCGATTGCACTGAGCTAAGTAACTAGGAAAGTAGTAAAGTACAATAAACCAGAAGACTATAGTGCTTGTGGAACAACCGACCATGTCTAGTAGCAGAGTTGGGCAAAATCTAACTAATTCAATCATGATTAAGAATTTTGATTGAAGTTTAATCATGATTGGATTAGTCATGAGTAAATTAATTATTATATGATTTAATCATAATTAATTCAATCATGAGGTGTGACTAAATCATATAATGATTAATTTACTCATGACTAATTCAATCATGATTAAACTTCAATCAAAATTCTTAATCATGATTGAATTAGTTTGATTTTTCCCAACTCTGGCTACAATGACCAACTTAACAAAATCCAACCGACTCTGGATAAAAATTTTGAGATGAGAGTCGTGCTCAAGGCCAACCTTCAAAAAGTGTTATCATAAACGAAAACCAAAGGTACATAATTATTCTACATATCTATTTTATTCCAATCAAGACCCCTAGATGGTGTATTTTCCAAATAATGTAGAAATCTCTCCTTTTAAGTGGAATAAATTTTAATTCAAAGAAATATATTTTCCACTGATCGGTTATGTAAACATATTTACTTTTCAAAGCGTAGCTTGTTCTAGGATTTTTTAATTTTATTTTATTATTATTATCATTATCATTATTTGTGGCTTTTCATAACGACGGAGTTTTACTTATAATTGGAAGATTGATTTTTGTTAAATAAGGTGATGAAGGATTTTCGTTTTGATGAAATAAATTTCTATTAGAAATTTTTTTAAAAATGATGAAGTGTATTTTTCATTTTTTGAGCACCAATTTGAACATGATTTATCGAAATTTAGTCATGACTAACTATATTGTGACTAAATTAGTCATGTCTCGTATTTAATTACAAGTCATGACTAATTTAGCCATCAATCACATATGGCGACTAACGACTAAATTAGTCACTTACTACCAACCATGACTAACGGTCTGAGTGATCAATCATTAATCATTAGACATGACTAATTTTTGCCCAACACTGTCTAGTAGTCACAGTCTTCATAATTACCAAATCATAAAATAAAATATATAACTGACGAGAATATTAAATGAACAACAGAAAACATTTTTCCTTGGCTTGTTGGTAAGCAGTGATTAATAATGATAAGATTAATCTACAATGTCTTTCATGTAACATATTATATTGTACTACTATAATTATAAGAAAAACATGAGTTAACACCACAAACTAAAAAAATATGGCGATTTAAAAGTGTAGCGATCATTATGACAGGTAGTGTACATTATATATTCTTCCTATTGAAAGGATTATACTAACAGTCGTTCATAATTAATTTTAAAAATGCACGTTTAGGTATACATATAATAAATCTGGCATTCTTCCGGTTTGGTCGGAACAAGTTTTTTCTACGTTTAGAAAGTTTTTCCACGATGGAACACTGCCAAAGAAGAGTCGGTAGTCCCAAGTGGCAAGAACTTGACTTGAGGGTGATTTAGGTCCAACTGTGTTTTCTTTAAGTTTTTGTTTAGACATTTTATTTAAAAATTAATGATCATTATCGAATCCGAATATCGGTCATTTACAAAAATACCAAAGAAAAAAAATCAACAACATTTATAAATGACTAATCAAATTTATGCAGTGTGAAATTGACCCGATAATCGTTGATACGTTTGTTATCGTCCGTGATGATTTTAATCGAGCACATGATCACAATCATTCCTAACTAGGAAAACATGTATCATCGAAACACAAACTTAACTACAATCAAGCAAGTTGGAAGTTTGCACAGTGTAAGATCACGAGGATAGTGTCTAACAAACACAAAGTTTGCTTTTTGTTCAAGCCTTTCGTAAAAACGAACTTTAATTGATAACGTGACAAATTACAAATGATGAGAAGATTCACAGACACATACTTGAAAATAAAAATATAAGCATACATATTCTTTCCAGTCAACCTTGGGCAGTGGCGGTATCGTGATCGGAGTTCTACTGAAATGCGATTATTGCTAGTTGAAACTATATATTCTTTTCAGTCAGATATTTCTCTATGTTTTCTTTATTCTTTATTTTATTTGTGCCATAGTGAATCGTTTAAACAGTGATGAATCTGTCAGATACACACTAATCATTGCTAATTGTTTCAGGGTGCCTCCCAGGGTCTAAAGGTACAGGGAGACTGGGAGGTACTCTAGGCGACCAATTTCAGATCGCCCACAACGACTTCAATTCAGAGTAATTAAAAAGTTGATCTCTGGTATTAGGGAGATATCAATCTAATGGTCAGCTAGTAAGAATAAGACAGTGCCAAACCTTAATTCAAACAGGCAGTAATTCTCACTCCATAAAACAACCAATCCGAAGATCTCTTAAGATACGTGGATATGATCTTACAAGATCATACGCGCCTTTATGCATTCCATAAATTCTGAATCATAACTTATGCATGATGTGGTACTAAGATTAGAAAGGGTAAACTATAGAGAAATGTAAAACAACCAACGAACCCATAACAGTCCAAATGACCGAGAAAGAGTCGGAAAAGACAGAACTGTACAGTCTGAGGGCATTGGAAACATTTAGATGAGGCACTTATCATTTTCTAGGGTGGCATGTACCAAATTGGTACCAACCCAATGTTTGTTACCTTAAAATAGGTGGAGATCATCAATCTACAAGATCATATAGTGCTTGTATGCTTTCTATACCCCCTATGCCATTGCTTACGCATGATACTGGGACTAACATTTGCTAAGGAAACACCGATTGTACACAAAAGAAAAATGAAAAAACCTTACACCAACGAGAAGAGACCCTTAACAGTTCAGATGACCGTGAAAGAGTCTGAAAAGAAAACCTGGAGAACTGTACAATCATTGGACTTTGGAAACTGTGGCATTCGTATGAGATTCTATCGTGTAATATGACGGAACTCTTTTGAGACACAGTTACCGAATTATGTGCCATACCTAGAGGAGAGTATGCCATGAACCTACACGTATGATGAATCTACACGTACTTTTATGTTCCTTACTCTTTGGACCATTGCTTAAACATGATAATGAGTGTAAGTGTAAGATTTGAAATGGTACATCAATCGTAAACTATAGAAAAATAAGCCGAGATCCTTTGCAGTACAAATGACGCGAAAAATTTGAAAAAGATCTGTATAAACAGTGCTGCATGTTTAAAACAGTGATGTTTCAAAGGGAGGCATTTTTTGGTAAGCACTACTAAGCTGATAACTATAAAAAGGAAACCTTTGAATGACAAGATGCGTGGAGATAATTCTACTTTTGGTCTTTTATGCCTTTTTTACTATCTGAATCATTATGCTTGATAAGAGATTAACATTTGCAAGGGAACACCAACTGTAGACAATAGAAACAAAATCTATCACCCAATGAATGAGACGACCCTTAACCGTCCAAATGGCCGTGAAAAAGTCTAGAGAAAACTTTGAGAACAACCAGCGGATATTGAAAACTGTGACATTTGTATGAGCCAAGTGCTTATGGCGGATTTGTTTTGAGACGCACTTACAGAGTTATCATATCTATAGGAGAGGGTGCGATGGACGCCTTAAGTACGTAGAGATGAATCTACAAGTATATATAGTGTCTTTTATGTTTCATACTCTCTGGACCATTGCTTATACATGATAATGAGACTAATAAAAAATTCGGGAAAAAATCTGTATAAACAGTGCTCCACGTTTAAAACAGTGACATTTGAAGGGGAGACTACCATCTTCTGGGAAGGATTTCTTGGTAATCACTACCAAGCTGGTACCTGTAAAAACGAAACCTTTGAATGGCGAGATACTTGGAGATGATTCTACAAGAAAATATCGTTTGAAGGGAACACCAATTGTACACAATAGAAAAAAACGTATCAACCAATTAATGAGACGAAACCCTTAACAGTCCAGATGGCCATGAAGTGTCTGCAGAAAATCTGGAACTTTATAATCCTTGGATGATGGAATGGAATGGAAATGTTGAAGTTTATGTTCTAGGACGGCATCTATTGATAAGAACATACAAATTTCATGTTATTGCGGTAGATTGGAAGGAAGTGTAAATAGAAACAAATTATACTCGCTAACAGTTTTAGAATACTCCAACCATACTCCAACGAACTGGTCTGATTGTTAAAATTTTAACCTGAATATTAATTTTCGGACAGGTTTATCGTTTAGATGTAAAGTACTGGGGTCATGAACGGGGCGAAGATCGCGTGCCATCTTTGTTAGCCGATACCTTCCTTGTGTCACCTGTCCTCCCGCTTATTAACAGCTTTTAATATTTTCTCCCTTCCTTCCGGATCCGTTACGCTATCAAATCTTCAACGTTGTAAACTGTTTTTAGCCCGTCACGTTCCGCCCTGGATGTTTATTGGAAGCGGGCCCGTTCGATGAATACTGACGACGGTTTTACGGGAGGAAGTTACATAAAAAAATAAATAGGACGATTTTCTTTCCCTGTTCACAAAAGGAAATTTAGGTCACAAGCAGAGTTATTAAATAATAAAAACTTATCGACTTAAGAATCCACAAAATAATTAATTATATAAAAGAAGATTGATAATTCACGCGCCGTCGCGTGTGATCTTTTCCTGACAGACAGCATAAAACTTTAAAAAAAATTAAAAACTTCCCTGTCTTAAAGAACTTAAGACTTAGTTGTAATAATTACCTAGAACTAAACATAAACTCAAACTAATTCGATTACTGTAATACCAATTGAAATGAAGAAGAAAAGGAAGAACTATAATGCAAATACTGTCATGAAATAAATTGAGATGTGAATGAACTCTGAGACTGAAACCTCTTGAATACCTAATGAACGCAATGTATTTACAAAAAATATCCAAACGTTGAAACTATTTACAAAAATATATACATACAAAATAAAAGTACTGTACAAACATCAGTAGGCAATGAAAAAAAACACTAAAAAGTAATAATTAAACATGTTTTATGCCAATTTGTAAGGACGAGAGGATTCTAACAATCAAAAAGACGGGAGTTAGGCTGGGGATAAAAGAAGATGACAAAGGACGGAGGATATAGTGGAAAACAGAAAAGAACGGGAGCGAGTTTGACGAGACATTGGATCTGAAGTTCAGAGAGAGATAGTGATAGATTAGATAGATAGNGAACGAGAGAGAGAGAGAGAGAGAGAGAGAGAGAGAGAGAGGAGGGAGAGAGATGAGACATACGTAACGAAAGGCATGGGAAGACATTACCTCATTGAGGAAGTACCAAGGAAGGAAGAATATAACCACATCAAGTCGGTGGACAGATCATCCAAGCTAAGGATAAAATGTCCCAAACAATTCATTAGCTTATCTTAACGCCCTTCAATGAGTCCTTACGCCTACTAAATAGAACGTCGACGGAATTAATCGAGGGAAGAAAATCAGTGGCATAGATATGAAATTTCCAGGACAAGGGCAATCGTGAGGTTCTTGACAAAAGGGAATAAGTCGATTGTTAATTGTAAACTGAAGGATTGGAGAAGGGAACTGGATCCAAACACAATAGCCTGGGACTTTTCTACCTTCATGATAAGCCTATTTTCAACGGTCCAAGGCTAATTGAGTTTAAGCCCTCCTGAAGTCGGGTAAGTCAGTCGGGCAAGGAAAGTTACTAAACAATAGATTTTTCGATTATATTAATAATCAATCTTTTCATTAAATATACCTGTATTAATACTACCGCTCTACTGTTATCAGATTCAGTAAAATTTTGGCAGGATGGATAAAAAAATCTCTCTTGTACGGAGCAATTACAGGTAATTGTAATTCACAAATGGTTAAGAAAATTTGGTACATTTCTTCATTTTTGATACATTCGCAGAACAGAAGAAATATATTGTCTATATAATTAGTAACGATGTAGTTATCGACCAGCAGTTGATAATTCTAGATATGGATCACGGATGAGGTCCAATGAATTGGGGTTTGTTGAAACCTTGAATTACTCAAACACGTTTCGGCACTGCGCCTTCTTCAGGCAGTTGCTCACTGAATATGGAGCAATGCTACGGCATTGCTGCGCATTTACGTAAATCTTAGACCTACACACAAACACCCACCATTGGACCACATCCCTGATCCACTTTTTATATAAATTTGTCATTTGCTTAACTAAAGAAAAAGGGATTTAGCCATTACCGATCATTTTGTTCTACCTTGGTCGGTCAGGCGCGTTTCGACATTTCAAAGTTGATTTCACCAAAAATAATTAATTTTTAATCTAGTTTTCGATTAGTTTCGTCGCTGTTTAGCTATCACAAAATTTCTTTTGGTTTCCACCATCTCAATTGGCTGTTTTCCGTGTCAGAATTGCCTTTGTACACAACAAACACATTTCCGCATCTGAAAAGCCAAATCTACTGATAGAAGATGTGAAGATACTCAAACTCGTTAACAAATAAATTACAGATTCAACAACTCACAGGAAACACGGAGAAATATTTCTCCCAAAATATAATAATAATAATAATAAAGCTACCTTAAAGAGCGATTCTATTTTTTTTTAAATCAGTGGCCAAAAGACCAATAATTTTAAGACGCAATTTTCATCTTATTCGATTTACAGATTAACAATAAATGTACTTTAAAACTGTAAGCAATCTCGATAAATAAGAAAGAACAAGCTGAACTAACGAATTTTTACTTTGTCATTGAGTTACGATTTAATAATTTCAGTAAGATGAAATATTATTTACAATGAACAAGCCTCAAAATTTAAAATGAAAAAAATCCAATATATATTAAATTAATGAAGATTATTTTTCCAGGTAAAAATTACTATATACTAAGCTAGTTCAGCTAAAATTAATATTTTTAGATCGATACGAAAAGCAGCTTCTGATTTGGATAAATTTTAATAATAATAATCTTTTAATATATTATAAGGCAAAATTTTCAAAACATTTGTACTAAAAGTAAAAACTGGCATAAAAAAATCTTCCAAAAATCTTTAAACAAGTATCCAATAATAATATAATCTAGGTTTTATTTTGTTTTTAATTTTATTTTACTTCTTTGCATTTATCTAGGTATGTTATGTATTTTTTTCGACAAACTTATGAAGATAATATTCTCTTGGTTGTTATCAGAGATGTGGTCAAGGAAAATAATTGTAATGTTAAATCTTCGCCTAGCGTTCAGAACTTTATTTGTACATTCTTCAGGGCTTGATTTTTAGTCAGAAGTGTATAAACTTAAATTCTTTTATTTTCATGTTAACACCGAAAATCTTTTCACTTTTTTCTTCACCTTCTCAACTATAAAATAAGAAAACTTGTTGTTTTCATTTTTACTTATTACCGTCTGTGATATTATATAAAACTAGTCTAGTCATTTCATAGTTGAAAAGGTGTAGGAAAAAGTGAAAAGGTTTTCAGTATTAATATGAAAATAAAAGAACTTAGGTTTATACACTTCTGACTAAAAATCAAGCCCTGAAGAAGTCACAATAAAGTTCCGAAAGCTAGGCGAAAATTAAAAATTGAAAATATTTTCTTTGACCATCCCTGCTAAAAACCAAGAGAACGTTTTTCAATTATGAACATTCATGACTTTTTTATTGCTCAAATGAGCTTCGGTTTTACTTGTGATATTGTTATTTAACTACCATATTTCTTTCAATAATCAAATAAACACTCCAACGTAAAAATGTTGAAATTTAGAAATATATCACAGCCAAAGTTGTTTTGGTAATTTATTTTCGAACTTTAAATGTCTTAATATAATTATTACAGATATAAAACCTTATTTGTTAACAAATTTATAATTACCAAACGTAGTTTTAACAAAACAATAAAAAGGAAGCAAATAAAATTTATAGAACCAAAGAAAATACGTATTATTTGTTATAAATTCTTCGACCAAAAGGAAAAACCCTTTAATTATTATGTGAAAACACTAGAAAACATCAACAAAATAGATTTCACAATTAGTATACATCTTAGAAAACAACATTCAAATACTTGTTAATAATTTTTATTAGTCATAATTATTCGTCCAAAAGGGGAAACCCTTTGTGGAATAGTTGTGAAAATCGTACAACACATTCCATAAGTTTTATACATCAGCAAAGTAAACGTTAGTAAGTACGTAATGTACTTCTTAGGTAAGTATATTCCAATCTTAATAAAAACTTTTATTTGTCATAATTGTTCGGCCAAAAGGAGAAACCCCTTGTTTAACCTGTGATAGTCTTACAGGACATAGCATAAAGTTGTCCATTTTTACAAGGAAAAAATTTCTAGTCTATGTTCTAGTTTTATTAAATCCATGCTACATATGAGTAGGGAAGTCTTATTACTTTCACTAACGCTAATGTCTTTCGAAAGAAAACGTGAATAATAACCACATAAAAAAATTCCTTCCAACACACAATATTTAAAAAAATAGTTTTTTCTAATTTTCTCAAATTCTAAGATAATGTTCTTGCAATTTTCTTTAATTGATTGATGTTCGCACCACTTTATTGATAAAGTAAGTATTGGACTGCTTGTTTAATCTTTCCATATTATAATATTTTCGTCCCATTCCTTTCAAAGCTTTTTAGGGTTTGGTTGAGTTTAATCTATTTTTGCTTTAAAGCTTGAATCGTCTTCGTAAATTAACTTTAACTATCAAGATGGTTTTAATTTTTCAATTTTTACTTTATACACAAAAGCAATGATAACAGAACGTGAAATCCACACAACTTCGCATAGCCGGTATGTGACAATTGTAAACCGATTCCTCACACCGAAATATAAGTATTTTGAAAAGCGGGGCTTATCAGCCCAAAGGGGCCGATAAATATCTTGAGCACTGCAGCGTACCAGTAGTCGAGGGGATTTTAATGCCCCGAGAGACCATCAAATCAATAGGATCGAAAACACATACTGTCTGTTTCCGACTTAAGTGGTCCTAGCATGTTTTACTGTAATCCAATCAGAACAACCCGGAATCTCCTACGAAATAAAACTAGGAAGGATTAAAAGCTTGATTTTTATAAGGACTAGTAATAGTTTAAAATTTACTATATTAATAAAAGATTGGTGCCACTTGTTAATTTGTCTCGAAAGTCTTTATAGAAAAGAATATTTCTCAATGAACTTTTTGTTGTATGTTTTTGTTTTTTCATTAATTCGCTTTTAAATTTATGATATACGAGTAAAACATGTGTATGTTTTATTGTAATTTAGAAGGTTGTCACTAGGGAGACAAAGGTCGAAAATTATTTGAAAAGTAAAAAAACAGCCTTCAAGAATGTTATAGCAAAGTTTCAAAACCTAGGGATCTAACAAGATCATAAGAGGGGGTAAACAATCGTAAGAAACCCCGTCATAAAAACCTCAGCGGTAACCTGATATTATCACGTATCGTAAAATCTGTTGATCATCATCATCCAATGTTTAAGGAAGACTATTTCCTGATTGAATCTCCTGATTTGTGAGATTCTGCGAACTATGTTGTATTTTCTAAATGATACGTATAATAAATCAAACAAACTACGAATAAGCAATGTTAAAAAGAAAAAATAAACATTGCCGATTAAGAACTCATAAGTGATATATCTATAAGAAACGTATGTACAGTGATTAAAGCAGTTTATTTTTGTTGAAATTTTATAATTTTGCTATAAACTCCTGGAAGGATATTTTTTTAACAATATTGTCCATATTTTTAGCACTATTTAGCAACCCAACTTTGTACATTTAAAATGTGAAAAGGTGGCGTTAATCCTTGGTCTGAAATTTGATAAACAAAAAGTTTGTTTGATTGACGGTCCACCGAATCCATCTAAACCAAGAACATCACTGAATTGTTCTTTTTTAAAGGTTTTTAGAATGTCTAAATCTAATGATAAAGTGATTTTTGTGAGTTATTTTATTTATTACGAACAATTTATAGTTTTTTTTCCAAGTATTTTAAAGAGATTTCAAAACAAGGTTTTCTCTTTTTAGGTCATTCTAATGTTCAACGATACGTATAATGTTTTCACTTATCGTCATCGAAGATTACGGTGAAGTCGCTACTATCTACTATGTTGCGTGTTGACTGTACGTTACAGAATAACTAAGTTTGTAACCAATGAACTTCTACACTACATTCATGCTCGTTGCAACAATGCCCATCGTGGTACGCTAATCGTTTCGAACCCAACATGCACCAATGTAAGTGTTTAATGTAAATGAGGCAATCGGGAACACGGGTACCTTACAGCGGAGGTTCAAGGAGCCGTTGTGTCCCCAAGACCAAGGATTTTTACTTGCTGGTTTAAGCCGACCCGGAATGGTAAACCTCGTGTTCAGGTCGTCTACCGAAAGGAATGACTGGCACGGGGGTGCAGAGGATTGTGGTGTGGTTGGGAGTTGTAGGTTACCTGTTGTGTATTGACGGCCGGTGGGCCGCAGCGCTACTGAACCACCAAATGAGGAAGACCCTACACCAGCGCATGCTCCCACCTTAGCTCAATACCCCCCACGATCATCATCACTACCTATTTATTTAATATACACACTAGCATTTTTCAATACGGATGCGCGGATATTTTCAGTGTATCCTCGTCCAGCTGTCCATCCAGACTGACCACGCATTCGTTAAGGACGTTATCTTTTTTTCAACTTTTGTTGGGTCCACGTTTATAAAATACTTTGTTATGTACACTCGACATCACTGAAAATCATTATTTTTCCTCAAAACTTATGTCATCACAAAAAAATAATAAATAATTGACAAAGCTCTCTTTATGTGAAAACACTACTATATGATTAAAACTAAGAAAATCATTGAAAAATCAGACAATTTCTTTGCACGATACTTGAGCTTAAAAAGGAAGTCGATGACATGGAATTTTTAAATTTATTATTTCAATACTTCTTATAAATAATATTTTTTTATCCTTTATGATTAATAATAATATTTTTAGTTTTATTTCAGGTTTAAATACACATGGAGATTATCCAGCCATAATTTTTGACTGGATAATCTTCGCATAATATTGAAATCTGAGATTATTTAACGTAGCTACAAACAACATCATCAATAATTTTTAGTTTTCACAAGAACCGTGGCTTCTTTCCACATTCCGTTAATTTTGCTGATCTGATCGTGAAATTTTACAATCTTAGAAAGGCAGGCTACAAACGTGGAATCACCAATTTTAATGAAAACCTTTTTGGTGATACTAAGTACAAAAAAATTACATACGATGCTGAGCATTCAGGCCAATTGGCTATAGGAGACAAGTAAATATTAAATAATTTAGGTGATTTCTTAAAAATATAATTTTCTGCCTTTGAGATGCATTTCCAAGTTATTATAATCAATCGATTCAATTTTGATCGTTTTGTAACTAGTTTAAAAAGATTTCAGGATCGTTCTAAATTAGGTAAGGTATATACAGGGTGAATTGCTACTCGTGCTACAAACTTCTCCAGTAGATTCTTCACCCTAAAATGAACAAAAAAGTTCATATTGTCCATGGTCCGATTCTCAACCATTTCAGAGTAATTTCGCTTTTTATCGATTTTGAAAGATATCACGTCCTGGCGTCGGAAAATCGTGATATCTTTTAATCTAAACATTTCTCTTAAAATCTATAAGCACCGTTGAAATCCCCGTTAATTTTTAGAGAGAATCAAAATCATAATTCCATTGAAATTTTTTAATTTAATTTAATGCCCATTTAGTATGTAATGCTTAAGAAGTTTACAAACAGCTAGAAGGTCAAGGAAGAAAGACCCAAACGTTTTGCCACCTTCATCTTCTTATTGAAAAATTAACGGGGATTTCAACGGTGCTTATAGATTTTAAGAGAAATGTTTAGATTAAAAGATATCACGATTTTCCGACGCCAGGACGTGATATCTTTCAAAATCGATAAAAAGCGAAATTACTCTGAAATGGTTGAGAATCGGACCATGGTCAATATGAACTTTTTTGTTCATTTTAGGGTCAAGAATCTACTGGTGAAGTTTGTAGCACGAGTAGCAAGTCACTCTCAAACATTAGCAATCCTTGAACCACCATTTTTTCTCTTTTTGTCATCAACATCTTGGTCTCACAACCACTAAATAAGAAAATGACGAGTGCGTTGGAAGCGTTATTAAATCAGGTAGTTTTCCTCAAATTTGCTGCCTTCTGAGACTAAAATTAGAAACTCTGGATTACTTTATACACTTTCCGATTTACACAATTTTCCACTCTTTTTGTAGTTCTGGCTGAAATAAAACACAAAAAATTAGCCCAAACATTTTGCCACCGTCATCTTCTTATTGAAAAATTAACGGGAATTTCAACGGTGCTATTAGATTTTCAGAGAAATGTTTAGATTAAAAGATATCACGATTTTCCGACGCCAGGACGTGATATCTTTCAAAATCGATAAAAAGCGAAATTACTCTGAAATGGTTGAGAATCGGACCATGGACAATATGAACTTTTTTGTTCATTTTAGGGTGAAGAATCTACTGGAGAAGTTTGTAGCACGAGTAGCAATTCACCCTGTATAAAGATACAAAAGCGAAAGTTCGCTTTCAGTAAAGCAGCCCGAAAAGATTGTATTTTTGGGGAAAAAACAACCGGATTCGTTTTAAGAACACTTTAAAGCTTTTGGATACAATGTTTTATAATAACAACAAAAATATACATGTATACGTCGTAGACCGACAGTGCGGTAGAAAGATACAGACTGATATCTCTGAGATCGAACATTCGTCAGGATTGGCTTTTCTTCCGGATCCGTTATTGGGACGATAAAAGGGTCATCAGATTTTCCACATTTCAAAACAAAGTTTATTGACTGTTTAAATTCTACAAATGTATCTAAGCCGAAAGTAGACCCCCCCCCCTACAAAGCTCGCTCATCCATAAAAAACTAACAAAGGTCTCGTCTCTGTTTTTTAAACCAACACCTGCCCCAAATCGAATCCAACTTCAACTCATCACTGGCTACTGATATGTGACTAACTCCAGACTGAAACCGACTCGTGACCAACTGACAAGTGTCATTGCGTAAAGATTATTATCCTATCTGTACTAAACTATTAAAATGCCGACCAAGTCGGAACTTTTAGGGATGGGGTACGAGTCTACCCAGGCATTTAACCCCTCGGGTCTTGGTCGTCCACCTTGCCTAATATAAAATGAAAGTCTAAGACGAATAAATACGTTTGGTGTCTTCCTTAGACAATTGAAAATCTCTTCCAAAGGAAAGCCTGAGAAATGCAAAATGGTGAAGCCAGTTGGTAGTAGCTGCCACGGGGAAGAAAGCCTTGCAAGGTTAACAAAAGGTAAGTGCTTCCGAAAATCTAGTCACTGGTCAGTCAGCAGTAGAGTGGAGTTGATTGATACTGGTCAATAGGCCTCGTGTCAGTTTAGTGTAGTCACTGGTCAGTGCCCAGTGATGAGTGGATGCTGGATTTTGCGTCGCGATCGTTATTGGTTGCAAAAACGGAAAATTGACGAGACCTTTGTTAAATTTTATGTATGAGCGATTGATTTTCATTTCCCCCTTCCGCATTTCACACTCTCTCTCTCTCTCTCTCTCTCTCTCTCGCTTCCTCTCTGTGTCTCTTTTCTCTTCCTTTTTTACCCATCTTCCGAAATTTATTATTTAGAAATGAATAATGAATTATATTTATACATACAAATGATAACAGAATAACTAGATTTCTAGATGTGAATTTTGAAGGTTGACTTTTATTGCACTCAGTAGGATACGGTAAACCCTGGTTTTAAAATTGCATAGATATGCGAGGGCGTGAAATGGTCTTAGCCTTTAAAACGGCCTAATAACACAGTCAGTGAGGAAATAATTTGTAAATAATTGATGAACCAGCACGCATGGCTTTCGTGTTTAGTTTTACACTTTACGTCACCTCATTCCAAGCAGGTTTTTCCCTTGATTCGTCAGTTCCCAGTCCATCTAATCCGCAGTATAATCGGAAGGCCAAATTTATTAATGTTAGATGGAGTGTTGTGCAACGTCAGGGGGTGTAGGACCTTCTAAAAATAAGCTACGACGCGAGTTAAGGGCATTAGGACAATCCGTATTTAAGATCGATACTCCTGTACCTTCAATTTTTGCAATTTTGGAAAGTAAGTTGAATATCAGTGATTTTTTTTTTTGACGTAGAAGTTTTCTGAAATTATTGCAAGCATTCATGTGAAAATATGTAGCGAAACTGACACATATTTTTTTCGTGGGTCAGGAAGTAGAAGGACTAAGGAGAAAATTCTTGCATTACTCTAAGTAAATTGTTAAATTGGTCAAAAATGACAAAGTTATGGCAAAACCGGCGGCGTGATTTCGACGAGGAGCTGCATATTTTTCTGTATGTTCGCAAAATTCGAATTCCTCTCAATGTTGGAAGGGCTTTAGGTTTTCAAAACATAAAATTAGAGATGTACTCCGGACTTACAATTTTAGGTGTATCGTTCTCATCTTGTCCGTGGACTTTGGGACTCTGATTATGATGACAGGCGTCTAACGTTCGTTGCACAAATGACGATTTGGGAGGCTGAAGAAATTGTTCTTCCACCATCCTTCGTACTGATGAATCCAAGTTCAGCTCTAATAGCAGAGTAAACCGTTGGAATTTTCGAACTTGGTCAAAGGAAAATCGGATGATTTTGTACTCTTGTGGTCGTTCACAGTATCAATGTTTGGTTTGGACTTCTTGGAAATAAATTAATTGAGCCTGACGTCTACGAAAATAGTAACTTCAGCTCAGTTCCTCAATTTTTTTAGGGAGGTTTTACCAACACTATAGATGATGTTCCTCTGCAACGACAAAGGATGATTCTCCAGGTTGCTGGATATTCCGCAAATAATTGTCAAATAATTCCAGGATGGGTGGATAGGACCTCATGGATCTGTTGGCATCCTCTATCACCCGATTTAACTCCCCTTGACTATTTTCTCTGAGGCCATTTAAAAAACAGTGTCTACGCCAATCATAACCCAGTAACCTCAGTTGAACAACTGCGGTAAAGGAAAGAAAATGCTTATCGATCCATCAAGTTTAAAAAGAGAAAATCTTAGCATCTTTATGCAAGGCAGATAGTTTGAACATGAAATTGTGAGTTTTTTTTCAATGTTTTTGCCCTAACTGTTATTTTTTGGCCAATTTAAAATCTGATTGCACCATTGTTTTCAGTATAAAAATCCTTTAAAATGATGTGAGGTTGTATAGGGTATTTGAAATTTTGAAGTTGAACTGGGCCTGAGGTACGTTGTATAATTTTTCTCCAAAAAAGGTGAAAATTTGAGACTAGAATGAAAAATATTAAACTCATATTTTTTTGATAGCGACATTGGTCCAAGATTCATTCAGCCGGGCCATCTAAAAAGGACACCCTGTATAAGAAAAATTCATCAATATCTTTTGTTCTAAAGTCAAACCACATTTCTTCATCATTTGATCCAATGGCACTTCAATTATTCATCCGACGCGATTAGGTATATCGAATTGTGCCATGAAAATTAATTGGCACTGAAATACGAGATTACACACGATTTCCGATCGATATTCGCCTAATCAAATTATTTTCGCCTAAATGAGAGACCCGGTGGAATGCCCACGCATTATCTTCTGTAACAACACAAGCAGAAGTTATTCGATCCTCAATAAAGTTTAAACAATGTTACACACACGTACAATAAACACCTGAGACTTAAAAAGCCCCGTCGATATTTTTAATATTTTATAAACTAAACTGAACTGTCCTAAATGTATCAATTGTCCCACGTATGAGCGAATTAATCACAAACATTGTCTTGTGACACCTATGTTTTAAAAGACAAATTTTTGAAAATGTCAACCCAGTGTTAAGTATTCCTTCTCCTTTATATCTTGACTTTTAAACTCTTCATTAGTTTTTATTCAATTCTTAGAAGTTCAAGATCTTGTAAAATAATAGGACACACTATGCTTTTGGAGACTTATACTTCTTACTTATCACGAAAGGGTTGATGAATCTTTGAGCCAATACAACCTTATAATTTTAATTGATATTTTTGTAGGTTGAGGCTTGTCAATTCTGTCCGGTTTTTGACAGGTTTTAAGACCCAACGGCCAGGAAAGCTCGTACGTCATAGCCCACTCACAATTATATCGTTCATTGACTACCCCCGGAGGAAGTTATTGATCTCAACGTCACCACAATGACGGCAACGGAATGACGTCATAATCCTTTGGGAAACAATGCTTATTTCTGGATCGCGATGTCGATCAACGGAATGGTTTTCCTTCCTGCCGAGCTCCGCTTTCTTTAACTGCCGATCGGTATCGGCCGTTCGATGCCACCCTAGATCAACCGGATTCAATCCAATTCTATTCCACTATCCTGAACAATGGATTCCTTTTATAGACACATCTTTTGTAGTGGTCGTTTAAACGCTTGAAACCGTGCTCCAGAAACCAGAAAATGTCCTAGAGTGTATATAGAATAAAATATATCATTGATCTTAGACTAATTCTTGCAAAAAGTTAGTAAATAAAATTATTTTAATATTCAATAATAGTAGAATATATACAAATAAACATGTACAGAAAACAGCACAGTGAAGATGGCGAAGAGTAAACAAATGAATTAACAGCATACATGGTAAATGGTCGTATAAACTGACTAAATATTTCAACATGAAATAAAGACAAGATTGGCCAAATAACGCACAGACCAACCACTGAAAAGCCAAGGCGGACAAAACACGCAATCCAAACACCGAAGAATTTAAATTCGGATTGATCGGAACTAACGAGAGATCTGTATAAAAAATTGCGCCAGAACAGCGACTGTTTTCTTCTGAGGATTTTATTGTCTATTGACGTGAAACGTTTAGCCTCGACAGTTGGTCAAAGAAGCAGCGATGTGCGTACAAAGCCTTAAAAGAGGACATGGTAACAATTCTGATTCTGACGTGCCCTGACTGTGAAAAACCTTCAAACAATCTTATCCAGGACGATATTAGATCTTTCTCAGACGTTTAAAGAGGGCGAACAAGTTAGCGTCGCAGTTTGTTTGTTGAAAAAATATAATAATAGTAAATAATTATTGTCATACCCAAGAGCTTAACGTCTAGCTAGGTGGGTGTCGTGAGATCTAATTTCTTTACCGACTTTTTTGTATTATTCTCAATTAAAATTTCAAGCTCTATGCCAGAATTCGAAACCGCAGAATAAGAGTCGTGCGTTCTAACCTCTCCAATCAAGGTCTCCAACCGCTCCAATTATATGACCTAAAATGGTTTGAAGGAACATCATTCACATACGGGGAAGTTCAATGTAATTATTGATCCATTTATTTTTACTGGTACAAATTACTTATTTCGATTAATTATTTTTCTTATGCAAGGTCTTTGTGGTCTTCGAATCCCGCACGTGACACTCACTTTGTCATCTAAACCAAGACCTTACATAAAAAGAATAATTAATTGAAAGTAGTTACGTTACGTTCTTACGCGAACTTTTCAAGTAGGGAATCTGATACCTGGTTTAAGAAACGCCAAGTGGAATGCAATCCCAACAAATTTCAGCAGGGGCGAGTAGCTTTGTAAGTATTTGCATTCCCGGAAAAAGAAACTTCACCGGTGGGATGAGACCGCGAGGTATTCCGATATGACCTGACATTGCTTGATCATTACGTTCCTTTAAAAATCTTCGGAGGATGTAGCTGCGATTTTACTGGCTAGGAATGGCCTCGGATGTTGCCAGATATGCCAGGTACGGCCTGGAAACTGTCCTCGACTTCCATTCGATGGATTTGATCGATCTGTAGGCCAATTTTTCGTCCGCTATATCAAAGTTAAACGCCAAACCGGCGGAACCATTATTTTCTTAGTTCAGTTCAAATAACTCGATCCTTTTTTAAGACTGATGATTGACTATCATCTTACCCAAGGTTATGCTACCCTGAGTTGACTGCCATCACTGAGATTCTTCTTTCTAGGTTTTCATGGCTGGCACTCGAAGATTATGCGGTAGTATATTATATATGAAACTAGCATTGCCAATCTATTTTTGAATTCTTACCGCTTTGGTTAAATATTTATAGACGAAAATTTGGAATTTAGTTTTAATTTGTTCATGTCGTCTAAAAATAATCAGCCCAATCATGTAAACGTTATTGAAATAATCACTAATAAAGCAAAGAAAAAACATGATCAAAATTATTGAAAATATTTATGAATTTATTTGGTTGATCTTGATGGGATAATAATGTTGGGTCTGCATAACCAAATAACAAGTAGATCCATGAACATCATCCCAAGAAATTCATAAACCGACTAAAACCAAACAGCACATTAATATACAAAATAATAACAATAAAATAATTTTTTCACATTTTGTGCATTATTATTTTTTGACCAATTGAAAATCTAATTGTGCCATCATTTTCAGTTAAAAAAATTCTTTAAAATAGTGTGTAAAAAAGTATTCGTTCTTGTTAAAATTCTCTAAAGTTGTTCTGGCTCGGAAGTATCCCTGGCAACTAATATTTTAACAAAACAGTGTAAGTTTACAACTAGGCTAAAAAATATTAAATACGTATTTTTTGGTTTTTCGAGTTCGCTTTAAGAAAAATTCAGCAGGGCCATCTACAACGCCACCCTGTTAATATCAATCCGTTTTATGAAAATATTTATGCTTCAAATGATAAGAATGCATGATTATATATATATTAGATATATTAGATACCTAATTACTCAAAGAAAAGATATCTGCCACAGTCCTCCTCATTTTTGTGAACCTATTCTCAATTTGTTAATTCAGTTATAATTTTCATCTCTATTAAATATGTGTAACATGTATTTTAAACAAGAAATCCCTTATGTACAAGCAACCTACTTTATTTATTTATAAAATATACGCGACAATGTTTTATCATATATATTTTAAGGCTAGTTCAGCACATTCTCCAGAAGGTTGAATCGAACCCTCTATCGTTAGTTTGTTTATCCGATAATAGATGGAAGCACGTATCCAGATTGAAGGATTACTAACATAATAAATTATTAATAAATTAACTCTGCAACACTCCGTTCAATTATTTACAACCTGATGTTTAAAATAAGTTTTAATAATTTTACAATTTTTGACCCTATACATTTTTTCTTTTGGGTGGAATTAATAAAGGAATGATTTTCATTTTGCTCCAATACGCAATTATTACTGAAACGCGCCTGTGAAAAAATGTAAAATTGAGTTGTGCCTTATTTTCAAGTCCGGCAATGAACAAGTTAAGTTTGTGGGGCCAAGTATTTTCATAGCCAAAAGTCGGATACCGTTTGAACTTTTAAATATATAAGAAAAAATATGTAACTAAAAGAAAATACTAGCATTCAAAAAGAGAATTTATGACAGTAAATTAAACCATTTTCAAACTTGAAATAAAAAGAAATTGTTAAATTTTCAGATTTTGTTTTAAATTCATTATAACTGTTTATTCATATTGAAAAAAGGTTAAAAAATTTCTTTTAAAACCCTTCTGTTTCTTGTTGAACTAAAAATCAAATTTGTTTCTACAAAGGATGCCGGAGCACTGATTCGGAAATTGAAAGGCCGAGTTTCGATAAGATTTCTTCACAGGTGATTGAACAGTTGATAAATAGAGGCTTAAACAGCCAGCGACTTGGATATTATCAAGATACATGGAAATTAGCAGAATAATTCTGTTAAACAAGCCGGAAACAAATCAAAAGACTTTATTGAACGTAGGCCAGTTTTTAAGCCAAGAACAAGAAAGCAGTTTGAATCCTGAATATGCAGTTTTCAAGAATTTCCCTTAAATAAAAGTTTACCTTCTGATGGTTTGTGAGGTACTGAGGACTCTCTAAGGTAATAAAATTGTCAAAAGTTGAATTAACCTGAAAAGTGAAATGTCTCGAATACAATTGAGAATCGGACTTTAGACAAGAGGGATTTTTTCGATCAATTTGGCATGAAGGATCGTGAAGTATTGATCACGGAACACCCTGTACTTACTGTACTGTATACTTACTTTGAAGCTGTGTTCTAATAACACTTCTTACGTTCAGTTTTGTGCCAGAGTCTGTTTTGTTTATTTTCTATTTGTTCTAATTTTTTTAAATAAAAATTTCAACATCTGAATGACTTTTTTTAAACGATCTGTAACCGAAAAATCAAATTTTTAGCAATTAAACGTTAATTTTACACTAGTGTTAACTAACTTTTGAGAAATTAATCAAATGTGTATAAAGTTCAACAGGGGTAACTTTTCTGTAAACGCCATATCTGTCAGTATGTAAAGAGCCAATAATATCTTACCTGAACTGTAAAAAAACATATTGAAAAATGTAAAAAGATTGTTTTAAATAATTTTGTTCTTTATTTCCATAAAGTTACAATATGAAAAAATGACTTTTATAGGATTTTAATGCTCTATCCAATCGTGTGATAATATTTACAGTAGGATTATAATTTTATGAGATGGGCGGACTTTATAAGAAAAGGTTGTTGAAAGGTTGAAGTAACACGAAAAGTGAAATATTTCGAATAGAATTGGAAATTGGACTTTGATTGGTAGTACAGTACCATCTGAATTATTGACATCTGCTCCCAGGACATCCAAACATATATACAGGGTTCATTTTTCTCGAAGGTCCGGTCGAAACTACGTTCACTTCAGTAAGACAACAATGAGAATGGAAATTAAAAATAGGATTTGGACCTACCGAAGGTGTTCAATGAGATTGGGCATAGTTAAAGACATCCAGACAAATGGAAAGAGGCCATCTTAGTATCGATCAAGAAAGAAGGTAAACCCTTGAATTAAGATCGAATTCGATCAGCACCTGGGGAAGGTTCTTGAGTAAACATAAGGTTAGTATGGCTCCTGGAGGCCCACAGCTGTTTTTTCTTAAGAACTAAGTTCAGATCACATTCCTGAATGGAGAGCATGAATTCTAAAAGACAAGACGTAGAGGTATGGTGTCCTCCGAAGGTGTCACGAGTTTAGCCTGCGTGGGAAGACTAAGATACTTCAGGGTTAGGATGGGAAGCAATCTATCTGAAAAAAGAGAGCAGTAAAACGGAGGATCTCTCAAGGATAGGCACTGCCTATGAAGTTTTTTCGATCGCAGTAAATGGCATCGTCGAAGGGGTTGAATACCCAATGTGGGTAATGATCTATATCGATGACCTAGAAGTAGGCAGAAGAGTGCAGACCTCGATTGACAGAATGGTTGTAAATGCTGAGAAGAAGGCTTACACTTCTCGTTAAAAACGAGGGCAGTTCATTTTTGCAGACGGAGAAGTTTTAGCATAATACTTTTTAAATTCTATATATGCCAATCTCATAGATAACATATTTTAAAAAACAATGTTCTTCTCTTCCGGTCTCACACTACCCACCTTTCCACGTGATATAATTGAGGCGCCCCATTCTAATTTTCACTCATGCCATCAAATTAGTGGAACACTTTTGTTATTGCTAATTCTTGAGAATCGTTAGACCTAGATTTTTTCAAAGAGGCTTTTGCCCAGTCGGAATTCCATCTTCTCATTCTTTTTCGTCTTCCTCGGAATCAGGAAATGGGGTAAAAATGCCCGGTTGCCGAGGGAAAAGACAATGGATTCGGACGATTCGTTGATCACGTAGTTTTCTGGATCGTTTGGTCTGATCTACTCCTACCTAGATGGTGATCGTGATTACGGTCCGCCTGTTACCGTTTGTTTTACGTTTCGGACTGAAGAAACGCGGACGCGGAAAAATGTGGTTCTTACTAAAGCCTAATATTAACTTGCATTACGATGAGTAGAATACAAAATACTACAATATATATGATAGTATAAAATGTCCTCCAAGCTTTCCAGTTGTTTTACATAATTTTTCATTTTTTATTTTTTATTAATCAAGTAAGTTTGTAAGAATTTTCTAGTACTTCTTTTTAATTCATGTAAAATATTTTTGAACATCACAGGACAATTGACTTATTCCTTAAACACTATTTTTTTAGCCAACGTTTACAATTTTTGGCCAAGTTCAAGGAATACACAATCAATTTTTAAAAGTCCTACAGTTGGAGATTGCAATAAATATCCTTTTAATATATTTTTGAACATCACTACTAATAATTAAAAAATGCACAATAACAATTGGAAAGAATTAAAAGAATAATTACCGATTAACGGTCACTAATCACCACAGAAAATTAAAAGAATGTAACTTTATAAAAAAATTCACTAATTTCGTGGTCTGCTTGACCAATTATATTACGATTAATTAAGGTTTTTAGTTGAGATAAAAAAGTCAATGGCACGAGCGGGATTCGAACCGTATCTAGTAGGGTATCTAGCCGAAGATCGTGGGTTCGAATCCCGCTGTAATTTATTAAAAAAATTTCATGATATATTCTATACAAGGCATTCTGCAACTCGTGTTAAAAACTTTGCCAGTAGATTCTACATTCAAAAAGGAAACAAAAAGTCCTAATAAACTATGGCCCGAATCTCGACTGTTTAGGTGTTTTTTTTCACTTTTTCTGATTTTTTAAGATTTCACGATTTTGCTTCAAATAAACAATGCCTACTCCAAAACTAAAAGGTTTTGGACAAATCCGTTGATGCCCACTGAAAACTACGTTAAATTTCCAATAAGATGTAATCAGTAGTAAACTTGTAAACCTTCGTGCAATAAGCGTTTTAGTAGCGAGAACTTTGAAAAAAAAATTCTAGTTGAAAAACTTACTATGGTGATTCCAAACTACTATTTCCAAACCTAGAGACAGCAAATTTCAGAATTTCTCCATTTAGTATCCTTTTTTTAGAGGTACAATTGCTTTTTTAATTACTTTTTCAATGAAATTGATGAAGGAAAAGGAAAACTGAGGTTGAAGGATTGATAAATGGAAAGAATAATAAAAAATTAAACAAAAAACTTAAGGAAATTTTGAATGAATGCACTAAACACGTTTTGAATCTTAAAACTCGTTTATTCCGGAGAGTAATAATGTAATAATTCTTTAATCAAAGTTGCAGTCGCGTTGGTAAATAAGTAAACACTTGCACTATTTCGGTTCGAAACCAAATTTAAAAAAAAAGGTAAATAAATTCAGTCAAAATTGCCTTAAGATTTTTTTAAATTTTTTCAACTTTAAAAATGATTAAATTGAGTACGTTTTCTCAAATTTGTTGGACTCCAGGTTTGGAAATAGTCGTTTAGAATCAATATAGTAAGTTTTTCAACTTTGAAAAACTTAAATTTTTCCAAGTTCTCGCTACTAAAAGACTTATTTCACGAAGATTTACAAGTTTAGTATTCATCACATCTTATTGAAAATTTAACGTAGTTTTCAATGATATCAATAGATTTGTCCAAAATCTTTTAGTTTTGAAGTTATCATTGTTTATTTGAAGCAGGGTCGTGAAATATTAAAAAATCAGAAAAAGTGGAATAACTCCGAAACTGCTGAGATTCCGACCATAGTTAATTAGGACTTTTTGGTTCCTTTTTGAATGTAGAATCTACGGGTTAAGTTTGTTACATGAATAGACGGACACCCTGTATATTCATGATACATTCTATAATTAATATAGGAACATTCTATTTTCAATTCATTTTCCTCGGTATATTGAAAAGCAACGGTTTTTCTATGGAAGAGAACATTTTCTTTACTCATTGCTTAAACACTATTTATTTTAGACATTTAAACTTTTTGGCAACTTTCAAGGAATACACAATCAATTTTTAAAAGTCGTACAGTTGGAGGTTGTAATAAATTTCGTTTTAATACATTTTTGGACATCTCTACTTATAATTAAAAAAATGTACACCAACAATTTGGTTCCAATTTAAAGAATTAAATGCAAGTAGCTTTCTTAAAAATTTCATGATAAATTAATTAATACAGGAACAGTCCATTTTCAATTCCTTTTCCTCATTACACTGAAAACCAAAGGTTTTTCTATGAAAGAGAACTTTTTCTTTACTTATTTCTTTATCACTATTTATTTCAGACAACGTTTACACTTTTTGGCAACGTTCAAGGAGTACACAATCAAATTTGAAAGGCCTACAGTTGGAGGTTGCAATAAATATCACTTTTTTGTATAACAATGTTTTCAATTTGTAATATTTTAAACTGATTATTTTCTGTTTTTAAACATTTTAATTTTATCCAAGATTACCCCTATTTTGATAATTGAGAATGTGTTTGGATAGACCTGTACTTTCGTCTCTATTTACAATATTATATTTATGGTGATTTAGTCTGGTTAATAAAAAAATTGTTTCGCTAATTTTTGAACATGAATCTTGAATTTTACGTATTGCCAGGGGGCACATTTTGCATCAGGAACTGATTCTTTTTTATTAAGATTTTTTAAAATTATTATCCATTCTGTTACAATAGCTATTTCGTTATTATTTTTAATACATTCAGTTGTAATTATTTTTTGTGTATGTTCTGCCAAGCCATACACCATACCATTGTGGTGGTAAAGAGGAAACATTTTTATTATAATTTATCAAAATTGATTATGAATGAAAAATCATTATTATTTTGTTTCAGATAATTCTTTATCTCAATATTTTTTTCTTTTTTTGAAAAGACAAAAAGCTATCTGAGGGAGTGCATATTTTTGCCAACGTCCACCCTCCTCCAAAAATTGTGTCCCTGCAGTGACGCAAGTTTCCCAGAGGGGTGCGCGCCCACCAAGTCCCGCCATCACAAAAAGTTCAATCCACCCCATTCCCATCTGGCTAGAGAGGCATTTAGTAGCTCGTAGAAAGGCAAGCAGATTGTCTACATTCGGGATATTGTTCTCAAGAACCTCCAGTTGACCTGCCAACCGAATTGTCTTCTAGCCTGGTCATATTTAGCACACTTTTTAATTAGATATTTTATTTTGATCAATAACCCATAGGTTTCACAAAGAGGAGGCGATTCTGTATCATGAGTGAGCCTACAGTGCCCTATTCTCAGACGAGTCAAAACAGTTTCTTTCTGCTTAGCCCGACAAGAAGTTATTAAATAATTAAAATAAAAATCCAGTGTTTTTCGTATTTATTTCCTTGCGATTTTGGGCATTGCACCGTTAGTTTCTTGTTATTTATCTCAGCCCATACTTTCTGCCATTGTTGTTACGTCTTTTTTTCTAATTGGAGCAATTAGATCAAATTAACATGTACTGATGGACGAAATAATAATTAAATATCCTGTATATGCATTTTTTTATACCTATCTAGTTTAACTTTTTTTGTATTACAGATCTAAATAATTTAAACATTTTTTTTAAATACATGTTTATGTCTTTACCGGCAAAATCAGATAATCTGCATACATACTCTTTTAACGAACAGTACATTTATATCAATCTTTTGTATAGTGTTTTTAAAAAATTCATGCCTGAAAATTTAGGGCAGAAGAAAAAATAAAAAAGTGCTTGAAAACCCCCTAATAAATTATATGAAATGATATAATCATATAATAAATAATATAATATAATAAATAATAAACCAAAAAGTGTATCCCTGTTATTCTTTATTTAGCTTTAAGTTTTGACAGAATGTCATCGCAGTCACTTTTTTACTGACAACTTTCTCCAATGCTTCAACGAAATCCATCTTATCCTCAAAAACGATCAATAGCTTTATATCGGTCCAAAAATAATAACATTAGATAAATAAGGTGAGGCAGATAACATCAGCGTGCATAAGTGAAACTTTTACCTCGTCATCATTGAAATGTGATCCTTGCTACGAAGGATAACGACATCCTTCCTTTAATAACCGCATTCGCTTTACAGGCCTAAGTTGCCTGTATAAAATCGTAGTATTTCTACAAGAAACTTCGAAATTTTCTAAGTTAAATATTTGAAAACTGTAAGATCATTCATTATATGGATAAAGCCTAATTTTATTCCTAAACTTGGAAATAATCCCTGATAATAAGGAAACGTCAAAAGCGTTTTAATTTTCGTTTTGTTTTTTCAATTTTCTCGACAAACGAAATTGATAAGATAGTCACTGAATCCCCCATCCAAAAGAGCACCAATTGCCATTTTCTTCTCCCTTATTTGTTTTCGATTATGCCTAGGTGGCCTTAATACACACTTCAATGTGTTGACCTTTTTTTGTCTTGACGTGCTTTTTTTTTAAGTAAGAATTTCGTAGTTGTCTGGATTAGAGAGGTGCCCTTTAGTAGGGATGGCAACGATTTATCGATATATCATGCATATCGATATATTTCTACATACATCGAGTATATTTTTATCGATATATTTGTGTATAAATACTTGAAATATATCGATATATTTGTTGAAATGTATCGATATATTCGTTTTGTGTTTACGAAAAAATTAATTTACAAAAACTTGACCATAAATTTTTATTATTTATTATTGGATAAATAATTAAAAAATATCGCTGTCAGTGCGTCAAATTGGATTAGAGACTGCATATGTGGTATGACACATAGATATATGTATATAATTTTAATTGTGTCTACACCATGGTCCGTGGGTAAACCTAACTTATCATTTTAACTTCTGCTTTGGCATCTGCATCGGTACCTACGTTTCTGCGCACAATTTTCAAATACTTTTTTATGAAGACACCTTCCCCGGGAAAAAGTCGAAAAAGTTTTGTTTGGAAATGTTTTAATGCATTGGAAAAAGGAAAACAAGTGGCAACTTGTAAAACATGCTCGAAAGGCTTAAAAACTTTAATTTTTATAACCTTATTCTATTTTTTTTAACTACATAATAAGAATTATATAATTATTCAAGACTATGAGCATATTTTTGCCGTTACTAATATCGTGCTTTTCTCCAGTTGGGCTGGCTCATATGGATATTACAAAATAATCGTAATGTACCTCAAAGTAAATATATAGATATATTTTTCGCGATATATCGGTGAAGCCGATTTATTGACTTCGATATATCGGAAAACCTATATATCGATATATAAAGATGGCCATATCTACTCTTTAGTAAGGTGAATGCTGAAAGAGAGAATTGATAAAAATGACTTCGAGTAGCAGGGTAGTATGGAGCTAGAAAAATGCAGTCAGAAACGACACGTGACCCATGGACAGCAGATTATCCACTACCAACAGACCTGGATCTATCTGTGAAACATGCTGCTCGGGAATATGCAGATCTGAACTTGTACAATTCACCCTCAGATGAAGTCGGTGTCCTTGCCATAAAATATATAAAAAAATCTTCATATTTTATCGTTGTTTATTCAGTCTGAATATTAGTGAAATCGCNTCTTGTAAAAGCTTGAAAGATGTTACGTTGTCGCACTTGCTTACAGAAGTATTGATGATTCCCATGTACTTGGACCCGGCCATGACAGAATCTGTGGTTGTTCTGAGTCAGTCGAAAGTTGATAGGTATTTCTATCTGGGTTCTTCTTTTCATTGTTCAAATCAATTTTTTGGTTTCTGCAATCTACGCGGTAGATTTCCATTCTGCGTCCCAATTGTCCATCACTTTTTCAAGAAGTATCGTCATTTTGGGACTGGTTTCTTTCATGATTCTTTACCCAATCTAAATTTTCTTTTCCACTTTATTCATGGTTTGTTGGAAGCTGGAGCCCTCAGAGTGAATCCGGAGGCAACACTGGCTTTAGACGGTAGATACAGTTTTCCAATCTGAAATCATACCAATTGAACACTGGACGAGAAATAGAAAAACTAGGAACACATTCCAGGATTTTCTCTGATAGTCAGGCACCACCTAAGGCCTTGTTCTCATACGAGGTAAAGGGGCAAAAAAACGTATTGAATTGTATGGAATCCCTGTAGAAGGCAGTGAGACAGATTGCCTGACCATTGCATGGATCTGTGGGCATTCCGGACATTGCTTTCCCGTATACTCGGTGCACCTAGCCTTACCGCCGTATCGGACGTTTTGATTCTCAAGATGAGAGCTGACGCACCTCCACACACGAAAGGATGGTGTTACTGCCGCAGCATTTGTGTAGAGGCAGCTCAGCGCCGAGGGGCCAAGACAACCTCGCTCCCCGCTTGCCCAATCCGAGTGGTCGAGTCCGCATTAAGCATTGAACCGTATGCCGCGCGGGGGGCTAACCTAAGCCGAAATACATCAGCCTGGTCTCCCGTTGGCTCCCTAGATAGAGAAGGCCACTCTATCTCCCAGAGTAGTGGGGCTTCCCTAGCGTAGAAACTTCCGGATCCGCTCCGGCCGTGGTTTCGGTTAAAGTGGAATTGCTAACACCCCCTAGAGGAGACTGCCACGGTAAAAGCCGCCAATCGAGCACATTACGTACAACTGCGTGCACAGCACACTCGAATATGCGCAACCGATTCACTACCCATTTCCATCCGCCACTTCTCACGCATTCGGGGGATTCCGTCAGCGTAGTCAGAGCACCCCAACGCTATACGCTTCGATTGTCCGATCCTTCTTATCCCGTGAGGCCGGGTGAATAACGATGGTCATATGCAAATTTCGTGCGAAAGTCACAGGTAGAAGACAGTCTCTTCTCTAGGTACCCGCCAGGGGTCTCGCCACGGCCAACTACGAGTCCATTCCCAGTGTAACAGGGGCTGAAACTTAGAACATTTCAGTTACCCCGTAGTATAGATGGATATGCACCCTCCCTCGTCTATGCAGACAGTATCTGGTACCCTAACCCACGTGTGCCTCTGATAAAGCACTCGCCGCCTCATGCCGACCCGAGGCTGACACGACTACAGCTTGTGCTTTAGAGAGGTTGCCACGCCCTCAAGGCTAGACCATTATTTTGCGCCTGGACACCCCCTTGTAACCAAGAGTTGGGAGAGGTTGCAGGAAAGAATGAAGGAACCTGGATTGAGAAAGGGACGTGGATGATGACAAGATGCACACCTTTTCAGGGCCCCCAGCCTTATCCACATTGTACCACCCGTTGTCGTTGTAGACTTGCATTCGGGACAGAAGCAATGAAAAAGTAGACATATTGGAAAAACAAAGAAGCCAATATGAATTCTCTACGTCGCGATCTCTACCGTGGCCTAGCACTTTGCCACGAAAAAGGATACAACCAATGAGTCCTTTAAGAACCCAAACTTAAATGGGCAACTCCCCAGGCATGAGGCATGAAGAGATTCGTAAAAGATGTTTTTACTCTTGATTTTTGAGCTGTACAATGAAATTACTGCTTTGTCAAATCAAGCCCCTTCAGCAAAGCAGTTAACTTTTAGTGAATTGAAGGTTCAAATTTTATAATTTATATTTAATTAACTGGTAGGGAAAAATAATAGCAATGCCATGTGAGAGATTCCCTAGAGTTCTTTACGAGCGATTGAGATCACGTGAATATGTAATTCGTGTAAAGTACAATTTGGCTGCTTAACTTACTTAACGGCATGGTTTTCATGAAAAAACCAGTTCAATCCTTAGAGCCAATTTTAAGGTCATCATCAGAGCAAAACATTCTTAAATATGTCTACCATATTGTCATACCTACAATTTTTTTATTCTTAAGGTGATCTTAAATAGGTGGAAAAGGTTGGCAGAAACAATTCAACGTTTAAATAAAACTCTCTGGTCCGTCAATACTCGCTTTTAGTCTGCCGATCCATTATTCAAGGCACTCTCGACTCAACGACATGCCACACTTTTATTTATATATTTTTTTATTTATTTACGGATTATTAATCCTTTAACATACAATTTATATAAACCAATATAAAATGTAACATAAGCCAAGAACAAAAAAAATATATAAACTTTTTGAAAAACAAAATAACTGCGCACAGTACCAAACAAATTACTGGCTTATAAGCAAAATATAAAATATAAATGTACTTCTCAGAAAGATNCTAAAATTTTCTAGCATTGTATAAATTCATTTTATTTATTTAATCTAAAATTTCTAGCAATGTATAAATTCATTTTTTCACATCCTACATGTATTTGTATAATTTAAACAATGTTTATAAATCCCAGGTCCTGAAGATGATCTCCATAAAGATCGAAACGTTGGCACGATAAAGAAAATGTTTTTGTAAACCCTACGTCACACCAGACCGCATCTCAGATCTCCGAATAATCATTGACTAACGGTCACTAAACACCACACATGTCTTGTAATATAAAAATAGAAGATTTTTCTCGCACCATGAGTTGAGATGAGTGAAACAGGTCTGTACAGACTCAGCATCAAGTGTATTGTTAACAGCACGAAACAACTTTAGATCATCAGCCAATAGCAAAACAAACATCCTCTGTAAAATACTTCAAGAACGTCATTAAAAAAAACTTTTGCCTAGTATGTTGTAAATATGAATTGTACAATTGTTTTGATGTAAACCTTCTGACAACGTGTTTATACGAACTTTATATGCTAAGGAGAACAAAATCATTACGTTATAAAGTAGCATAAAATTTTGGCATTGCATTGACTCTACCTTTTAGCCTTTATTTCTTTTCAAGCTGTGAAACCAGAACTTTCGCGGAAGTTCTTGTTCATGATTCCCCTGTGTTAAAGTGTCGGAAAACCGATAAACATCACTCCAGGTATACTGATAGCCGGATTAAACTAATCGGTGAATGAAAGTAGGGATGAGCCCCGAGTCGTAGGTGGGGTGCGCTCCGGGTTGTAAAGTGGGAGAGTTGTGTTTGTTCTTTGTTGTCTGTCAGTCTCGTGTTGGGTGCAGTGTTGAGAACATGCCATGAGCCGAGCCGGTTGTTGGGACAGGTGTGTCCAATGGGGCGATCTTTTGGGACCACGAACGGAACATCCTCAGCCGAAGGCAAACGGACACCTAAACAGTGAGTACTGTCAAGTTGATCAATTCCTGCTTAATACAAAGAAATAGTATTCGTGCTAATTTTTGCACTAACTTGAAAAACTGTTAGACTATGAAAACAGAGTTTTCACTACACACATAGATCGGCAAATATTTAAATTAAGCTATGGTACGATTGTTTAAAGACAACAACTTTTTCAACCAAAATTGGTACAAATAATGAAAAACAGAACTGCAAATCTCTACCTACTAAAGAAACTTCATTTTCATTAGTCACGCTTACCAAATTGCTTATGGTTTATCCAAGTTTATTACACAAAAAAATCATCAGCTGATCCAGACATTTTTAGCATATTCGACCGAAAATTGGCCCACATAATAAATATTTAGCCTTTTTATATTTAATAGTTGTAATTTTAATTTAATAGTTGTCACAGATAATACAGTGGTTAAGCATAGGCGTTGATAGCAGTGTGCTGAATGTCGGATTACCCGGGATCGTTTTTTCCTTCTTAGTTTTTTTCCAAAGAAGTTTTCAGCAGAAGACTCAGTAGAATAAAATTACTTATCGCAAAGTTTTCCTCCCAATTGTTTTACTTTTATTGTATTCTGATATTATATTACTTATAAATCATAAGAAGGGGGTTGAGATGGGAAGTTAGTGTCCGAGTGGATCAGAGCCACGATAGATCAAGTGGCAGAGTAGCGGCGTATCTAGCCGAAGGTCGTGGGTTCGAATCACGCTCATGACACTAACTTTTTTATCCCAACTGAAAAACTTAATTAATTGAAAAAATTTAATTGGTCAAGCGGACCATGAAAACTAGTGAATAAATCATAAGCTTGTTACCAATGGATTTTTCAGTTTCGCGGTCTGCGGGTTGACGATCTATTGACAGCAGTTGTCACCAGTTTGTCAGACTTAACTGAACTTGTGTTCCTGGTTAGACGTGTTTATGTTTTACATTGTTTTGATCAAAAGTCTTTATAAAAAATATGCATAGTCTATTTTGCTTTGTTACATATAATTATTTTCTTGCTGTTTTTCAGCAGAATGGTGGATAAGCAGAATTGAAGTTTGGCAATGAAAGTGCTGAAATGTTTGCTAGTAGTTTTTCTTATATTTTTAATTTTTTGCATATTAATATACTATTCAAAATAAATGTGTTTAGTCGATTGTCAAGTTTATTTATTTTATTACTTTTTGGTTAGATAGATGACGACCTGCTGACTGCACTTGCTATACGTTTGTAGAAATATCTGAACTTGAGTTTCCTTGATAAACATGGTTCTTTTCTATGCTGTTTTTAGAATAAAAAAACTTTAAACGAGATATGCCAAGATTCGTATTTTTTTGCGTACATTTCTCCTCATGATGTTTTTCAGCCAAATGTTGTATAAGCAGAATTGAAATTTAACAATAAAAACTCCAGTCAATTTGCTAGTAATTTGTCTCACATTTTAAATTTTTTGGTATATTTTTGGTATTTTCTTCAAAACAAATATTGAGTTTAGACAGCTGCCAAGTAAATTTATAAAATTATTTATTGGCCTGAAAGTTGACAGCAGTTATAAGCAATTTATCAGGTTTAACTGAACTCGTGTTCCATATAAAATAATAGTTTTTTATCCTTTGTTATCCCATTATGTTCTTGCCATTTTTGAACAGAAGGGTGCAAAAGTAGAATTGCAGTTTGACAATGAAACGATTTGACATATTTGCTAAGAATTGGTCTTACATTTTAAATTCGTTTGTACATTGATGTTCAATCGAGTGTAGATATCGTGCTTGGGAAACTGCCAATTAAATTTTTGAATCTACTTCTTGTTCTTACTGTTGAACTGCTCCTGACAAGAGTAGCTGCAATTTGTCAGATTTGTTTAAACTCGAGTTGCCTGGTTTGAACGTTTCTGTTCTATGCTGTTTTTAGCAAAAGAGTGTCTAAATGACAATATGCCAAAGCTCGAATTACTTTCTTAGATACAATTCTGCAGAAGGTGGCACAAGCATAATTGAAGATTGGTAATGACAACAATTGAGAGATATTCTGTGAATTGTCTTAAATTTTCAATTTTGTATATGCATGCATGCAAAACATTTTTCTCAACGTAGTCAACTGCTATTTTTTTTTAACTTGTTGCTTGGTCTGGTAATTGAGGAGTGGTTTCTGCAGTTGCTGCTCGTTTGTCAAATTTAAAGGAAGTTGTATTTCTTTCCAGGTTTGACACCTTTACACTCTGTTGTACTTTCAGTAAAAGACTATCTATAAAATAATAGTCTTCTTGTTATCCTTTGTTAGATACAATTCTGCTCTTTGTTATTTGCAGCGGAACGCTGCATATTGGCATAATCAGAATTGAAGTTCGGTAATGAAAACTATTGAGATATTTTTTATTAAAACCAATATGGTATTTAGCCAACTAGCCAGTTAATTATTAAAATTATTTTTGATCTGATAGTACAATACTATCCATTCTGTTCGTCGTTTGTTAGATATATCCTATTTTCAAAAATTGGTCAACTTAATAAACTTCCAGTTGAATTTTGGAAGTAAATTCTGTGCCTGACAGTTAATACCAATTGCTGCACGTTTGTTAGGTTTTTGGTTTTGTGTTTCCTGATCAGACACTTTTCAGCACTACCTTTTAACAATATAGTGCATAAAATGCCTAGTTTCATATTCTTACATTAAATTCTGGACTACCCTGTTTTTCAACACTGGAAGAAAATAAATCAACCCGGGGAATTCAGTAAAATAAAATCTGCTGCATAAAATTGTGTTTCTTTTTCATGATTTTATGTTCATTGACAATGTTCTATGACAACAAAATAATTCTCGGCATAGTAATCTGTCAGTTTGTTGAGAAGTTGTAGTCTGCGAGTTGTGTTGTTGACAGTAGCTGGAGAATATTTATCCGTTTTGATCTGATTGACTAAACGATGAAAACTAAGTACTAGAACGAACTATTCAAAAGCATTTACAATTTTATATTAATTTTGAATTACTGGTTCTATAAAACATGAAATGTTGACAAGACTTACAGAACATTTGATATTTATTAAATCCATTAAATTTCGTGGTCCGATTGACCAGATAACTTCTTTCAATTAACTAATCTTAATGGAAGGTATTGATTGAGATAAAAAAAGTCAGGGCCGCGAGCGGGATTCGAACCCACGACCTTCGGCTAAATACGCCCCTGCTCTACCTCTTGAGCTATCGTTTCTTCCATCCATTCGAAAGGCGGGGTTGAGATGGGAAGCTGGTGTCCCAGTGGATCGAAGCCACGATAGGTCAAGAGGTAGAGCAACAGCGTATTTAGCCGAAGGTCGTGGGTTCGAATCCCGCTCGAGACCCTACTTTTTTATCTCAATCAATACCTTACATTAAGATTAGATAATTTTAAATTTATGTTCTTCTGCCATGCTTCGGCTGAATGAGTACGGAAGAACATATTAGAGTGTTAATAAGTTGTAACATAAATAAGGAATAAACATATTTGAAGAATACACACCGCAGGAAAACAGTCGTAACTGACTTGTCTGCCTGTTTACATTTATCGACCATGTGCCGAATAATAATAGTTCAATTAGAATTCAAGTTGTTTTGAAGGAAGAATAAATTCGGCGATTAGATGCCACCTCGTGTACATCCCACCTTATGCTTCCGTCACTTTCACACGATTATGGGAAAAAGTTTGATGCCGTGAGTCAAGAGAACGTCCGTTTCTTCCGTCTAACAACCTGCTAACACGATTACCATTTACCGGGTCGCAGCCAGATCGACGACCGTTAGCTTATAGGTCAATCGATGTCAATTATCCGGTTGATTCAAAGCGGGCTTTTGTCATAATCGTAAATACCCGAATGCCCAACGTTCCCCTCCCGGGGTCAAAAAGAGATAAACGGCCGGTTAGGTGACATTGATAAAAAGAAAGCCTTGTCGGAACTGACCTGATGAAGGGATGACATTATCTGTACAACGACCCTTGAGATAGTGCAGTTTCACCTGATCACGTCCGTTACGCGTCATAAATTACTCCTGAAAATCACAATTTAATGTTTAAAAATATAATATAAAAATAATCTATTATATTTCGTGGTACGATTGACCAAATAACTTCTTTCAATTCTTTAATCGTGTAAGGTATCGATTGAAATGAAAAAGTTAGTGTCACGAGCGGGATTCGAACCCACGACCTTCGGCTCAATATGCCGCTGCTCTAACCACTTGCGCTATGGTGGCCAAGGAGTTAGAGCAGCGGCGTATGAGCCGAAGGTCGTGGGCTCGAATCCCGCTCTTGGCAAAAATTTTTCATCTCAAGAAAAAACCTTTGATGTAAAGAATAATTAAACCACTTGAGCTATCGTGACACTGAAGACAGTGGGTTCGAATCCCGCTCGTGACACTAACTTTTTCATTTCAACCAATACCTTACATAAAGATGGTTTAATTGAAATAAACAATAATCTTAAACAAAAAACATCTATGTCAAGTGAAGTAAAAACCTATTGTGCTAAGTTGAACAACTTACAAGTGATAGAACATGTCCGATACTTGTGAGATTTCCTATTGTGGTCTGCGGGGTGATACTATTGTTTGATAGTTACCTGTCATAAAAGAAAACGCGTCCGAACCAAAAAAAAATCAGTGAGGATAGGCAGACCAAGATAGGTCATCAAACAATATGACATTATTTGTGTAAATTATTTTTAAAAGAACTTACTAGAAACCAACTAAAAACTATTTATAATAAATTGCCGACTTTTTTTAGCGAGACATAAGAAATTACAAGTTCCACTATGTGAGATTTGATTATTGCCAAATAAAATCTATACATGTCGATGTTCTTGTCTGGTGATCCGAGATGGTAGAAGCGGTCAACATTATACCATGCATCCATTAGACAGAGGTTTAATAGCCCGAGAGTCGACACGCAACAATTCCACCGATTACCTGGAAATTAAACCTAAAAAAAAAATAAAAAATAAAGCTGCTAACGAAATCCTTGAAGATGTGCCAATGGATGCAGGATTGCTCTGAAGGTACTTTATAAATGATGAAAATTGTCGTTTTGCTCCTTTATTTCTAAAAATTAAGTGCGTTTTCGTTTAAATTGTCCTCAAAAACGTATTTTTTGCGGGCGTCTCACCGTCCTTATATTTCAAAAACTTTCAAAGTCCCACAAAACAAAGTTCTTACAAAACCTAATGTGTGGTGTTTAGTGTTTATAAATCCCAGGCCCTGAAGATGATATCAATAAAGCCTGAAACGTTGGCACGATAAAGGAAATGTTTTTCTAAAACTTACGTCAGACCAGACCGCATCTCACGAACAAAACCTAATTTTTGACTTGGAAGATAAACAAAAAAATGTATAATATAAAATTTAATGCAAATATTTAAAAAAAATTCTTTATCGTGCCTACGTTTCGATCTTTATCGAGATCATCTTCAGAGCCTGGGAATTTAAACATTGTTTAAATTTTTCAAATCCATGTAGGATGTGAAAATAAAATGAATTTATACAATGCTAGAAAATTCATTTTTTTATCTCAAATTTTGTAGCATTGTATAAATTCATTTTTTCTTTTTTTAAATTAAATTAATTTAAATTTAATTAAAAAAGCATTGTATAAATTCATTTTTTTAATCTAAAATTTTCTAGCAATGTATAAATTCTTTTTTATTAATCTAAAATTTTGTAGCATTGTATAAATTCATTTTTTTTCACATCCCACATTTATTTGTAAAATTTAAACAGTGTTTATAAATCCCAGGCCCTGAAGATGATCTCAATAAAGATCGAAACGTTGACACGATAAACAAAATGTTTGTAAAACCTACGCCACACCAGACCGCATCTCACGACCTCCAAATAATCATTAAGTAACGGTCACTAACCACCACACATTAAAAAAAAAGAAATAAATATTTTCAATGTTTTTGTCATTCAGGCCCTGAGGATGACTTCAAATAAAATCGAAAGCTTAGAAGAACTGTATGGCTTAAGAAACACCCCAACCTTGATAACCTAGATCACTACATCAGTATAAACAAAAAATTGTTATCTTACATATTCTCCAAACAAGAAAAAAGTCCAAAAGGTTTTTTCCTGTCTTCCAGTAGGAACAAAAAAAACAATCAAGGGAGGTCGGCATCCTATTCGGTTAATAAGAGAGGACTTCCTCCTTTTAGTAACGCTTTGCCGAAAATCGTTGTAAGGACGCGGCGTTTTTCAAAGGGTATGTTAATAAACCCCTTCAATAATTTCTCGCCTGCTGTACGGCAACTTTCATATCACGAATCTACAGACGAGGTCGTCTACACATGACCGGAAGGTTCACACAGTTGACCGATGAAGATCACGAAATACCTCCGAAAATGCACCCTGTTAGGACCTTAGATGACTGTAGTTTTAGTTTATTTAAATGCCATATAGGCTTTCAAGTTGTGACGTACACTGACAGGCAAAAAATTCCAACCAATTGATTTTGTTCATTTTCTCGATAAAAGAAAATTCTGCCCTTAATTTGTCTCTTTGTTTTTACCAATAAATATTTGTTTATGCTATGTTTTAAATTGGGAATATCAATTAATATTAATTCAAAACAAGGATAAAGGATTTTTCAATGTTTACTTTTTACGAAATTTAAAATGGTTATTCAGTCTCATTTGAACTCTTAAGCAATAAACTGTTTAGTTTTCATCTTTGTTTTCTTAATTTCAATTTTTGAACTTAAAAATACCGTTTAGTGCTGAGGATGTTGCGCGTGGTGTGGCCTTCATTGATGATGGACTTTCCATCAGGTATGCAACTCCTGCCATCGGACTTCCCTACGAAACTCTGGGAGACACCGTTACATGTTTTCGACCAAACTGGATCCTATCATAGAAGGCCCGGTTCTAGACGCCCTAGGGTAAGAGAACCACAGGATGATCGTTTGTTGACTTTGAGAATTTTGCGAAACCGGCACCTTACTGTTAGGTACCCGGTTCGAGCGATGTCAGCTCCAGGAAGGTCGAGGTGTCCAAATTTCTGAACGCGCTGCTCGAAGAAGATTAAATATGTGCGGAAAGATGGCTTTTCGCCCCGTAAGAGAACCAGAATCCACCAGAATTGTTTAAAACATTCAGAGTTTCACGGCTCGCATTTGCTCAAGACCACAGCCATTGGTATTTGGACGATTCGTCTGCTGTGCTTTTTACAGATGAGTGTAGATTTACTCTACTATCTCCAGATGGGCGTGAAAGACTCTGGAGAAAGGAATTGAAAGGTACGAAGCTTCTAATTTTTCCCAGGGTCAACCTTTTCAACGTAGCTCAGTGATGATGGTGTGGGCGGGAATTTCAATGGAGAATCGCATAGAGTTGGTTGTCCGTAGAGGGTCTTCGTTGGCCACTCGCTATGTAGATGAAATTTTGGAACATCATGTGTTGCCCATCCTCGATGAAATCAGCGACAATCCTATTCTAATGCACGATAACAGCCCGTCCACCTTTCGCTCGCATCGTACAAATGTACCTTCAACAGCATAACTTCAGGGTCTTATCCTGCCCATTCCGTTCTCCAGACTTGAACCCCATCGAACATTTACGAGATAACCTCAAAAGATGAATAAGAGCACGTCCATCACTTCCTGATAAACTCCACGATCTTGAAAGGAGTCTGCGTGAAAAATGGGCTAAAACGACTCAATTATTAAACGTTAAAAAACGTGAAACTTTAATTAATATATAAAAATATATAAAAATCAAGTTATATTACAAATGGGTGGAATTTTTTGCCTATCAGTGTATTTAAGAAAGAACCAGATTCAAACAAAAAAGTAATTTTATTTACTTTTGGTTCTTTACTGGTTCGTAAGGTCTTTGTCTTAATTGCCCGAAAACAGTTTTTTTTAATAAATCTGTATTCAAATCATAATTTTAATCCTACTACCTTTGGGTTCTGGCCGAGGTGAAGAGACGAATTTTTATTAGCCGGAATTTCGAAATAATAAAGCAATTACTATGGCTGAACTACGCGTTTCTCGTTTCGGAACACTGTCTCGTTCTACACATTTCATTCTAATATTCCAGCGCGATGGGAGGAATGTCGTTTTGAATCGAAATTTATCGAGGATTCTTGAGATAAGGCGAATGAGGTTGGAAAAATGCCTACACCGCCGCGAGTTCGGACCTTTTTCAAATTGTTATTGCGACACTACGCCTTTATTCCTCCCGTTCTATTGTTTTTGACCCCTTGTTATTTGTATACCACCAATTTTGAAATAACATAAACGTAATTTAGCCGCTTCGGCTAGCGGTCCTTCTCCGGCGTGAAAGAGGTTCTCCCGTATTAGCCTATATAAAAACCAGTTAACTCGCGGCGTTGTACAGTTAACAGGAAGATTCTTCAAAACGTTTCTCTATTTGGGTCGGGAGTTCAAATCTGTCAAAGGACACCGCAGATCGACATCAGGCTTCCTCACTGTTTAATTTTTCGAAGCGAAACCTACATGAAAAATCTGATCTATGCTCGGAATAACGGAATAAACAGTCGTAACCGATCATTTTTGTCTGCTTGGCGGTTTCAGGCATTTCGCCATCTTCTGTGGGTCACACGTCAAGCAAAAATAGACAGACTAGCACGGTAACGACCGAATTACAGGTTCAACACCCGGCACGTCACAGGGGGAAACAAATTATCTGCCTAATGTTCTCGTAGATTCGATACTTCCGAAATTTTACCTTAATGGACGAACCTTCGTAAATACCCGCATAGCGGGTCTCTAACTAGGTCTTTGATCGCAGGAATGCATTTTTTTAACCCTCATCCTTCCCCGCCGTACCTAAGGGAGACCCTATGCCGGCGGACCCGCCATACTCTAAACTTAATTCAAAAGGGCGCAGACTAAACTTCCCTGCTATTTCCTAGCTAGATGCTGAGGAATTAGGAGAGGAAAAAGACTTAAAAACCAGCTTTGAATTTAAATAAACTTAATGGTACTCTGTTGTTATTTCTCTCTCACATGTATATACATATACGTTTTGTCAACAATTAAATAAATAATATAAATAGGAGCTTAACTTAGTAACATATATTCATACTTGAAACTTTTTCCGAAAGATTTTAAATAAATATTAAGCTAAATGAGAGAAACAACCCTATTTCCTTAAAGTTTTTAACAATCTAAACACTTATTAATTTTTCTCCCTTTTTTACCTCCTCAATTTTTACTTCACTTCTTGTTCGACACTGTCAATCACAACCCTGAAGAATAGGTTTCCTTGTCTATCACAAGCATCTGTTTTTCAGCTGACCAACTTTGGAAAATATTTTTCTCGGCTCTCTGCGGGTTTCGTACTGTGTGCAGTGGAATAGGACACGTTCCATATCCTGATTCGCGACGCACCTTCCGCAGATTGCAGAGGTTGACAGGCGGAATCTGTGTATGATCTGAAGTTTCCATGGGAGAGCCAAAAGTTGGCCTTAATCCACAAGGATTCGCACTTGTATTGTTGGGAAGTACTCAAAAGTGGTTCTGCCCTTTGCGCTGTGGGACCGTCGATTCTGTCACTTGTCGAGGATGAATTCCATCTTTGCTTTGGCCATCGACTGGTCAGCTTCCATGATGGAATTGAGCGTCTCTTGATCACAGTTAGCCCCTTTTTTTCCTCAGTGTCGTTATCAAAATGAGGTGCAGGTCGGGTGGAGCTTTGGCAATAACCTAGAAAGCGTCATATGACGTACATTTAACGCAGGAATGCATCAAGCAATTCCGGAGACCCTCGTATAATTAATACTATTACTAGTAGTAATGATGTCTACTAGCACATGGTGCACATCTGCATGTAAAGTTAAGACTATTGTATCCTTGACTCTGAGATGTAAAATCGAACATGCTAGCAAAAAACAAATGCCCAATTACACAACAAACCATCGAAATATAAAAATATCTGCCTATGTTCTCACGCATTCGATGAATCTTAAATCTTATCTTCTTGTACGAACCTACGTACTTAGATCGTCTTAAATTTCGAAACTAAACACGCATGGAAAATCTAATCCTGAGTCGGAATAACGGAAGAAACAATAAAATCGCCATTTCGTCGTAACCGATTATTTTAGTCTGCCTGACATTGACGATTTAATCATTTTGCCATTTTCAGTGTGTCACACGTGGCAACCAAGAATAAACAGACTAACGTGGTTTCGATCAAATTACAGGTTCAACACCTAGCAGAAGAACACAAGAAGTAACAAATTATCTACCTTATTTTCTCACAGATTCGATGTATACTTCTGAATTCTTAACTTCATCTAAGAACCTACGTAAATATCCATGGCGTTTCTCTATTTAGATTCGTTGATCGTAGGAATGCATCAAGGAAGTCTTGGGACCTTACTTGTAATTTATGCTAATGATGTCTTCTCAAAACTCCATGCAAACTAGCATATGAAAATCTTCAGAACACCATACTTACATGGTACTTGCTTTGCTATAAGACCCGAACACCCCAGAAAGAAATGCCCAATTACGCAACTAGTGAAATAATCAGTATTTAAAGACCTACTGTTACGTTACCTGCGCAAATCACCTCTTACGTTGAACACCAAACGTCTGCGGTACATTTAATCAATACAGCCAATTTGGAAGTACGTCTGCGGACTCTAAGGAGCTTCGTCGACCGCAGAACTAAACAAGAATCGGGTTCTTCACCTCCCCAATGGTGCGCACCTTACATCACGATCAGAACATTCAATATGTTATAAAGCGCGAACCTCTCAATTCCAGGATGATTAACCATCTCGACCGCATTGGTCGGATCAACTACCTCTTCCTCTTCAACCCCGTAGCAAATAAGAGCTCATTAATTAATAAAGTTAATAGGACAAACTCTGGTGTAATTCCTTTGCTTTAATCTACATATAAGCTGGGCGTCTGAGATAAAGGTTGTCGTATGATTGAATTTAAATCCCTATATTTTTAAACTGACCGATACATTAAAAGTCAAGAAATGCCAGGGATGCTTGTAAAATTTAACTTATTCAATTTCAATTCTAATAGATTTAAATTTGTACGGATTCACGATGTTCTGTGAGTTTTAAAAACTTTTATACTAGATTTTATTGGAGAGTTTTCAACGTAAAAGATCCGCTTAAAAACGAGATAGAGTTCATTAAAAAGCACTTTCTATTTAAATTGAACGACATTCATTCAGGGTACAGAGTGTGACGATTTTTATTATATTTTATTTACGATTATTACCAAGATTTTAAACTGCGTGTGACGAGATTGTGTAAAATTAATCGGTTAATAAAGGATAAAGACGAACAAGTCACTTAGGTTAATGTGCTTATTAATTATTTGACTCTGACGCCTTGGTATAATAACATTAACATTTTCTTGAGACTCTCCTCTTTTTCGATATCCATTTTTAATCTCCAAGGCGAAATAGTACAATTGGCCTATGGAATCAGCTCCGCAAACCGCATGTAAAAACGCATCTGAGCCACACATCACGTTTTCCTCTCTGCCAGTAGGTATTTGACAAAAGGAGGAGAGTATCGCTATTTTGAAACTGTATTATTTCAAGAGGTATCAAGGACGACGTAAAAAAAAGGATTAATTCGTTGTTTTTACCCGAGAGAAACCGACCAAAACAAATGATATGATTTCCAGGCACCTCCAGTCTTGGAGTTTGGCTACTGACAAATCACGTCCGCAAAGTCTCAATTGCGGATCAAATTGCTTTGTGTGGATTTTCTGCCGATAACCATATGCCGGTTTTTTTATATTGAATAGATAAGAAATTTATTTGTGTAATTACTAAGTCTCACTAATTTTTTTATTGTCTAAGTGTTTTATTTTATCTCTTTTAATCATAGTTCCCTTCATGATAAACGTAGGAATATAAGTTCGATGTATGTCTGGTTACGTCGTTAATCGTAATGAATAATGTATCATTAAAATAAAAAGATTTTATAAAAAAAAAGAGCAAAAGAGAAGATTAATAAAATAGGCCTAAAGATATTTGCTTACAACCAAAGTTTCAGCCATGGGACAGAATGATTTTTTTTTTTTCAATTTATACGTTTTTACTCAATTTTTTGCGTGGCTGTTTACTTTCGTTATTTAGAAATGTTTTAGTTAATGAAGGTTAGGCTTTGGGAAGTGTTAGGTTAGGTAAAGTGGAGTGTTTATATAAACGGAAAACGGTTTATTTAGTAGTGTTAGGACGAGTTTGGTCAGGGTTAGGTGTAGTGTTAGGAACAGATTAGATTAGGTAGAATTAGGGTTATAGAAAGATTATGTTAGGTAAGGTAACAAATGGTGTTAGGGAGAGATTAAGTCAGATAGGGTTAGGGGTTATGTTAGGGAAAGGTTAGGTTAGATACGATTAGGAATGCGTTAGATTAGGCATATTTAGGGTTATGGGTAGGTTAGAGGTAGTTCTTTTGCATTTTTGTTTGTCAAAATCGTGGAAAGACAAACCAAAACAAAAAAGAACTATTTGACTATAATCCACATCTTAAAATGCCTGAAAGAATAAGAGATAGTGTTGGATACGAGTTGGGTCAGGTTAGGGATTGGGATTGGAATGTCGCGAATATATCTCGCGAAGTAAAATTTTTGTAATTGTTGCCAAATTAAATTTTTTAAGGATTTTTTCGCTAGCGATTTTGAGTTCGGATCACAGTAGCCCATGGCAATTTAAATGAAAATAATTTGAAAAAATTACAAATCGTAAAGTTGTTCGACACCCGGCGGGTGGTTAGACATTAAGCCCTCCGGTATGATTTGAATTACTTTAGTTTAATTTCATTTAAACAAACGGTATATATTTAGAAGTATATATTTTGTTTTTTTATTACATAATAAGAATCAATAAGTTCACAAAATTTAACTTCGTCTTCTCCCATCTGGCTTCAAACACTTTAGGGACTTCGGTTTCCAGGTAAGGACGTGGCATTTAACAAAATAAATAAAATAATCAATGTAGAAAATTGGAACGGGGTTGCACAATGCCGATTGTTGGAAATCTTTATTATTGTAAAATATCGCTTGTGGGTAATTGCGACTTGGTCGCAGGATTATTGTCGTTAAATTACTCCAATTCTGGTACTTTTAATTTTTTAGTGGTGTTGTTTTGTTAGCTCGGGGCGTATTCGAAAAACAGGTTAGCTTGGGCGTATTTATTTTGAGATTATTCTAAGCTTTTAAGTATCAACAATCAAGAAGTTAGAAGGATTCTATGTTTTAGGAGTACAGAAGTTCTAAAAATATGTTTAAAACCATATAATTTTTTTTATTTGAAGACTTTTTGTCTATTTTGTCATCGGTTTCATACTAAACCTTAGGTTTTAAGAAGTTGGACTATAGCTGAAAAATTGATATCTTCTGAAAATTTAGAGCAGTTTGATTATATTAAGTAGAGACTTTTTCTGCTGTTGATTTTAAAATAAAATCATTAATTGTTTATGGTTTGTACTTCCATGTTGTCCGACTGACCTTATTGTTTATTGTACAATTAGAAATTATTTATTAGAAAATGTAATACATATTTTCATTCTTTGTTAGTTTTAATAATGCAAAAATTGTTTAAATGATAAAGATATGTATTGAAAATGCTAGAACAACGAGAAATTATAAGAAAAATTAAAATAAAATTGTTTGAAGTAAGAACCGGTAATTATTAAAATCTTTACCAACACAATAAATAATTAATTAGAGAGAGAGAGAGAGAGAGGGAGAGAGAGGGAGAGGGAGAGGGAGAGGAGTTCTCGTAGAAGTATTGCTGATGGTTTCATTTTTATAAATCGACCGAGAAAAAATTGTATAACTGGAATTTTATTTTTCCTATGACGTTGTTGCAGTTGGATTTACTAATAAAGCTAGATAACTGGAGTTTTATCAATAATTAATAAATCAGAACTACAATAAAAAACATTGTATATTAAGACGATAATACATAAACTATAAATTGAATAAAATTTTAATGAATTTTTTAAAGTGTACAATTGAATTTAGCAAAATGGAAAGCATAGTTATCCTTTTAAAAATATATGATATATCTTTATTATATGTACTAAAATGAAAGACAAAACGATCTATACAAAAAAATCAATTGAAACTTAATATTTCTACGTTTGCAGATTTTCCTAAATTTATTGAAAATTTGTAGTTAAGAGCATGGAGTAAGATCATAATAAAAAATATACCATAAACAAATTCAGCAAATAGGTTAAATAGATCTTTGTACCTTGCATGTGATATTTATTGAAATGAATGTATTTATTTGTGTGAATGGAGGGGATCATCCCCAATTACCCTGAGGAATATAGAGTATTCTGAGGTAGTGTATTTTCTTGCAAGCATGTTTAGATGAGAACTTTCACAAAATAATTTTTTTTTAATCATGTCATCCGCAAAGTGTGTGATGCCGTGTGTTGTTGGTCCATTACTAAATTCAAGAGGAACGTCATGATAAGGTTGTATTTATCTTTTGAAAAAATCTTATATTGTTTCTTTTTGTTTTTCACATATTTTTAATCGTAAGAGAATTTTTTTTTGTAAACTTTCGAAGGCAGTAGAAAGGAAGGACGTTGTAGGATGATCGACTCTGATAAAACCGGCCAGGTTGAGGCCACTTTTTGAAACCGAAGACCATCCCCGGCTAGTGGAGAGGAAGCGAAATTGGCCTATAAGCATGGAAGAAAAAGGACCTTGGTGGCTCCCCGGCCCTCACAATAATTACACGCACATCACGTATTAATAGTGGACCAGAGGTTTATCCAAGCGGTATCTCCGCCCTCTTAATATCCATAGCTAGCCCACCACCAATACTTCAATCCACCGATCGAAAGTCGACGTGCATCATTGTAAAGAGGAAATTAATTTGAAACACGAACAAAACAGCTTTACGGTGCACGAACTTTTAATATCGTTAGCGCCGGGTCCCTGTTTAATCGGCTTAATAACAACCGAGCTCCACGATTTATCAGACGATGAATAAAGTTAAACTTATTTCCTTCCTGTTTAATCCTGTCTGATAGGTCCTCCTGTTTGGACTAATCCGTTTCGTCCAGTTGTCAAAGTTTTCTTTACTTAATGTTTCATTCCATTTTTTTTTATAATCAGGTTGTTTCATTCTCAAAAGACAGATCTGATCAAAATAAATAATCATGATACACAAAACTTAGTGAAAGTCATGCATGGGAGTTTTCTAAACCCGTTACATTTTACGCGAATTATTTGCACGATTTGATAGTTAATCTAGAAAATAGAAATTGCTTTGATTTTGGAAAGTAAATAAGACATGCATGACTCGAAATTAGAGTAGGAGTTGATTTTTAAAAAAATGCCTTATAGTCTTGAAATAACATCACCTAAGAGTTAGAAAGTATTAAATTAATCAGTTTTGACCCTCTTGTGTTTTTTTCATGAATGTTGTTCGATCTGTCCCACCTAATTGAACAGTGCAACTCCTTGGCTCTTTATAGTGAGCGTGTAGAAATGCCTTCCGTTATAGGAACTGTGCTTGAGCACGTCAGCATGTTTTTTTTGTATTTATTAATAGTTTTGCATGTGTTGGGAGAATGTATTTATTAATTTCACTGCGTATTGTGAGACGGCCTATGATTGTTGAGTACGCCATCGACCCCCAATCAGGTTAATTGAAGGATAATAGAACAATACTGAGTTCTCCACCCCCAATTGACTGATGGTATGTAAATAGCACTGAATGACAATGTGAATCTAGAACCTGCAAGTGTTGGGTGTTGAATTGACCTAGCTGTAAAGCAAATCGTTTTCGAAATAAACGGGGTGGGCCATCTTATTACAAAAAGCATATCCCCCTCACGAGTTTTCAGACAGGCATAACTCAGGAATGGTCGATCCTATCAAAAATTTCCTTTCAGTAAAAGAGGCAGAAAATAAGCTCCAGAATCGAATAGCACAATAAAAATATGGGTTTCTCATTTAAAATAACAAAGTTAGTATCATTTCCTTGATGAGCGGGTGAATGCATGACGTCTGGGGAGTAAAAATAACTTATTAGCGAGAATGGAGTGGGTTCAACCCCGTCCAGTGGAATATCGACTACTCTGAGGGAATGAATGTGCCCAGACATCTATGTTTGTGTGTAATATTGGGGAGTTTGCTTTTTAGAACAAAAATTAACAAAAAATTAATTTCAAAATAAAGGGGGTGGGCCATCTTGTTATTCCAAAAAGCATACCTTCCGTCGGGCATAATTCAAAAATGGTCGAACCTATCAAAATTTTCCCTTCGGTAAAAGTGGCATAAAATAAACTCTAGAATCGAAATGTACAATAAAAATATGGGATTCTCTTTTAAAATAAGGAAGTCATTGTCATTTCCCAGATAGATGAGAAAGTTATGTTAAATCTGTTACCACCATACGATTCTTAGCCAAAATTAACTGGGGGGCTTGTGTAAGACTATTTTTTGCTAGTTTATCGTTTCCAAATAAAACGGGGTTGACTATATATGTACATATACATGCAGATTCGAGCTCATACAAATCCAATCCAATCTTTTGTGCTTTGAAGCAATTTTTATTGGATACATAGTCTGAAATTTGTTTTATTCGTCAATTTCGTTCGAGATCTATTATTTTCCTAATTTACATTGTAAGGAAAATAGTGCATTTTTGTCATTCAGTGGTGTTTTATTACCGCAGCTTTGACAGCTAGAATAATTTGTGATTCGTATGGTGATGATACTTGAAGATGATGGTGATAGATGAAGATGATACTTTAGGATATCCCTTTGATTTCTGTTACCAGTTGACGTCTCAACTGGTGATGATGACCGAATTCAAGCTTTAACTTAAATAACCCACACTTAACGACACGAGACACAAGCTTTTCAACGTATCTAGGAGGTGGATATGTTTGACCGAGCTATAGCTTTTATGGAAAAGTTTATTGGACTCAATTTGCAACTCCCTCCTAAAACGGCCTATTTTTTATAACTGGAGATGAAAAATTTTGATGACAAATAACTAAACTTTTCGTTGAATTTACCATTAAAAACTCTAAGGTCTTATTTTACTATCCGATTAAACAAGCAGTACTTTAAGAAGAATATTTTCCTTTGATGAAATAATTATTTTATCTTCTGTCCTTCCGAATATGTTTTTGATGAAACAACGTACTTTTCCTTTCAAGACGGTAGAAAGTGGATTTTATAGCACTCAGATGAAGGCAGTAACAATTTTAAAGACGTCAGAGCGTGAAATGACTTCAGATATAAAAACCTTTAAACTTTTATTATGATTATTATTCTAAATACAGAAACACCTGTATTACTTAGCACCTTTATGATCATTGAAACGGAATCTTTATTAATCGAACTTTTAAAAACTTTAAGAAGTTGCGCGAATCGGTTCCAAGTGCCCTTTTAAGACTTAGTTCGAGACCTTTTCTAAGCCGGTTTGCTGGGACACTGCCTTGAACCCGAATCCCATTAGCGAGTAGTTACTGTGAAGCAAGTGTTACCAACCTGTAAATCCTTGAGCAACCATCGGGAAATAAATGAACATCGCCTCCAGTTTGTTTTAACCTTTTAATACCTTTGGATACAGTTAGATTTCCTACGTCGTGACGGTTTGTCGAAAAAAAAAAATAGAACAATATATCTTTTGACTGTTATTTCAATTGGTCTCCTTGGATTTAGGACTTTCTCAAAAAAAATAATTGATTTTCTTCAAACAACGGAGCTACCGTTAGAGAAAGGACTTCCTCCCCTTCAAAGACACGACTTACAATTCTCTTCTATAATCGCATTGTTTTCTTTAATTTTTTTTTAAATAGGCCATTTCAAATTGTAAATTAAAAACAAGTTTCCTTCCTCGCAGGTACCAAGAAGGCGTTAACGATGAAAAAAGAAGTGATTAAAGGGATTATAAACGAGGAGAAAAGAAAATACCAAGGAGGAAGAATATCCGACGCACGAAGTAAAGACACACGTTAGTAACAAAACTAGACAATTTTTTAAGCACTGCATGCCAACTGTAATAAACTAGAAAGCACCTTTGATCACTGACAATTCCATTTCATAAAAGTAGAAAAAATGAGGCCCTTTTCTCAACCTGACAGTTAAACTTACGCGAGAGCTTATCTACGGGGCATTCCAAAGAATTTCAATACCGTTCGACTCTCTTTTGCCTTTATTCCCTTTCCTTTTACTCGTGGAAAGCTATGCTGCATGAAAGACTTGGTCACAAAAGTCTGCAATAAAAATGAATTGTACACAAATAAGCACAACAAAGCGTCAATAGGTTGAAGTATGATTTAGCTCATTTCGCTTAGAAACTTCTCAAATAGACAAGAGATGAATAGAAAGTTTTTAATTTTTATAATTGAATATTTTACAAGAATGAGGTATGTAAAAGTTAAACAATATGACCTACTTTGTTGTTTTAGATGATTGTTATTTGTGAATTACAATAATTCACAACAGCTTGAGAGAAAACACGTCTAAAAGAGCATTGTTCTTTTAAGGAGTTATTAATTTGACAGTTTAATTAGCGAAGAAGGTGCTAAGAGGAAGTAGACGAAGAATACTGTTAGAAACGCTTTCCCATCGGGATCCGTTAACGCCCTATCTCCACCTACCTAAAAGAACAGTAACCTTTCCCTTGATTTTTAGGGTGCGAGAGTTTAACTTGGAATCCTTCGCCAACGACCCAATCGCTTTTCCGGAAAAATCCGCAGAATGCGAGCTAGTAGTAGAATGTTAACACCAAGGAGTCATTGAACGTCCTGGGATTGATACACAAAAACATTCCCAGGAAACGAATCTCTTGTTAGTTAAACCTCGGTTGTTGAAAGTTATTTGCATCCTATGTAAGTTGCATTGTAAGCATGAAATCTCATATTTGTTTCCTTTCCTCATTCAAGAAGCGACCACGACTTCGCACTTCCTGTTGCACTGCATTTACATTGTTCCCTGGGCCATTTCAATATTTTTATTAACAAATGTACAAAACACAAAAGACAGTAAACCCTTTAAAGCATTTTTTACAATAAATTCAGGTAAATACTTCGATGGATTTTACATAAACCTCTAAACTACAGATAAGTCTAGTTTACAAACCTTTCCAGCAATCAAACTTTTATTTTCTTCTACAAAAATCAATATATTATTGCACAGGCTCGACTACGTAACTTTAATCAGCAATAAAACTGTCAAACAATTTTAATTAAAAAAGAAAAATATATACGTAATTACAGGTATATTTCAGGGATCTAAAATTTCATTTTTGTATTATTTTTAGCACAGCTTTCTACATAATCGATAGTTAAATTCTATTAAAAATAATATATTATAAAAGACAAATTTTAAAGATACTTCGTCTTCTTCACTATTATTTGAAAGGAAGAATTTTCTTGTCAACTATATAAAGTGAGCGTATTATTTATATTTTTAAATTTTTGTACTCCTATTTAGCATCATTTGGTGTATATTGAAAACGTTTTTGTCCCATAATCTCAAAAATCCTAGTCGAGACTGTAGAATTGCTATATATTTCCTTTTGAGCCAAGAGAAAATTGCAATATTTTCCGTGTAAATAATTAATTCAGAAGTGCAATAAGTACAAACTGAAATCGTATGAACAAAAACATTATGCCATGTCAAAATAGTCCATATAACAATATCATAATAAAACAAACTTCTGGTCTTTGATTTGACAAAAAAATAAATGTTTTTCAACAAAAGTGTGCTACTAATAAGATTAACTTCACTAGTTTACGTGGTCCGATTGACCAAATAAATTCTTATCAATTAGCTAATCTTAAGGTATTGGTTGAGATGAAAAAATCAGTGTCACGAGCGGGATTCGAACCCACGATCGTCGGCTAAATACGCCGCTGCTGTACCACTTGAGCTGCGTGACCTCGATCCACTCGGACACTCGGACAGAAACTTCCCATCTCAACCCCACCTTTTGAATTTTCCTTCCTTTTTGCCGTTTTTCAAATGTCGTGTAATCTATTTGATTCTCTGCGACAAATGCAATGGCCACGGAGAGCTTTAGTGAAGATATACTTCATTTTAACTTATTCAATTCACTAGTTTAAGTGGTCCGCTTTACCAATTAATATCTTTCAATTAATTAAGATTTTTAGTTGAGATAAATATATTTATATGGAATATATTCTTTCAAACGGTTGTAGTATCGTTGAAAATTGACAAAATCTAGAATTATGCGCTTTTAAGTGAAACACTGGACATTGTCGAGAAGGAAATTTGATCTTGGCAAATCCAACCTAATTTCTAACTTAACCTAAGTCTATTTTTTTTATTTCGATGAAAATTTGTATTTTATGGTTTAACAGGGTGACTAAAACTAATCAGAATTTGTTTGTGCAAAAATTTTTTTAAAATCTATGTTACTTGAAGTGTTTTTTGGTTCTTGCAACTTTTTATATATCTAATCGCATTAAATTAAATCTTGCATATTAGTTTTTATTTTATTCTTTATTATTTAGTTAATTTATAACAGTAATAATATAATGTGGGATATTTAAAACCCGCAACAGGTGAGGTCATTGCCGGCCCTCTCCGTTTTTTACTTCTTTTTCTCGTCTTTCAGGTGTATTTTTCAACCAACGGCCATTTGAGCGTCTCGATCTATTATTCACCCTCTACTTTTGAATGAAAACTTAGTCGATATGGTAAAATGCTAGTCTCTCCTTTCCACCTCACGTCGTCAACTACAGAATGGACACAAAACCTACAATACATATATATATACATCACCACCCTATGCAAATATAGAATTCTGGCCGCATTCACTCCTCCGAGACTACACGATATTTTTTCGGGGTGACATGTAGTAAAATAATCTTTAAATATGCTCACAACAAAAGCAGAACACTTACTCCAAAAGCCCATTTACAAGAAAGTTCGAAAAAAGTTTTTATTAAAATCGGTAATATTATAGTCGGTTTTAATGCCATTATTGAAATTATCGCTGTGTATAAAATAAATAAAAGCACATTGAGAGCAATAAATCGTTACAAAAAAGACATAGTTTAGGAATAGCATTACTTTTATACCTTAAAATCGGTTAAAGGTAAGACAATTTCTCGCCTTAATTACTGAATTAATCATCATTGATTGCATTTCCGATTTGTAGGCTTTTTTATGTTAGAAACGTTTTTGAAAGTGGCAAAAAATTAAATTGTTCAACTCATAAGACTTTTTTAGGTCGATGAGCTTATTCTACTTTGTGTTTTGCGTGTATCATTATTTTCCCTCCTTCTACAGAAAGTTTTGAATTTTTTAGTTTAAAGCCTTCAGATTTAAATGAATTATATCTTTAGCGCGTTGTTGTACCTTTTTCTACGTGAGATAATTAATATGTTAAATAGTAGTATTTGAAAAATTTTAAATAGAAAAAAAATGTACAGCAAAGGCTGAAATGATTGACAAAAAAAGCTCTAAACCTCCTTTTGGTCTTCAAAACAATTTTTATATCAAGTCGTGTAAGCATAAATTATAACCCATGTAGGAGTGAATCAAACTTTTTCCAACCTCTGTTGAATATTTAACCTTATCTTTTGAGAACGCACGGCACGACGGCTGTTAACAATAAAAGGGGAATAAATTATTGAGAAGATGTAGGTCCTGGGAAAAGGCGGGATGGAAAGCGTATTGGGCACAGAAACATGTCCTCAGGCGGTCTCAAACCCTTGGCTGATATTTCTGCCTGGGGAAAGCCTTCGGAATCGCATTGACGTCTCCTATGAGAATTTCTGAAGACTCATCGCTCAAGAGAAAGAAAGTAACTCCTTCGAACAAACCGGCAATTAGTGAGGGAGAGTGGATTGTTTCGTCCTTCGCGTTCGGAAGGAATGATGAAACTTCCGCACACCTCATAAAACTAAAACAAAAACAGGTGGATTCGGTATTGAAACAAAAGTATCGATACCCTTTAACACAGAACAGAAACAAAAGGTTAAAATTTAAATTTTTAGGACAACGGTAGTTGTAGAATTTAATTTGAAAGGGAAGGAAATAAAAAACTGTTTATTTATTTATTTTCATAAATATCAACCAATATATATTTAACCTACATAAAACATACCGCGTTAAGCAAACTCCCTTCGCTTTCATTACAATCCGAAAAATAAAAAGGTTGCCAAGTCTGTTGTCAATTTGTATCTAGTTTTGTTTTAAGACGATATCAGCTTTGTGGAACAATCTTTCTGCCAAGAACGATGCCTCAGGTATAAAAAATGCTTTTTCATGCATTTCATGGTATTGTTTTATCTTAGTTTTAGTAATAATAAAGTAGGGGATCAATTCATTTCTCCTCATTCTTCGTTTCTTATAGCCAGTTAACTAATTTTTGTGACAACTCTAAAAATCACTTCCAGGGTAGAATCACTGTCGTCGGAATTCGGCAAACTAATCCCTGTGCTTCATTACGTACCAATTACGTTTCTTTTCGCATTCAATATCAAAAAGCAAAACGAAGTCCCCAAGCTTTTGTCAATTTTGAGATTTCCTCTGTGGTTTGCGTATAAACCTATTGTTTGATAGGTACCTTTTATTAAATCCATTAGGTTTCGTGGTCCGATTGACCAAAAAAAATTCTTTTCAATTAACTAATCTTAAGGCATTGGTTGAGATAAAAATGTCAGTGTCACGAGCGGGATTCGAACCGACGACCTTCGGCTAAAAACGCCGCTGCAATTCCACTTGAGCTATCGTGACTTCGATCCGTTCGGACATCAACTTCCCATCTCAATCTACCTTTTTTTAATTTTCCCTCCTTTTTGCCATTTTTCAAATGTGTAATCTATTTGATTCTCGGCGATAAATGAAAATCCGAGTAGTAAAGCAGCGGCGTATTTGGACGCCTTCGACCATCGGGGGTTCGAATCCCGCTCGGGATACCGATTTTTTTACCTCAAACAATACCTTACTTAAAGATTAATTAATTGAAAAAGTACCTAGTGAAGTTTTAGTTATGAGGACGTGGAGTGTGTGGGAGGCTGTAGTATTAGTGCTGCTAATCAATGTTTTTGATGCATTAAGTCGAGTTCTTTCTGATGGTACTAGTTGGTCATTTTGACCTTCGGTCTTTTCTTTTTTAATTTATGTAATGTTTTAAGTGGTATGAATGATATTAATTTGTGTATTTATGAGTTTTTTTTAATGTTGAATGTACTATGTTTGTATATTTCTATGTATTCATGTATGTCCATTTTTCGTCCTTTTTGTAAGTTGTATAGCAGTTTCATGTTTGATGATCACCTATTAGGTGTGTTGCTTAATTCCATTTTCCGTTGTTCTCTTTGATTTTGATTTGATCTTGAAATAAATAAGTTGATTTGATATGTTCCTTGTTTGATAAATATCTGTTTTTATTGTTGTTCTGTGTGGCCGATGTATTTGGCATGTTGGTTCATTTCTTCTAGTTGATTCATTTCACGATTTTTTGTCTTAGTAATTTTCCTGTGTGTATGTGGTTTTCCGTGTTCCTTTCATGCCTTATTTGTTGAATAAGTTAGTTTGTACGTTTCTTTTCCAATGTACGCGAATGTGGTCCATTTAGTGTCTGTTTTTCTTTCTTTCTTTTTTTTTGTGGTGTTTTATTTCTGTGTACGTGTTTTGTTTATTATTTTGTTGATTGTATATGTGCTATAGCTGTTCTTTGGTTTGTATTCATTTTAATTATTATTCGCATTTGAGGTCGTGAGGTGCGGTCTGGTGTGACGTAGGTTTCACAAAAACATTTTCTTTAACGTGCTAACGTTTCGATCTGTATTGAGATCATCTTCAGGGCTCAAATGTGTGTGTAGAAAATGTTTTTCTAAAACCTACGTCTCCCCAGACCGCATTTCACTATCTTGTAATCCAAATAATCATTAACTAAACGTCACACAAATTTTGTCATATCTTAACTCACCACTGAAATGGCGAGAAGCCTTAACACGATCTAATCAATAGAGGGGTGGCAGATTTTCGATTCGAAGGCATTCTTATCCTAGTTATGCGGTGCGGTATTTGACCGACCTTTATCCTAACATACCACTGAAGATAGCGAGAAGCCTTAAAGAGATTTCTTTTTATACTATATAGATCATTTTAATTTTAAAACCGAAATATTGAAACATTTCCGAGCAGATCGCTTGATCGATTGACCAAGATCTCAATATTCAGCGTTATTATTTATCCTGGACCATAACTGAAATGAGAAAGTTTTGTATTATGTGATCATTCTTCCCACAAACTCTTAAACTATCGCGGAGTTCGAATAACCCTCCGGATTCGGGCACGACTTGACGAAATTGTTTATATTTGTGAGATCTGCTCTGTATTCATCCTAACTTTAAAAAAACGTAATTTAATATCAAAATATTAGGGAGATGAAAAAGTACTTTGACGTAGTACAAAATGAGAAAGTTTGAACGATTCGAAAATAATAAGAGGAGCTGAAAAATTGTCTTTTGATTTTCAAAACCTTTCGTTCAGTTTTAGCGGCATGTCCGAAACGAGTAACAATTTAAAATACTGTATATCTCATACTTAGGTAATACTTAAAGAAGCTTGAATCACGTTCGAGCTTAGTGGACTAAGTTCGGAGATAATTCCGGGCTATCCTCTCCATTCCGTTATCCGGAATCAACGGCTGATCCACGACCGATTACACTTATGGTAATTCTTTCCATGAGCGTTAGGCCCACTAGGAAAGCCCGTTAATCCATGATATATAAAAAAAATTTGTTAAAGTAATATTTTAAAACGGTGTTTTTTTACAGATAAATAGAAATAAAGGAAACATGGTAAAGCCTGTTTTTATTTGTTTATTGATAAATGGATTTCTTCAGGGAATAACTGTTTCGCCGGATGTTGGAATAGGAAGTCGGTGTCGTTTAGAAGTGCTAGTCAACCAGTTAGAACTGCTGAGGTATGTTAAAAGGCAGGCGAGCCGTCAAAATAGCCCAGTTCAGCAATACAGTCGGAACTTTTTCTAATACGCTGCCTACTGAACGAAAACGGTCAATTTTTTACCGATACGACGTTTTAATATTAATCCGTTAAAACGGGCATTTCCGTTTTTTCCCCGTTGGAAAACATACCAGTTCCCATGACCTTCATTTTTAGCCTTTCCCCAATTAGAAATTTGACGAGGATTTGGACCGTGTGAATCAAAACAGCTGTGTGATTGTATAACGTCAAACCGGTCCTGCGGTAGTTTTATGACTTTTTAGAAGACATGCATTAATTAAATCCTTTGGGGTATTTTTCTTTACATTGATTTTCCATTTCATTGAAAGTCTACAGGTTAAGAACCACATTTTCAAAACATGCAGCCTGTAAACCATAGGAGCGTATGTCATGAGTGGCCCTCTTTCCATTTGGCTAATTGAAGACCTGTATCTGTTTCCATTAGTGCGTTTCGGATAACTGATGGACATCCTTTGAAGAGGTCCGATATTGGATATCCTGCAGACGAGCCGAGTGTGAATTTCAGAATCAATATCTGTTGTGGGGGGCCTGTAATTTAAGACTCATCTTCGACACTTCATGGCCCGATCCTCGCGTACCCTTTCATTACTCCGCTCGTCGTCAGTCTTTCGCAGCATGCTTTCCAGACTTGAGAAAACGTTTAAATGAAGCCGAATCAAAATAAACCGGATATGTCTGTTAATGTTTTTCGATAGGTAACCATTATTTTAAAGTCAAGTAAATCAATTGGTATATTTTAGGCCACATATTATAATATTTTCCCAAAATTCAAAGAGGTTTTCAGTCAAGTTATTTTTTTCCTAGATCATTACAATTATTTTATTAAAAATTAAATTAATTAACAGCCCAAGAGCGAAAATATGAGGGCCATAATCTAAGAATGATCAAATCGTCAGGAATCACAATATAGACTGTAAATTTTGAATATATACTGTACTTTAATCAGCTAGTAATTTTAATTGATTAACAAGATTATTTAAATAGCAATCAGTTTTTTCTCATTTATTTTTTTTATATTTCATCGGACATGTAGTCTTGAGGCACGGCATTTGTTCGATGTTCCGGTACATCAGGCTGTAGGGATTTTTCAATGTATGTAGTGTTTATGTCTATTGGAATGGATGCGATTTATTAGCATTAAAAGAAGGTTGTTTTTTTTTGGGGGGGGGGTTTACCCATCCACCACTCCGCCGTACCACAGGGAGACCCCATACCGGCGGACCACGACCACGAAATTTATAAAATAATTAATGAATTAAGGAAGTTTAAATTTACTCTAACGTCTTCTCCTAGCCTTACCTTGGTGGAAGGAGTGACCAGGGGAAGGAAAGTTTTTTTTTAAATTATCAATTCAAAAAGGGGCTTCCCTTTGCTGTTTAATTCTTTACACTTTGGTTCAAAGATATTTACGTATGATAAATTTGAAAGGTTACTTCAATAGAAGTAAGCAGCCTAAAATTTACCACCTATTTGAGTATATACATATATTGAGACTAGAAATTCGAATAAATAATAAATAAATAACTAGACGAATAATAAATAAAAAAGTTAGATAAATATTATATATAAGGGAAATGATAAATCTACGAAAATTAATCAATAAATAATAAAAGAAGGGGTTGCTTAACCTCGCTCCGAGTAATGCCGAATACTCTCGAGTGAGTGGGCGATGTCTTAAAAATAACTTATTAGCGAGAATGGAGTGGGTCAAACCCCCCCAAGGGAAAAACCAACAACCCTCGGGAAGGAAAGGGCCCAAAAAACCAAGGTTGGGGTAAAAAGGGTGTCTCAACTAATATAGTCCACCCGTTTAATTCGAAAACCATTGTAGCAAAAAATGGTCTTATACAAACCCCAAAAAACAAACAAAAACGAACAAAAAATTAATTTCGAAATAAAAGGGGGGGATCTTGTTACTACAAAAAGCATACCCCCCTCTCACGCGTCTTCCGTCGGGCATAACTCAGAAATGGTCGAACCTATAAAAATTTTCCTTTCGGTAAAAGTGGCATAAAATAAGGTCTAGAAACGAATTGTACGATAAAAATATAGGATCCTCATTTAAAATAACAAAGTTAGTGTCATTTCCCAGGTAGATGAGAAATTTATGTTAAATCTGTTCCCACCACGCGATTCCTAGCCAAAATTGACTATGGGTTTGTATAAGACCATTTTTTGCTAAAGTTAATCGTTTCCCAATTAAATGGATGGACTATAGAAATTGATGCACACTGTATATATATTATTTTGTGTTTTTTTATCTATTGTGTAGTTGACAACTTGAGAGGCTACCATTTTACGATATAGCATTAATTTTAATATAAAAGCGGAAAGTCAGTAATTGATCGAGACGCTGCTGCAGGTTAAAAAATTCGTGTGATAGACCAGGAAAAGAAGTAAAAACACGAAGAGTGCCGGCAATGACCTCAGCTGTTTGTCGACCCCTAAACTTCCAACATTATTACTGTTTTATTAATGCAATATTGCTCTTCTTAAACTAAAAGATTCAATCGTTAATAGAGATACATAGAACGAAAAATTATATTTCAGTAGATTTCTTTTTTCTTTTAATAAACCAGTATTTCTCGAGTAATACATGTTAATCGTTTTGTTATTTTTAAACATACACATTTTTTAGATTATTTTGACATTTATCGACTATTGTCAGTAAAAAGAAAAGGTTATGCGTCCTTGCACCATATTTGGCGTTGACCCTGTAAACGGTCGTCGTTGATAAAATAAAAATTATCTAAGCATGCCGCTGAAAACTGTCAGTTGTAGGAAATAAAAAGGTAAAATACAAAAATAAAAAAGTTTTATTCCGAGGTGCGTTCAAATTTCCTTTAGAGTACTTAGTTTTAACTCCGAATATCAATAAAGTTTATGTGATTTTTCAACTTCTTACTACTTTAAAAAAAAACCTACACCGTTTAAAGTGCTTAGCCGTAAAGTAGTTGAAAGTCGGAAGAACGGTAATAGTAAAACAACTGGGTCAGTAAACATTTTAATATATATTAACGATGCAGGCGGAAAAGCGGGTTAACACGAAGCGGGCGATTTATCCTTTCAATTTCAAACTTTTTGCCTCATTGAACTTGTTTACTCTCTCGTATCCGCAATTATTAATAATCACTGTAAATGATTCATTTGTATTTACAAAACTGGAAAAATTTACTATTATATCATGCTATTTACAGACACATGCTACATGAATGAATGAATGATATTTATTTACAAAATATATATACAATATATAATACATATATAAAAATATATACATGTTTTACAAAGAAATTAAAAGACTGGCTTCAGACTTCCTGCGTATATACCTGATCTAAAGTAAAAAAAGAACTAATTTAAACCATATCTAAACATAAACACAGAACAAAAACAAACCTTTACATTATATAGTTAATTTACAGCACCATGTTTTCCCCTTCTGAAATTTTTTGTAAAGTGACTGCAAGGAGGCAGCGACATAATTAACAATACTTCTGATATAGTGTGTTTATTAAGTTCACCAGCTTTGCAAAATCTCGAAGTTATAGTGTGAACTTGTGTAGTGACACCAGCCTCCAATCCTGAATGTATGTAGTCTATCGGCGTCCACCTGTAAAAGAAGCCAATCAGCCTCAAGCATTTGTTCTGCACAACTTGCAACTTCCTGTAGTTGGTGATACATGTGTTAGACCAGACAGGAGCCGCACACAACGAATATACAAATAATAAATTAACTTTTTGTTAAGTGTTCAGAGTGTCTATTTAACAACGGGAATAAACTGCAGATCGGAGCCATTCCTCTGTCGCATACCGTGTTGATGTGCTTGGTGTACGTGAGCTTTGAGTCCAGCATCAAACCGAGATACTTCACTTCTTTTTTCCATGGAATACACCTTCCATTTAATAGAACAATCAACCTTAGGTCTTCTGCGAGCGAACAGAATCACCTCTGTTTTTGACTCGCCACCTGTGAAAGTAATTGAGACTACTGAGAGATGCCTAGCTACTGTATACCTGAAAGACGAGATCATAACAGGGTGTTATAAGCATATAGGGAATATTTTAAACTTAATTTTTAATTCAATTATACCGTTAATAAATAAATTGAACAATATGGGCCCAAGGAAAGAGCCTTGGGAAACACCAGCAGCAATTGGCCGAAAGTTAGAGCGAACGTCGTAACGCGAGACAAGTTTTTTCCAGATAACTCCTTGTTAAAACGATGTATTTGGGAAAAATATGTGATTAATCTAAAAACAAGCCCATTGTGCCACACTCAGTCGAACGCTTTTTCAACATCACCAGTGCCATCCCAGTATGCTTGTCCAAATTAAAATTGTGCTCAGTAATATCTGTGACCCTCGCCAATTGGGTTGTGGTACTGTGGTGTGACCTGGACCCAAACTGCTCAGCCGCCAGTAAATTATTTACTTCAATAAAAAGATTGATTCTTCTTAATATCACTCGTTAAGTGGTTTTGTCAAGACAAGGAAGAAGGGAGATGGGCCGGTAACTACTCACCTAAGATAAGTCTTTACCAGGTTTAGGTAATACAATTATTTCAGCATATTTCCACATTTTGGGGAAACAACCATGCATTAATATGTCATTAATTATTTTCGTGAACTGTATTAAGCTGTTATTGGAAATGTTTTTTATGAATTGAGGGCTTACACCATCTAAACTTTGGGACTTATTATTATTTTTTAATTTGACAATTAAATTTTTATGTTCACTATAAATGCTACAGATACCACTATTACATCAACTATATCTTCACACTTTCTTGGCTGTGTTTCATGTACAAAACTTCCACTTATGTTAGTGAGTATGTTGATAAAAAGCCGGTCGATCTTTATGATTCGTGTCAGTTAAAATCAATAAAACTGTCTTTTGATATATCCATTTAAGAATTGGTCGGACAAGACCAACATTTTCTATCAGCCTAAGAACCCGGTTATGAAACGATTTTTAAAAGATGTAATAACTGAAATAAAGTCAATTTTCATTCAATTACTCTTCGTTCATAATTCATCGATTGAACAATTATATTCCATACAATATATTATAATAAAATATGGTACTTCCATAAAAACCAATGTTTAATTTGGGTTTGTTATTTTGAATATGGAAAATAAGCAATGAAATCGCCTTTCGGACAAAATTATTATTTCTACGTCATTTTAAGAAACCTGGGATGTTTTGAACAACTGCGGTCTATTTGACCAGCCCTGGTCCGCCCAGTCTCGCAGTTAAGGGACCATGACGTAATTAATCATTCTGACACTAAAATTGTTATGACAGGGAGGTTACTACGTCAAAATTTGGAAGGTTCAACTACATTTTATAACAAGAAGTAGATATTCTTTTTACATACACGGATCTCGGTATGGTCTTGATGAAAAAAGTACAAATTCAATTGTTACTGCCGTACTTTTCACCTTTTTAAGTTCATCACAAATTGCCATAATTAGTTTTTTAATACTTGCTAAGAAAACCGACTCAGTCCCAATATTGCTAAAGACTGTAATACTGTCAAATTGTAGACATATTTAAGACTGTTTTGCCCTGATGATGATCTCAAAATCATCAGTCCTTGGCAGTGTTGGGACTGAATAGATCTTCAAACAAATTTGAAACCATCTAATAAAAGCTTAATATTTAATTTCTAGACATATTTAAGATCGTTTTGCCATGATGATGACCTTAAAATATGTCGTATAAAGTCGAAGTTTGGCAGTAACAATTGAATTGGTTTTTTTCATCAAGACTGTACCTAAGTACAGATTATCCAAGAAAAAAAAAGTGGTCGATACACCCAATAATTTTAAACAGGTATTCGTTTCCACCATGAAAAAACCCCTGACTATATTTTTTGGAAGGAAAATAAAAAATAATTTTTTCCCAAAATTTTCTTCTTTGGAATGGCTCCGATTTATTAAAAAAATTTTTGAAACGCCTACAATGATCCACGGGAACTTAAATAAATTAGAATCGGAGAAATATAATATTTTGAAGAGTTTTTTGTTGAATACATCCTTATTTTTCTTATGATAATGACATAAAATTTACAGATTGTTAATGTACTCTGAAAGAGTGGACGTTCCGCTTTCTAATGGTTGTAATACAGTTGAATTTGAATCAAATCCAGAGGTATTATGCATTTTTAAGTTGAACAACGGGCTTCGGTCATAAAAAAATTCCCGGCTGATCCAGCTCAAAAATGTCTTTTTTATAGCTATAAAAATTCGTACATAAGTGTTTGAAGGGTGCTTACAACGGATTCGAATAGCTTGTTTCATTAAAAATGTTTTTTTGGCCTAGTTGACTTGAAGCGTCTTTTGGTTTTGTAAATTTTTATAAAAGTGTTCTTATTTAATCATTTAGCTATTAACTATTTTACTTGCATAAATTTTAAATATATATATATTTAAAATTTAAAAACAAAATGTCTCATTCAGTCAGTAATTCTACGTCCTGGCCCGCGTGTTCACGCTGTTGGCATTCACAGAAGACCGTGAAAATCCAATCAACCCTGAACAAAAATTCATAAACAAAAATAAACTTGTATCAAAAGATAAACAAATCGCATAAAATCAGCTAAACTTCTTAAATATGTACGCAATTATTATTTTACTAAAGAACTCTTTTCACACAACCGTCTTCTTTGAAAATATGTGCTTAAAAATTGTACTTTTACTCGGCAATTTTATCTTAAATCCTTATTGATTGCTCTTTGATCCTCCTGATTGTACTGATCACACTGATTATCCTGCCAAAAACAGTGCAACAATTGTTTCATCGTTTTTAAAATTTCCCTTCGGGGTCTGCGGGTCGATGGCACTGTATTCTGGTCATTTCCGACCACTGGGCACACTAAAATTGTAGGAAACTACCAAGCCACGCAATTTCAACCGTTGCTTGATAATTCCCGTTCAATCAGGTCTGGTTACTCTTCCTTTTGGGATTGCCAAAAAATAATTGTTTTGATAAATGTTTTAAGTAAAACCATTATATTTCGTGGTCCGATTGACCAAATAACTTCTTTGAATTATTTAATCTGTATGTAAGGTATTGGTTGAAATGAAAAAGTTAGTGTCACGAGCGGGCTTCGAACCCACGACCTCCGGCTAAATACGCCGTTGCTCTACCACTTGAGCTATCGTGAATTCGAGCCACTCGGACGGATTTCAACCAACACCTTACATAAAAAGATTAATTAATTTAAAGAAGTTATTTGGTCAATCGGACCACGAAATATAATGGATTTAATAAGTGAAACGAAGAATATCTTCACTAAAGCTCTATTGGTGGCCAATTCATTTGTCATCGTGAATCGATTACACATTTGAAAAATAGCAAAAAAGGAGGGAAAATTCGAACGGTTGTAGGTTGAGGAGGAGGTGTCTGAAGTTACGGTAGCTCAAGTGGTAGAGCAGCGGCGTATTTAGCCGAAGGTCGTGGGTTCGAATCCCGCTCGTGACACTAACTTTTTTATTTCAGCCAATAACTTACATAAAGATTAATTAATTGAAAGAAGTTTTAATAAATATGAACAAATTACTCAATCGTTCAAAAGAGTTTGGTAGGTCAATAATTAAAAATGGTACTGACGATTTTTATGACCAAATTAGATTTGTCTATTAAACCTATTTTAACAGAATGAAAATAGTTTTATAAGATTCCGAGTTTTAATTGCTTTAATTTTTTCCTAAATTGCAAAGTGTTCTAGTGTGCTTTGATGCAATTGTAACTTGCAAACTTTGACACTGTTTGAAGACTCCCTTTTCAGCACCTTCTATCAACTCGTCACTGCAGGAGGAATCAGTGTATAAATTTTTTATAGCGCTAATTGATCGGGAAAAATTCGGACACGTTCAAAAACTCGCTTCAACAGAAAAGTTGTATTTTTTCACCTTTCAACATACTGTGGTGTTTAGTAACACGACACACAAGAATGACGCATCTACACGGAAAACAAACTCTTTGAGCCCTGAAGATGATCTCAAAAAAGATCGAAACGTTGGCATGATAAAGAAAACGTTTTTCTAAAACCTGCGTCACATCAGACCGCACCTCACGATTTTCAACACACTTTCATCCTAAATCCGTCATCACAAGGAAATCGTTCGTTCTTTTATATTGTACTTTCACCCCGAAAGGTTATCACTCCCCGATATGCTGACTCCATGGACTATACCTCAGGGGAGATCACCTACCCCGTTATGAGGCTGAGTCGCGAGTATCCCCCTTAAACCAGGTGCCCAGAAGATCATAATTTCCCAACCAACGGGTTAGGCTCCAACGGGGCTTTCGATAGCTCGGTCATTTCAGGGCCCAACGCAAGCAAACTATAATCTGGTTTAGAACAACTAAATTCTTTAATACAGTCGCACACTTATGTTCATTGCACTCATTCTAATTACTTGGTAGACAACTCGATTTCCTTCATCGACCTATACACCCTATTTTAATAATCTAATCTAAATTAGGGCCGGTGGGGTACTTTACACGCACTGGTGGAGGAGCGATGATGACGCTATATTTCACCACTCATATTAATAAATACACGGACTCACACAAAATACAAAACATATAAAACAAATCTATATACAATAAAAAAATCCATGAACTCCAAACATCGGCTACTGTACTTTTGTAAAGACATGGCAAGCTTCTATTATGTGGGACAGGTCAAGGAACTTCTCTCTACATTTTTATTTATTTTTATTGCAAAACAATAATATGCAAATAGCGAGCGATTTAAAAACAACAACCAGGAGGGGAGAAATTACTAAACAAAGTGTAAAATTTGGCCACGATTTAGGATAATGCTAAAACTTAACGATTAAAAACTGTTAATTACAGATTCGTAGTCTGCTAAAAAAAATTAAAAAATTATTTGTATTAGACCAAATAAATTTTGAGAATATGACACCAAAAAAGTGACGACTTGTTGACCTCTTTTTGAACAACTAAATGACCTTGAAAATCTCAGAAATAGGTCAAATGTTAGAGTTTGATGCTTAAACATTGCGTACTGACTCTCCAGAAAAAGAAGTGATCAAAATTAAAATCCAACGAGTAGAGGCGAATTTTTAAAAAATAGTTATTTACAGGGTACCTCCTTAAGACCACCCCGGTCCGCATATTCTCGCTTTTGATAATGTTTCTGGCGAAAAGCCAACATATTTGCGTTAAACATATATCAAGAAAAGGAGGACAAAATATTCAGGGACAATCGAAAAGAAAAATCATGTTTGTAAAAGTAAAAAAATATATACCTTTTTAAAATTTAAAAATTTCCCACGATTTTACTTGTAACTCGTTCTTCTCATTTAAAATGCGCTAGTAGGTCGTTTATTCCGACACAGAATGGACGTTTCCATTAATAAAAACCCGCTAAAATTAATAGTTTAAGGAATCCTACGTGATGGGACGCAATAAATCAAACATGGGAGAAAACGCAGAACAAAAGGCCATATCGCGTTTACCATTATGTAAATTCCGAACATAACAACTGAGGGTCTTACGTTATCTCGTATTATAATGATGAAGGTCGTAAGTGCACATATACACAGTTTCGATCGGTAATTTCATCGGCCTCTCCTCTTCTCATGTCAAGGAAAGATGGATTGACAAGATATTACAAACAACGATTCGAAGCACATGGAAAGTTTGGTATTTGCCTAATCACCTTACTGGGTCCGTCTATCCTCGTTGGTTTTTCTATAACTTTCATACTTTGCCAGCTTTTGTAATTACGAGGATACTGTTTGTTGTTAGTTATTATAAGGTTTTCTTCCTTGTTTCTTCTGGAAGTAGTTGTGCGATTGCTTGATCTATGTTGGTTGTTAAGAGCCCAATCTTGTATGTTCGTGGGCAGGAATCCGACGGCTTTCTAAATTTATGATTTTACTTCGTTTCAATTTGGACTAACTGTGTGATATTACTTTCTGCGTTTGTTGATTTCGTACTGCTTTAGGCTTTCCTGTAGCCCTCTTGTTTCCATTTGTAGCACTCTTGTTGTTTTTTTTTTGTTTTTTTTAATTTGTTTTAGATAGATGTGTGTTTTCTCTTGACTTGCATTTGTTAGTTTCGTTTTTGGGGTAGTGTGTTTTCGTAGAAGTAGTGATTTAGTGCTGTCATGTGTGATTTTAATGACAGACCAAGACAGCGAGACTAGTCAGATCACGGTGATCATTAAAAATCACAGGAGGAAACCTAATATGTGGTGTTTAGTGACCGTTAGCCAATGATTATTTGGAGATAGTGAGATGCGGTCTGGTGTGACGGAGGTTTTAGAAAACATTTTCTTTATCGTTCCAACTTTTCGATCTTTATAGAAATCATCTTCAGGGCTCGAAGGGTTTGCTTTCTATATAGATGTGTCATTATTGGTTGTCGTGTTGAGAGTGCCCAATGATCAAGATGATCTCAATGAAGATCGAAACGTTGGCACGATAAAGAAAATGTTTTTCTAAAACCTACGTCACACCAGACCGCACCTCACGATCTCCAAATGATCTTCCTAATGTTCTTAGAAATTCGTCGTATACTCCCAAATCTTAATTACATGTACAAACATACGTAAATATTTCCTTCATGGCAGCTCGGTCATTGATCGCACGAGTGCATCAAGGAATTCTGTGGACCCTCTTGTTATTTATACTAGCCATCTGAAAACTCGTGCAGACTAGCACAAGAACATCTTCAGAACTGCACATCTGCACGGTACATATCAGCAAGTAGAGTTAACTCATACCACTCTCACCATATTATTATGTAATTTGTTAGTTTTTAGCATATTTTTAAGTAACATGGACTGGTTGGCGATGGTAAAGTTTTTGATGTTTTTGGTCAACGAATCGATGAGCATTTGTTGAACTGATCGACACTATGATCAGTGGGTCCGGTTAATTTCGCTCTACTGTCAGTGCCAAATCAGTACATATGTTCATCCACATACCAAATTCAAGAGTTTATTACACATCTTTATGTGTAGCATGGAGAAAAGCTCACTGGTTCTTTTTTTTATTGTTTTTGCATAAGTTAAGAGTGGTAGAGTTTTTAATAAGTTAATTTTCAAAAAGTTCTATTCAGTTGTGAAAAAAGGTTATAGATCATATATACAATATAGATCATGTATATATGTAATATAGATCATATATATTATGTTAATAATTTATATGGTATAATTTATATAAGAAGCAAGGTTTTCTTGATTATTCCATTAGGATTTCAAGTTGATTCGTGTCATGAGATCCCTTAACGCTACCACATTTCCGCGTTACACCGCTTTATGCGTTAATTTCCTTCGGCTAATAATAATTAAAGGATGAAGGCGGATTCATTATCCTTAGAAAAACTTCTAAGACGATATAATTGTTCTAAAAACCACTCGCCGACGAGGAGAGAGTGAGGCACATTAAATCAACAGAGGCTCCGTTCTAGTTGTTGTAAAACGACTAATTAATGACAGTACTAATGAATTCGTTTGATTATTCTTACCCAAAACGGTTTTGCAAAAAACACCGAAAAGACACTTCAATGTTTTTGAGGCCGGACTTCATGGCCGATTGGGTTTGGTTGTTTCTCGACGTTTGAAGGTTCTGGAAGCTGTTGTCTGTTAAATTTTCTGACAGGAGTAATGAAGTGAATATAATCATGCAAAGTATTACAAGGATTAAACACCGTATTTTTATAAAAACCACTTTATATTTTATCAAATATTTTCCACCTTTTGTTACATCTGCACAGTTTTTACCTGTCACCTTTTGAGTTCACATTTTTACGCATAACCTAGTTCGACAGAGGAAAATGACTCTTGGCAATTGTTTAAACCGACGATTTACATTTGTGAGGGCCTAATTAGCGATGTGAGGACGTGACTCGATATGTTTTTCAACTCCGCATTTCGTTATTACATACATCTCGTACCCAGGCAAAGCTGATTTGGAGCGGAGAATTCATTTCGGACGGACTGGGTATTACAGACCGATCAGGAATGCGGCTCATCGAACTACACCAGAATTACGTCTCATCTCAAAAACCCTAATTAACTCCCCACAAATTATTAATAACAAAAATGATACGACATTGATAGCATTGGGATTAATTTCAGAGGCACAGTATAAATTCTCTTCAAATAAGCTCTTAATAGTATATGCTTTAAGCTCTCTTTAGGTCAATGAATTTTTTTTCTACCTATTTGTTTATGAGTTTTTGTCTAGAAGAGACGACAAAGCGAAACCATATTAACCAGTAACCTTCTCGCATTGCAGATAACTAATCATCCTACCTTAGATCCCAGACTCCAGGCAATTGTGTATACCGTTAAATCAAGATCGGGCATTAAAAACAAAAAGACCTAGAAACAGATTTTCCAAAATTATTAGCAGCTAAAATAAAACCTTATAACTAATTTCAATTTTTTATTTTTTTTTACGAAGGTTCGCAACAACAGAGGTTATATAAACCCTCAGGGTGCTGGTGTTTTTGAAAAATTATAAAGTATGTCCGGCAATTTTGGTCGTTTATCATTGTTCAGTAGGTCGGTTTCACTTTTAAAAAGACAGGATTTAGAAAATTGCAAAACGCTGGTCTGGCAGACAAAATCAACTAGAATAGGCAAGACGATCATTGATCGTAGTATAGATTCAAAAGCTTCTCAGACCGCTAATTTTTAATGAGTATATTTCTAAATTTTTATGGGGACTCGCTGCTGCAGGGGTCATGTCATCTAAGGTGATATTAAAAAAAAGGCCGATGAGTTTCGAACCGGTGACCCTTAAAGCGAGGAACCGCCGTGTAAACGAGATTGTAGCCACCGACTCCCCTATAGAATTTTTATCTTAACTTTTGTTTACATCAACTAAACAATGAAGAATATTCCAGGGGGCGTCGGAGACCGCAGCGGTTTAGCTGTTGACACAGCGCTCATCACTGTAAGGTAAAGCTCCCGGGTTCGAATCCAGCGGCCCTGCTTTCGAACCCGGGACCTTTTCCTTACAGTGATGACCGTCGAGTCAACGCCTAAACCGATGCGGCCACCGAAGCCCCCCCTAGAGGAATTATTGTTTTTTTTATATTTATAATTTGTGGTTTTATTTAAGTTAACTTTTTCAGTGTTTTTTTTTAATAATTTTTTTGTTTTACTTTTACATTACTGTAAAAAAATTTAAAACATAGAAAAGTTTTCTTATATAAGACCACAATATATAAAACAAAATTCGGCTGTTAAGATATTTTTGGACCTTCTATTACAAAAAAAAATTATTCACCCAGCCAACTGAGGCGTTGTAAGAATAAATTTCCAGGCCTTCAGAACTCAAAATCAATTTAAATCATCACTGAGCACGTCTGCCGAGGTTAAAAATTAAATATTTTTGAATTAATTCTCATTCATATTTCGTCTTGATTCATTATAATACGGAGCGAGATTGTGCGGACCTACTGACTATTAACGTTCAGTCATTCAAGAATACTTCACTAGATCGGCCATGCAAATGTTTAAATTGTTCGGTTCAATGGCAAGACGAAACAAAGACCCATAATTACAACAATTTAAAATCCAGTATTTCTCTACTGATTAACATAATAAATACGTCAAATTATCTCAGTGGAAATGTGCAGCGCCCGCATTCTTCTCTTGAACAAATTAGCACTGGGAATTTTCATGGTAAACAGTACCCCAATTATACAGTGACCTTATTCGTAACCCATATTTTATTTATGGATGAAGCCCACTTTTCCTCTCTCGCTGAATAATATGGATGATGACCTTCTGTTGTCGACATAAAGGGATTTTTCAATATCACAATGATTTAACAGTGTCATATCAGATGGCCCATTTAGACGTTTATAGCTTTGGTAAAGAGAATTTACGATGTGCACCACTGTTCAGTTTATAGGCTTAATTTTTTATTAATATATTTTATATACAAATAAATACCTGTTTATGTAAATATACGGGTTGTAAACCTACCATTCCAGAGCAGACGATGAGGGGATGTCTTTGAGTCTGACTTTGAATGTATATTAACTACAGTAAGTGAAGCGTTTATATTTTTTTTATGCATCTTCAAAAGATAATCGATGATAAAATCCCCGTCATACATCCTCTCTGGGGTCTACGGAATAATCCGCCCCTCGTGCGGCTATCTACGGTAGGACTTATTAAAAGATAGGATATGTGAAAGGTTAATAGCATAGATACCGCCAGCATGGCATCACGAACTGCCAACAATAATGAGCGACAACCGAGCTCAACACAACATTCAATTAATTGAGAACAACTTAACCAAAAACAAATCGTGCAAAACCTTCCCCCCCACAAGCCACGAATTTTAATCTCTTGAGGGTTAAACTGGAAGAATTTGGCAATAGATTGTGTTATTTATAGGTTCTTAGATTAACCTTGATCAGAACTTTACGTGTACCAGATCCTGTTGTTAAATAGTTCTTTGTTTGCGGTACTTGTATCGGTACAATAGCCCGCAGTCGTAAAGAAGGAATAGTTCATACCAGAATAGGTCATACGCGGTTGACACATGGGCTGGTGGAGCCCGCAGATGTCCGTTACGCAGAGAAAGGTTGCTCGATGTCGAAGCGTGTCGTGCCTTGGCTCACTACAGGACGCGAGTAGGCATGCCGCCAGATTTAAATAGGGTTCTCCGACACAGCAGCAACTTTCAGGGTCCCCTGTCAGAAAAAAAAATAGCCTGTAGTAAGTTGTTGGTTAAACAAATTTAACTTTGTTTAAAAAAATAAGTTAAGATTTTCTGATTATTCTTGATTAAATAAACTGATGTCAAATATCGAGCATACTTTTTACATCGAATCATTATCGTTAAAATTGAAAAGCGAAATACAATTAAATCGGTAATAAGATTCCTAGCATTTATTCCCACGGATCTACCACCCTAGATGAAAATAATAAGGGGGTTGGAAGTAAGAGATCGGACATTTGAGACTTGGTATGGGTCACACTTGACTTGTCAACCGGAACAGGAAACACAGAGGTCGTACTGTATCTCAGACAATGGGTCAGTGGTTCTCAAACCTACTGGCTCACCAACACACATAGTTCCAGTTTATTAGAATAGGAAAAGGGCGAAACGGAAAGATTCGGAAATGTATTTCGTGAGAAACGGGTTAACCACTTGTTAATTATTCAATTGTTGGGAATTTTTACGTCTCAATTTCCCGATATGAGAAAGTATGCTATCACTTTTTATACTCTAATTGTTAATTTAGTTGATTTCCTTTGTCCTATTGTATTACACGGTAATGTTTGCATTTTAAGCCCTCCGTTTTTATTGTTTTAGCAGGTTTTTTCTCTAGAAATTTGCATTTCAAGAAAATTTTCTCATATCCTGTTTTTTAATTAACACATAATTATTTTGACCCTTTTTATGAACTGAATTTGATCACATTTTAATCAGTTTCAAATTATTGAAAAATGAGTCTTTAAATTAACTTGTCGACATCTTTTGTCCTGGGAGATCAAAGTGATATTTTAATAGTGTGGTCGCTTTTTAGCATCCTGGTCTGTAGGTGATTGGAAGGACGCATTTTCTCACCATTCCCACTTCAATTGTTTGCCTGTGCGTTGGTCAACCTTATTTTTTAACCGTTTCTAAACTGAGTAGATTGGGTTTTTCAACATCTTCCATTTGTTTAGGTTTTATGTTTGTTCAAAAATTACGAGTTGCGTTCGTCAGTTTTTTAAATGGTAAATGGTCTGTCAAAACTTTAAAGTATGAACAACAATTATAAATAATGAATCTCAACCTTAGGATAAATTTGATTCACATATTACTATAAATACTATTTGGTCTAACAGTTTAATTTTAAACCTCTCCAGTAACCTGGATACAAAAGGGATTTAGCAACACCGAAGAGTGAAGTATGAATAACATTTGTAAATAATGAACAATTGTAAATTATTAATCTCATCCTTAGAATTAATTTGATTGACATATAACCATTAATACTACTTTATTTAAAAGTTTAATTTTAAACCTCTCCTGTAACCTAGATACAAAAGGGATTTAGAAACACTGAAGAGGGGGTGAAAAACAGTTCCTCATCAGAGAGAAGTATGAACAACAATTATAAATAATGAATCTCATCCTTAGGATTAATTTGATTCGCATAAATACTATTTTATCTAAATGTTTAATTTTAGAATTAAAAAAGTCTTTACATTAATTGTTGAGTGTGGTGATATTTTAATAGTCTGATCGTTTTTTAGCATCCTAGTCTGTATTTGATTGGAAGGAGGCATGTTCTCACCTTTTTCGCTTCAATGGTTTGCCTGTGCGTTTTTTGACTATATTTTTTAACGTTTCTAAACTTGGTAGATTGGGCTTCTCAGCATCTTCAATTTGTTTAGTTTTTATGTTTGTTCGAATTGGAAGTTGCGTCCGTTTTGTAAATGGTCTGTCAAAACTGTTAATTTTCTCATGTATCTATATACTTATTACATATAATTTCTTTTTAAATCACATCTCTTTTGATAATAAAACTAATTAAAATATATCTTAATAGTTGATGGTTGATGAAGAAGATACGTAAATAATCAGGATAGACCAGGATGATAGGAAAAGTCCAAGTAAAGTTCATTACTCGACAAACTTCACCAAAAAGCTTCACAATTTTTGCTTTTGTTCCTTGTTTAGCTTATCAGAGTCTTGGTTCATTGTACTTAAAAAGAAAGAGCGTGGAGTAATCATAAAAGAGCGTGTGAGTTTGATATCACTCGGTTTTTAAGAAACGTGCTCTAGGTTCCGGTTAGGTGGTCTATTTTTTTATATATAACGGTCTCTAACAAGGCAACGACAGGTGGATGTCATGTTTCACAGAGTATCAATAAAGTAAATCCTTATAGTTTCAATTACTGACAAAATACCGTGAAAAGACGATGATCCTTTTATTTTAATTCAACCGTATCAATCCTTTTTTTCTTTTTTGAAGAAGGATTGTTTAGAGGTATTTTAACTATGAGGTTATCTGAAACCTCACTACCTTCAATTCGATAACAAGTAACACTGAAAAGTTGACTACGCAGTATTATCGACCAATGGTATATAGGGTAAGATGGTCAAAACGAAGAAAGAAACTGCAGTCATATACCTTTCAACTTTTTTGATCATTCACTATATCCACAGCTTGGACTGTGAAATGTGTTCAATTAAAAATACAAGTAGGGAAACTAACATCTCGCAGTCTTCCAAGATTAAGATCTTGGATCACTACCACTGTCAATGTCACTGTCACTAGATAGAAGTTCCCAACTAAATTTGCAGTAACGGGAGCAGATTACATTTCGAATGAAATAATAATAAATCTTTATGCGCAAGAATGTACATAACATATAAATTTATAACAAAAAATAATATTACAATTAATTAAGGTTTTTAGTTGAGATGAAAAAAAGCTAATGGCACGAGAGGGATTCGAACCCACGACCTTCGGCTATTAATCTCTTCCTTAGGATTAATTTAATTCGCATATTACAATAATACTATTTTATCTAAATATTTAATTTTAAAACTCTCCACTGACCTTGACACAAAAGGGATTTATTAATTTCATCCTTAGAATTAATTTGATTGACATATGACTATAAATACTATTTTTTCTAAAAGTTTAATTTTGAACTCTCCAGTAACCTGATTACATAAGGGATCTAAAAATAATCGACGATGTCGTGAAAATAAGTACCTCATTAGAATTAAGTAAGAAAAACAATTGTAAATTATTAATCTCATCCTTAGAATTAATTTGATTGACATATGACTATAAATACTATTTTATCTAAAAGTTTAATTTTGAATCTCTCCAGTAATCTGGATACATAAGGGATTTAGAAACATTGAAGAGCGGTTGAAAAACAGAAACTCATAAGAGTGAAGTATGAAGAACAATAATAAATAATGACCAACAAATGGAAATTATTAATCTCCATCCTTAGAATTAATTTGATTGACAGACTACAAATATATTGTATATTTTATTTAAAAGTTTAATTTTAAAACTCTCCAGTAACCTAGATACGAAAGGGGTCGAAAAACAGCTGAAGAGGGAATGAAAATAAGTACCTTATTAGAGTGAAGTAAGAAGAAAAATTGTAAATTACTAATCTCATCCTTAGAATTAATTTAATTGACAATATGATTACAAATACTATTTTATTTAAAAGTTTAATTTTAAACCTCTCCAATCACTTGGATTCAAAATGGTTTTAACAACAGCTGACGGTGTGGTGAAAATAAGTACCTCATTAGAGTGGAGTATGAAGAACAATTGTAAATAATGATTCTCATCCTTATGAGTGATTTGACTCAAATATGACTATAAATAATATTTGATTTATAAGTGCTACATTAACCTGGATACAAGATTTTTAAAAACCAGCTGAAAAGAAGGTTAAAAACAGTACCTCATTAGAGTGTAGTATAAACAAGAAATGTAAATTACTAATATCGTCCTTAGAAGTAATTTATACATATGACTCAAAAAGTCAATTTTATCAACTATTTCACACCATAATTATTATAACGCATTAAAACGTATTTGACTTGAATCACCTTTTTTTTAAATAATACTAGTTTTAACGTTGTTTGGTCAATCAGGTTTAAGAAGGTTAAACTGTGTATTTTTTTTCTTTTTGTTTTGGTCTACCTATCCTGTTATTGGTCTTTAAATTACGTCAAACTGTGTCAGACTTAAAAGAAATGATGATAAGTAGAAAAATTATAAAAAAACTGCAAAACTACAGATTCATCGGGCAGAAATTTCGAAACATAAGACCGACGGTTTATATTTCCTTAGTTTAGATTAGTATATACATTTATTAAATTCAAATACGTCCTTGATTTCCCAACAACGGACAATCAAGATTTGAACACAAAGTACGCTGAAAAGTTGGAATTATCTAACAATATCGAGGAGTAATGTAATTATGAAGATAATTCTTTAGACGCAAATTCTTTTTTAAAAAATATTTTTAACTTTGATAGAATGCTGACGAATATTTGTAGGTTTAGAGCTTGCGGTTAACATGGGTTGCAACTTCAAAATTATAAAAACCCCCAGGACTTAAACGATGACTTTATCTACCACAGTCAAGGCAAAAAGTCAAGCCTCGGAGGAAATACCAGCAAGGTGAATTCCGTTTGGAATCGCCCCAAATGAAATATTATCTCTTCGGGATAATTGCGCTCGGGTGGTAATGTGGGCTGGTAACGGTGTACGGCTAGATGGCAGATAGGGGCCGCGGGAGGTGTTACGCCTCTAGGACTATCATGTAGTTGCAACTGTACAGGCAATCACAACCTCCTGCCGACCAGGATTCGCCATTATTGAGAAAAAAAATCACGTTCAAAAACCGAAAACATCTCTTTTTATGACTTATAAGACGTGAAGGAATTGCAGAAATCAATTTAAGGATGTTAGATACATAGGACCTAAGACAAACTGCAAGTATAAACCAAAAAATGACCATTACAGTCATTCAAGTGTGTAAATTTATAACAAAACTGTTTGGAATCAATTACTACACGCAATTTTAAAAAACGCCTACGCGCTACATCACCATTCAGCATTGACTAATTAGCAAAACTTCCTTTGGGTCCGTCAGATGACCTTCAGGTTCTAACTTGTAATTTACCACTATGAATATATTAAATAGAGCCAGAGGCTCGTCTGTTTTTTATCAATTAGCTATTCGGGTGGAACTACACGAGTGGGCGTCCGTTTTCCTATAGCTTCTTTGGATTATCATGTTACAGGATGTTAACAGAAGGATTTCGGTACCCTTGGCATCCTGTGGTCATTATGTACCAATACATCCTGAATATTTACAATTAAAACAGTTCATTCTGAGTACATCAGTCAGTATTGCATCTTGGTACAAATGTATACCATATTATTTAAATATTATTTATATATAATATTTATATATAAATAATTGACCGTCCAGACGTGGCCTTATCATTTTGTAAAAAGGTTTCACTTCCTTCCTTTCATTCTGACCCCCGAGATCGGAGTCGTAACAGAAAAAATGAAGCCTCCGTGGAAGGAATTACGGAAGGCCATTGTCACCTGGGGCAGGCAATTGAGAGCTTTTTTTCGAACCTTGTTTTACATGAAAACGCAAAGTAAACGCCAAGGACGCTTTCTTCACCCACGCCCGGATTTCCCACGGATCTAAATTAAATTAAATCTGTGGCATTTGAAAGGTTAAAATGAACATGTTAGACGCCAATCGCGACGGAAAGCTCATTAATTATCCTATAATTATACGAAGTAAAATTCCATGAAACAATCTGTGAATTGTAAGCAATCCAACATCAAATATTTCAAACGAATTTAAATCGAGAGAGACAGAAACTTCTATTTTGAATTTTTATTTATACTATGTATACATATTCACGATTTAAGTCTTTTCTTACATAGCCTACACAGTGTTTTACGGAGTTACATTTAACTATTCAATTACATAAATTAAATTATAAGAGTGATGGATGCAGTTTTATTTAATGTCGCAGAATTTGCGCAAGACAGTGTGTGTGTGTGTGTGTGTGTGTGTGTGTGTGTGTGTGTGTGTGTGTGTGTGTGTATGTATGTGTGTGTGTGTGTGAGAGAGAGAGAGAGAGAGAGAAATAGAGAGAGATGGAGAAGGACAGTAAGACAAACTGTGNTATATATATAGAGAGAGAGAGAGAGAGAGAGAGAGAGAGCTTAGGTGGTGATGAATGTGTCAAGATGTACTGGTAGGTCAGCAGTATAAATGATATATAGGATAGGACCAAGGATACTACCTTGCGGTACCCCGGCCTTTATCTGTTTGGCTTCCGAGAATTCATTGCCGCACCACACTCTGAAACAGCGATCAGTTAGGTGGAATTTGAATAAAAGGTAATAATAAGAGGGTAGAAACTAGAAAGCGCTTAAGTTTAAAAAGTATGCCTGGATGCCAGACCCTGTCGAAAGCCTGTGCGAATAGAAAAAAAAGGAATATTAAAAATATCCCGCCCTGCTTTTAAGCCAAACACACAAAATATAACCAATATCATATTTTTGTACGCGGGTTTGCAACAGCAGAGGTTATATCAACTCTCGGGGTGTCGGTGTTTTTGAAAAAAGGTCATTTTTAAGTATGTAGGGTTCAAAATCAGGGTCGCTGGATTCCACCTTCGCCTTACAGTGATGAGCTCGTGTCATAAACTATTGCAGCCACCGACGCCCCCTATCATAATAATTATGATACGATTTGATGTTATTAGCATTTTGGGTGAAAACATGGCACACAGACAGAAAGGGAAAAGAGGGGGGAATGTTAAGCGAGAGGGAGAGAAAGTGAGAGAAAAAAGATAAAACCATTTTCATTCTGGTTGAAATACAAAATAATACATGCTAAGCAATATTTTTCATAAAATTCATTCCATGAACGTAATAACAAAAATAAAGCAACCTCCCGGCACATCTTCCGTTTTACACATCCTCGATGAACAAAATAACATACAGTATATCATATACCATTGATTTTTGATTAACATCATAAATATTAATGAGATGGTGCGGTATACTCGGACTCATTGGATCATGGGTGAGCAACAAACAAAACGAAAACAAAACAGGAAAAATGGTACGCACAAAATACATTTATATTTATATATAGTAACAGATTAATATGCACAATATATACTTAATGTATAATGCAATTCTCGCATAAAAATATTTCAGAAATATGAAAAATGGAAGGGGGGCAGTTCACTACCATATTACAACACAGGACATGTTCTCTGTATGTTATTATATAGTAATTGCAATGTTGTATTTACTATTAATAGTAAAAATTAATATTTGAAAAGCACAGAGATAAAATTAAACGTTTCACTATGCAATTAGGTGTACAAACGGGTTTCATGATTACTGGTTATCATTTTAACGTCGTATTCATAATCGTCCAGGAAATTTTAATAACATGTTCTAGATTAAAATATCTCTTTACAGTTTACTTTTACACATGCTTAAAAGTCGTTTAAATGGCCGCTATGCCACTCACGTTTAAAATTTCTTCTTGGCTCCTTAGCAGGAGAAGATAAGAAAGAACAAAGTTTCGAGCATACGAGCGACATTCCATTTACACTTTTAGTTAGACCGAGGATTACTGTGATAACAAGCCGGGAATGTAAAATAATCTCTCTTGATCTCTCTGATTATCTTCAAGTCAATTAGACAAAGGTTTAATTAGGGTATCAGTGGGCGTGTATAAATTGGAATTTACGAGCAATATGATTGAAGAAGCATTGGGACACGAGTTAGCACTCTCTATTTGCAGTTCACCTATAGATCATGGCTAATTTTCTAAAAATGGAACGACAATCAATATTACCCGAATGGGATTGAGGTCGTGAAATTCGAAAATCGTCTGCGTTTTAGTTCCAAATTCGGTTACATCTGAGATCTATCATCTTTAGAACGGGCCACTTTCTTTTTACGCTTTATGAACCTGGACGTGATAATATTGCATTGCGGAAACTTCAGGCCTTAGAAGGAGAGGGAAATCAGACCGCAGCCACAAATTACCACCCCTTTATGAATTATCTTCAATAATAAACTAGCGCTAGGAAGATGTCGCGGGTCATTTATCATTAGACCTCCATTAAAAAAAAGGCTCATTTGCATAAACGCCTTGGCATATAACTGAGCATTTCATTAGAATACATTTCACATAGTGTATATTGTGTTTAAAAAATAAGACAAAAAGAAATTCAGAGGCAAGTCTCAGATTCGTTTTGCCATTCCTTCCACTATTCATTCAACATGGCATCCGTCAACGAGATAACGTTCTAAAGAAAAACTTTTTTGAAAAATCAAGGCTAATTTGTTTTCACTAGGCATACAAATATGGTAACGCGTACCATGGCATCTGTTAATGTCTATTTGTCAACGCCCTTGTTGAACAGTGAACAAGGTTTCACAAAAAGCCGACGTTTGTGTTCGAAACTTTTTATATTTGTCTTACATGTAATATCGAAAGCTTTCTCCTTAGACGTTTACGAAGTCTGAACATTGCGAACTCAATAAACAGTAGACCGTTAAGAATGCATTATGCATCTGTCATGCAAAAAGTCCAGGGGGAATAACCTTAGAATCAGTTGGAAACGGACGTCTATTTTACCATTTTACCTATTGAAAATCAGGATTGTTCGTTCAATAATTTTTGTAAGGTTGGCGTCTTGGCTTTGGGTGTATAGGCCTTCGTTGTTGTTGATATTTGTTATCAATACAGTAAAGTAACAAAAAAAAATTAAAATTATTATTGTCTATTTAGAAATGTGTGGTGTTTAGCTACCGTTACTTGATGATTCCTTGGAGGTCGAGACGTAAGTTTTAGAAAAACAGTTTCTTTATCGCGCCAACGTTTCGATCTTTATCGAGATCATCTTCAGGGCCTGGGATTTATAAACATTGTTTAAATTTTACAAATACATGTAGGATGTGAAAAAAAGAATTTATATAAGCTAGAAAATTTTACATTAAAACAAAATGAATTTATACAATGCTAGAAAATTTAAGAATAAAAAAATGAATTTATGCAATGCTAGAAAATTTAAGTAAAAAAAATGAATTTATGCAATGCTGGAAAATTTAAGATTAAAAAAATGAATTTATACAATGCTAGAAAATTTTAGATTAAAAAATTAATTTATGCAATGCTAGAAAATTTAAGATTAAAAAAATGAATTTATACAATGCTAGAAAATTTAAGATTAAAAAAATGAATTATACAATGCTAGAAAATTTAAGATAAAAAAATGAATTTATGCAATGCTAGAAAATTTAAGATTAAAACATGGACTTATACAATGCTAGAAAATACAAATACTACAAATACTTTATTCGAATCTAAAATTTTCAAGCATTGTATAACATTTTTTCATATCCGACATGTATTTGTAGAATTTAAACGCTCTTTATAAATCCCAGGACCTGAAGATGATCTCAATAAAGATCAAAACGTTGGCACGACAAAGAAAATGTTTTTCTAAAACCTCCGTCGCACTAGACCGTATCTCACGACCTCCAAATAATCACTGTCTATTTAATTTATTCTGGTTTCACTGTCATGGCCAAGAAACAGGACGTCTCACCGTCATCGTCTCTTTTGTCGTTAAGAAGATGTAAAAGATATTAGTAGTGATAGAGGGTTTTGAGTTAAAAGGGTCGGATTACAACATGGCAAAAAGAAATACGAGTCTTTATGAGTAGGTTTTATAAGAAAGACAATTATATTTTCAGTGCACAGGTCTGTGACTCCAATATAATGCTGGATAGGTGTTTTGGTAGACGGTGTGAAAGGCTATAAATAATGATTGAAAACGCTAATGGATAGTTGTGATTCTTATCAAGTTGTAACTTAGATCTTCGGCCGATTTTTAATCACCATAATTTACTGATTTTTGGTAATTAACCATTAGAATTTTCAGGTTGAACGTGGACCTGTGCTGACTATCTAATGTAATCTAAGGTAAATTAACGATAATTGACAAGTTCTGAGGTTGAATGAGGGCCTCTATCTCTGTATCTCGCTGGAACGCGACCAACTGCTTTCCGTGTACATCAGTTTCAATATCGACTGTTGAATATTTCGAAGAGACGAGCGTTGAGAGGAAAAGGTAGCGGGCTGCGGCCGACCCGGTCCCATTCGTCAAAACAACCACTGCACGACTTTGCGGTCGGATTCCGTTCTCCATCAAACGCGAAGAAAAACATCCGATGGACGACTGCATCGTGAAGGCGTATTATTATTTTACCGTAAAAATACTGGCCGTAACGAGCCCTGACAACTAATCCAAACTACGACAATTCAAAATTGATGAAATATGCCATTCCAATGCAATCTGTGAAGGATCACTCGGAGCATTCCCTCTATTTTAAGTTTCATGGACATACCAAGGTTATTTAATAAAAATACACATTATGTTGTTTAATATATCATGTTATATAAATATATTACTCGAATAAACGCCAGACCAAGGTAAACATTAAGAAAATAGTAAATTTACATTTGACCAACCAAATAAAGTTTGACGACTCATTTAAATAATTATTATGTTGCATATCACTCCCACTTTATTATCTCGAGCACCATCGCATCACGTACTAGTCCAGAGATTCTAGATGAAAAAAAAAATATTCAAACTTAAAAAATACAAAAAGAACCATTAACCGTCCAGCGTAATGGTTATAACATTTTTGTCCCTCAAAGGCAGATAAAGATAAAACAGACCAAAATAATAAAAGATATGACGATTAAAAAAACTGATAAAACAATCTTGCTTATATCACTGATCACTGATTTTTATATATAATTTATTTGTAGCCTTTATCCATCAGAGTATATATGATATATGCGCACATATGGTTTTTTTCTCCCAGTCACAACATTGACAGTATGGCCAGCACTCTGTGGACACATGCTAAGAGAACCAGGCAATAGTAGATAGTAAGTTAAGTAACGTAGTAACTATCTGTCTGAAGATTTTTGATTGGAATATTCGCTGGATATTGGAAGGCATGAAAAGGAACCACAAAGGGCTAATCTATACGTCCAACTTCGCAGTAATCTCTTGTATGGTGTCAAAACAGATGTTCTTAAAAGTCTTTGCAGTTCTCCAAGTTTTATATGAGGATTCCTCGTTAGACTGACGGGATAGGTTCTAAATATCTGACTTGAGTGGAAGTCGGAAGCTCCTTGTTGTTGACGAACCATGTTTTTCTCACTCAGTCTTGCCACCAGTCTTTGTTAAGCTGAAGCTGTTCTTGAATGTAGGAGGTTTCTTCGATATAAGACAAATTGCCATATCATCTTCACTTAATTATGGCCTAATTACGGCCTATTCCACGTTGTCTAGGTGTAATCCTTGTTATCTGACTTGAGTGGAAGTCGGTACCTCATTGAAATGTTGTTCATTCCAGTCTGGTCCTCCACTTTTTCGATAACCTTAGAACTCAAGCTGTTCTTGGATGTTGGGGGTTGCTTGGGTAGAAAAGAAATTGTGGTATCAACCTCATATGTTAATATACACTAACAAGCAAAAAATTCCACCTACTTGTACTATAAATCGATTTGTATATTTTTTATGAATTAATCAAAGTTTCACGCTTTTTAACGTTTAATAATTGAGCCTTGTATAAAAAAGTAAAAACAAAATGTAAATTGCTAAGTAAAATGAAAAAAAAAGGATATAAAATTTGTTTTAATTTTGTTCTAGATTTTTAACATTCCAATACCGCGTATTTCCTTCTCTTGCCTTAATTACATTTCGAAGACGCCTCGGCATACTTTCTACCAGTCTGGAAATGTCTCTTTGTAGGAAGTTTGCCCATCCTTCACGAAGAGACCTTTCAAGATCGTGGAGTTTGTCAGGAAGTGATGGACGTGTTCTTATTCGTCTTTTGTGGTTATCTCATAAATGTTCGAGGGGGTTCAAATCTGGAGAACGGGATGGCCAGGATAAGACCCTCATGTTATGCTGTTGAATGTCCGTTTGCACTACGCGAGCGACATATGGACTGGCATTATTGTACATTAGAATAGAATTGTGACTGATTTCATCGAGGATAGGCAACGCATGATGTTCCAAAATTTCATCCACAGCGAGAGGCCGGCAAAGATCCTCCACGAACAACAACCAACTGTGTGCGATTCTCCATCGAAATTCCCGCCCACACCAACACTGAGCTACGTTGGAAAGGTTGACTCTCGGAAAAATTAGACGCTTCGCTTCATTTCCCTTCTCCACAGCCTTTCACGCCCATCTGGAAATCGTAGAGCAAATCTACACTCATCTGTAAAACGTACAGCAGAACAATCGTCCAAAGACCAGTGGCTGTGTTCTCGAGCAAATGAGAGCCGTGCAACTCTGTGCGATCTAGAGAATTCTGGTCCTCTTACGGGGCGAAAAGCCATCAGTCCATACTGATTTAATCTACTTCCAGCAGTGCGTTCAGAAATTTGGACATCTCGACCTTCCTGGAGGTGATGAATCGCTTGAACAAAAAATTTTCAAAGTCAAAAAACGGCCATCCTCTGGGTCTGTTATCCTAGAACGTCCAGAAACGGGCCTTTTACGGTAGGACCCAGTTTGCTCAAAAACGTGTAACGGGGTCTCGCTAAGTTTTGTAGGAAGTCCGATGGCAATAGCCGCATACCTGGAATGTCATCAAGTGCCACACCACCACCAGTTAAAATATTGAAATTAAGAAAACAAAGATGAAAACTAAACATTTTATTGCTTCAGAATTCAAATGAGACTGAATACACATTTTAAATTCATTTAAATTGAAAAATCATTTATCTTGTTATGGATTAAGGTTTAAGTATGTTTACTTTCGTCGGTGTATATTTACAGGGATATTATAGACGAATGGTAGGATGAAAAATGGCTGGATGCCTATAATGTCAATTTGCTGAAAAGGATGAAGCCAGATCTAGAGACGAGTACCAATTTCCTGAGTGAAATACACACTTTGACCAAATGGTGCTTCTGTTAGAGGATACCAAGTAATCTTCAATGGTCGATACTTCCATATGTGTGTGTGTGTGTGTGTGTGTGTGTGTGTGTGGGTTATACACTATGTAAGCAGAACCTACTGTAACATCAAGTTTATCTCCATCGTTGAATAGTTTACAAGATCTTTTCCAATAATTTATCACATTTTAATCTAAATTGTACTGACAAGGTGTTTTTACGCAATAAATTTTATTGGAAGGTCGGTAGAAGTGTGAATTTACGTTTATCGTACAAAACTTCAAAACTGTCGATTCGGCTTGTCTCTTTTGTTTTCAAGGGGATCATCGAAATTACTGTTAAATAGGCAAATCTGGGATGGGATTTGTTGGTAAAAACGTTTCTCAACAGTGATATCTTCAAAGCCCGCCAGCGGAAATGTTTCACGGTTTAACGACGACAATTTTCTGCATCGGCATCCGTTCCAACTTTTCGCAGTTCCGCTATCCCGGACTATGAAATCCGTTGAGATAAACTATCCTTTTATCGTCCTTCGCGACTCCATTTCTCAGCCGATTCAAGTTCGCATTTTTCCAGGCGGCGGTCTGTTTAAAGATGAATAAATTAATTTGATAAGGAGCGTGGCGCTTTTGCCCCAAAACCAGCGTAGGCAGCATGGATTTTTCAAGAAGGCCGAAAAAGAAAAGGCGTTTTACGTTGGCCATGGAATTTTTTTTTTAAACATCTCGTTTATTATTAGCGGTTGGAATATGATTTATACTGCTCCTACATTCTTTTAGAAAGTGGTTACAAAGTTTCGCCATTATGCTCCTTAAACTTACGTACACTTCTGCTGCATACCATCTGCTTTTCTTCCTTTCAATTTTCCTTCCAAATTATACATCCTTTAATACTTATTTAAGATTAGGTCAGATTTGTATGAGGTGGCCTCAACATTTCGATTATTCTGCTCCTCCACATATGGCTTCTCACTCAGCCTTAAGCTTTTTATTAACTAATCTTTATGTAAGGTATTGGTTGAGATAAAAAGTCAGTGTCACGTGCGGGATTTGAACCCACGACCTTCGGCTAAATACTGCTCTACCACTTGAGCTATCGTCACTTCGATCCAGCTATCGAGACACTGACTTTTTATCTTAACCAATACCTACATAAAGATTAATTAATTGAAAGATGTTATTTGGTCAATCGGACCACGAAATCTAATGAATTTAAAAGGCTCACAGTGGCCATTCCATTTGTCGCCGAGAATTAAATAGATTACATGACATTTGATAAATGGCAAAAAGGAGAGAAAATTCGAAAGGTTGGGTTGAGATGGAAGTTAGTGTCAGCGTTAGTGTTAGTGTTAGCGAAGTCCCGATAGCTCAAGTGGTAGAGCAGCGGCGTATTTAGCCGAAAGTCGTGTGTTCGAATCCCGCTCGTGGCCCTGACTTGTTTTATCTCAACCAATGCATTACATAAAGATTAATTAATTGAAAAATGTTGTTTGGTCAAATGGACCACGAAATCTAATGGACTTTTTATTAACCTTCATAGCCTCGATAGTGACCCCTCTGTTATAGTGGATTCAGCTTTTCTTTGCTCAAGAGTAGAAACTTTTTCCTTGTTCAAGCAGTAACGACAGCTTAATGTACAGAGGTTTTCTACTTCTTAGTATTATCTGTTTTCTAGCACTGTTCTTTTTCAGTACAATGATCCTGAGTTTTGTCCGGTCTAGATGAAAGTTGTTGTAAGTTTATGCTTTCTTACGAATTCTTATGACTATCCCTGTTGTTCTTTCAGTAACAGATTTTCTTAAAAATTTTCTTTATTATGGCAGTTTAAATTTTTCCAGAATGGTTTTGGTCCCATTGATGCTAAGATCTCAGGATAGTCTATCAGCCTTTTCGTTTGTCTCTGTGCCTACTTTTCCCTAGACACTCACGCAGACCCGTAAAGTTACCGCATAAGAAGCCAATCTTTCGAGCGCGCCTTCTTGTCAGAATAGAAAACTTGCAAATTTTCTGAAGGAAATTGGCATTTTTACAAAAAATGGCTTTCATAAATCCTCTAGCGTCCGGTTTGGATTTTGAGCGGATATTATAACAGAGTCAGCGTTGATTGGTAGTCCTTTCTCCAATGCCGGATTTTTGGTATTAAAATAAATTTAATGTACACATAGTCTATACCTTCCTCCCAGAGCGTTTCTTCTTTTTTGTTGCAGAATCTGTTTATCCCGTTGATTTTCAGAAATCTTATAAATTCCAACAGCAGGGCCTGGATTCGTTGAGTCTGAGCCCATCTAAAACAGTAAAATATTATAATGCTAATAATTCCAACTCCGAAATACGCGTTTATTTTTGCCATAAACAGTATTGCGGGTCTCTATTATTGCCAGCACATTACCAACCGTTATGGAACGTTATAAAAATGATACTCCCCGAGACAAGGAAAACGCCACCACGAAACCGATGATTAGTGTTTCTATAATGGTCCGTGATTTTTCCCCCATTTTTAATGTATAAAACTCTATACATAAATATACAATAATAACACCTAGACCGTTTATTGAATTAGATTTAGAGGCGTTGATAACGGGGATTAAACGGTGTATTTTCAAATTAAAGGACAAGTGAATATCTTAAATTAAAGGTTAACATGACAAATGATATAGGAGACATTCTATGTTTTCCCATAAATTATTAACCACACTCAGCTTGTGTCATATTTTTAGTTTTTTCTACCCTATTTGAACTAATCGCTCTGAATAACATAATGTCTTTTATGTAAATAATATTGGTCATTAATATACAATTATAAATAATTAAAAAAACGTTATTTAGAATTAAAAAGTAATATAATTATGTTTTTGTTTTAAATGGCCTTATGCTCTATGCATATTAGCCAATGCCAGACATTATATTATGCGTATTCTTACGGGGGGGAAGGGTATCGTGCAAAAAGGGCCAAAGGCGACGGCGGGAATCGAACCTACGACCGCTGGGTCTACGAGTCGAGAGTCTCACGCTGGCCACTCGGCTACCGCGGTCTAAAATCTTACAATAGAATTTACTTAAAAAATGAAAATTCATTATCAAAAAATATAATTGGTGTGGGAAAGAAAAGAAAGTAGGTCGTTAATGAAAGATCCAAACAGTCGTGGTACATTTCATAATTTGTATATTCTTTCCATGTAAGGTCTTGGTTGAGATAAAAAAGTCAGTGTCAAGAGCGGGATTCGAACCCACGACCTTCGGATAATACGCCGCTACTCTACCACTTGAGCTATCGTGACTTCGATCCTCTCGGACACGAACTCTCCATCTCAACCTACAACCGTTCGAACCTTGAAAATGGCAAAAAGAGGGAAGGTTCGAACGGTTGTAAGTTGAGATGGAGAGTTGGTGTCCGAGTGGATAGATGCCACCACAGCTCAAGTGGTAGAGTAGCGGCGTATTTAGCCGAATGTCGTGGGTTCGAATCCGAATTTATTATCTCAAACAAGACTTTACATGGAAAGAATAATTAATTGAAAGATGTAACTTGGTCAATTGACCACTAAAACGTAAATCTAGGAATAATTTATATATTTCAATTTATGCAATAGGTAATTAAGAGTTATTGAGTTATTCAAGTTAAAACTTTCAGTTGTGTCTTGTGTTTCCTGGTTCGGCCAGGTTTTGAGTTTGAAGGAACATCTGGGCCTGTCAGTGTTTTTGACCCTTCCGCACAATTTGTTCAACAGCCCGTTAACTTTGGACTGTGTAATCAAACCGTTGGCCGCCGTTGTTCACAATGGAGAAAGTGATAAGGCTGAGCAGTCTAATTTTCCTATAACAGATACATTTCCTGGTATCGTGACCGTCTGTATTTTATCATACGTGATTACATGACGAAAAACGGCCGGTTTTTAGCCCACATTGAATGGCAGCCTAATGAATATATTGTCATTACGGGACTGTCTTCATCTAAAAATCATTTATAAACAATACGAAAATCACTGTGGACTTAGTTCCAGCAAATCAGAAGGTGAAATCTTAAAGACATTAGTAAAAATATATTTCTTATGAATATGTCGTAATTTTAAAATTTCATACATACAAATAAAAACCCCTTTATACATCAGCAAAGCGTTTTTATCATTAAACGAATTTATAATTATATCAGTTAGAAATGATTATTATTTTAATTTTAAGACTATTACACAATTCATCATGGTCGAACTTCAGATAATGTCAAAATACTTATTGTTTTGACACCACATTATAATTAAAATATTTTAGTATGTAATAATTATACGATCTTCTTTTTTATAGTTTATGGTTTAAATTGAATAAGATTATTTTAATTCAAAACAGATCCTAAAAGTCTTAGTAGTTGTCCAAATCTGTTAAATTGTCTGTCTTGTGTGAAGTTTCCATGTCTAAGTATAATTCTAGGCATTTTCGTGAGAAATTTTATCTGTCACTAATTTTTTTTTGGAAAAAAAAACGTTTAAACGCGTGTATGTTCATTCAGTGCAAAGTTGGGCACTCTCAACACGACACGCAAGGATGGCACAATTACACAGAAGACAAACACTTTGAGCCCTGAAGATGATCTCAATAAAAGATCGAAACGTTGGCACGATAAAGAAAATGTTTTTCTGAAACCTACATCACACCCGACCGCATCTCACAATATCTGAATAATATATATACAATATAGTATTATATACAATATAATTATATATACAATATAATTTTATTATTTTATTTTATACATTCCCATGGTTTTCAAATCCACATGTTAATACAGTGCAGCCATTTAATTTATCAAAATATATCTAATAACAAACATTTTTGTTGAAATTAAGAATCTTTTTCATGTGTTATTAAAAACGATTATTTGGAAATCGTGAAATGTGGTCTGGTGTGACATGAAATTAAGATTTGGGAAGTATACGACGAATTTGTAAGAACATTAGGCAGTTCATTTGGAGATCGTGAGATACGGTCTGGTCCGACGTAGGTTTTAGAAAAACATTTTCTTTATCGTGCCAACGTTTCGATCTTTATTGAGATCATCTTCAGGGCCTTGTGTTGTCTGCATTACAACAAAAAAAAAGGGCCAGAGGCGACGGTGGGAATCGAACCCACGACCTTATGGGGTCTACACCATACGTTATTAAGAATGTTTTTTGTTTTTGTTTTTTTTGTAAAGATCAAAGGACACATGGATCGTTAAGGCAACGAGAAAGCTGATAAAACGAAAAGATTCTGATATCATTTACTTTATTTCAAATATTGGATTTAGAATAAAACATAAAAATAAAAATAAAAAATAAGAAAAACAAAAAGATCACAACAGGCATGTATATCTTTGGAAAACGCCATCCAAAACTCTTTTTACCCACGGGAAACAAAACGCCATGGTTTATATAAATCGTAGGTGACGAAGATCAAAATCACCATAGTGCAGTCCTGAGAATCACAATAAAATGTTTCAAAAGTTAAAATGAAGAAAATGACCCCAGATTTTCTATTAAAGACTGAGTCATTAAGCGTAGAGGGTTTATCACATTAGACATCTTATGAATATTGTTATTTGGCCAATTTTCATGCTTGATCGAAAGATTTTTTTCAACAAAAACAACTGATAGATTCATCTTTATCAATTTCTAGATATGATATTTTGATTTTGAAAAATATTTATTTAATAATAACCGGTTGGCTGTCAACCAGGCCATGTTTCACAATCGGAAAATGTCAGTTTTGCAACGTCGTTTGTCGTTCCATTCGTGACAGGCGAGTTGGCAAGCATTATCGTGACAACGAGATTATAACGAAATTTGCGACTCCGCTTGTTATAATATGTTGGGAAGGTCAAAAGAGCGAAGGGCGATATGATGGCTCAGAGAAAAAGACAATGGAGGTCTGAAGGAAAACAAAAGGAACGACGACAAGGAGAGAAAACATCGAGTGTGTGAATCCATTGTATTCGGGGATTTTTTCCCAATATTTTACAACAATCTGCAATTTTTTTATTACAGTATGTAACTTGATTAATGCAGATATATTTTATTTATTTTATAGATTTATATTGAGGAGAGAAAATAATATTATTCTCCCACTTCACTTCTTTAAATAAATTTCAATGCCTACTCCTCAAGCTCCTCTTGAGGTCCAAAGGACATCCATTTCCTCTTGAGTTGCCTTATGGAATTTAGGGATGGGTTTAATTGGGCGAGACTATTGGTGCGATGGGAATGATATTTGGGATAAATGGAATTTGAAGATATATAGATCTGTGGACTTAACATTGGAAAGATTGGAGACATTGGATATTGGAAGGTTTATCGGTTCCCGACAGTTCTGTCATATATCCAAATCGTTGTAATAGCGTTTTATAGGCTGTAAGCTTTTTTTAATCTAGTTTAATATAGCGTCTATTTAGGTTTTGTCGTTTCAGAAGTACGTGTTGATTCCACGTTAAGCGTTAAGCAAGCAGCCGGCTTTCGGAATAGGAATATTGTTGTACTATATTGTGAGAGGAGACTTGCTTGGGAGGGTAAATGTGGCAGAACGCGCTTTTATTTATCTTCTTTTCCTTTGTCTACAGCAATCTGCTATACATGTGATATTTCTCTGCAGATCTTCCGAAGCAACCGCAGAATCGGGGTTAGATGATAGTACAGCTGTATCATCGGCAAAAGATACAGGGTGGTAGGTTTAGTGGGAACATCTGCAGTATAAAGAATAAAGTGGATTGGTCCGAGCGCACTGTCCCCTGCACTAGCCCCGCGGCCGAAGAGCAGTATTCGGAGTAATCTGATTCATGTAGGATTCGAAAAAACCGCTCTGTTAATCGCAAGAAGATTAACTAGAGGATATTTGGACATCTTGTGCCACACTCGATCAAAGGCTTGTGTCACTTGAAGAAGGTTCCCATAAAATATTCTTTGCGATCAAGGGAGGAGGATATACGGTCTAACGCGAAACACATGCTAGAAAGATGGTGCCAAACTATTTATCTAGGTGAAGGTAAAAGGAATCCACTAGTCTTAGCTTAATTGGTTGGATAGAAGACAAATGGCGGTAAAAGAAAGTTAACAGTATAAATGCTACACAGAAGGGACCAAGAATACTCCCTTGTGGGACGACCGTATTGGTCTGATATCTGAGTACTCATGACCGCACTTCACTCTGGAGCAACGATCTGTTAAATAAGATTACAGGAAGGAACGGGATAATAAGGATTGGGTAGAAAATAGTTAGGTTTTTAGAGAGAATCTATGAAAAGTCTGGGCATTATCCCTGAAATACTATTGGTACTCTTGAGCTGAGAAAATGGAGTTAACAATTCTGATACCTAGTTGGATCGTGGAGTGAGGAGGAAACCGAATTGGTGAGAAGGAAATAGTACAAAACGTAAAGGATCATCCACTTAAAAAGTAAGTAAACAAAAACTTATCATAAATGGGAAAGAGATCATGCATTCAATTTATGAAACTTGAAAGGGTTGAACAACTGTAAATAGTGGTCTTCCTGTCGTTAAAAAAAACTGACACAAATTTCCATTTAACCCGGTTCAACGTTGTGTAATTAAAACGTAAGGAAATAGTTTGCTAACGCTTGTTTGACTTATTCCTGAACTACTTCGAATTGATAATCTAGTCGGATTTAAACAGTGACAAGTTAAGTAAGACGTATCCCGTTACAGGCAAACCGTGCTATTGATATCTACATGGTATATCCCTTGCAAAATAACTCTTTGCGAAATTTCTACAGAGATATTTGAGAGAAAAAAATCTATCGCACATGTAAGCAGATTCGAAAAGGGGCTTGGGAGGAAATCAAGCGAAAACAGGCGGATCAGATCAAAGCACGACAATGAATTTGCATGTAAGCTGCTGCGATTATTTATATTAAAAGATAAAACCTTGGTAAAAAATGAATTTGTGAAATTATTACGAGCGTGGAGAGTACAAAACAGAAAATTAATAGTGATTATTGCTTAAAAGTAAAGTAGCAATCACAAAGATTGTCACCTCATCATTGCTGTACTGGTCAATTCATTTTTTTTAATATTTCAAAAATTGACCTTTGAGTGTAACGTAGGCTAATTTTACCTGATATTTTATATAGCATTTTAGATATTATATATATATAGCATTTTTCAGTTGGTCGGTTTCACTTATAAAAAGACCGGATTGAGAAAATTGCAAAACGACTTGTCTGGCAAACAAAATCAACTAGAATAGGCAAAACGATCATTGATCACGGTATAGATTCAAAAGCTTCTCAGACCACTAATTTAACAAGTTTTAAATGTGTATATATTTCTAGATTTTTATGGGGACTCGCTCCTGCAGGGATCATGTCATCCAAGGTTATATTGAAAAAAAGGCCAATGAGTTTCGAACCCGGTACCCTTAAAGCGAGGAATCGCCGTGTAAACGAGATTGTGGCCAGAATCCCTTATAGAATTTTTAACAACTTTTGTTTACATCAGCTAAACAATGAAGAATATTCCATAGGGCGTCAGTGGCCGCAACGGTTTAGGCGTTAACACGGCGCTCATCACGTAAGGACACGACATACTTACAAATGGGTTTTTTCAAAAACACCGGCACCCTGAGATTTATATGACTTCTACGGTTGCGAACCCTCGTAAAAAAATCTTATTTTAAAATTGTTATTGATGTGATTGTTGTTGATCTTATTTTGCACAAAAAAAATATAAGATCCAAGAATCCGGTTGTTTAACATCCAAAATTGGCGAATTGTGACTATTTAAAACTATAATGAACGCAGTAATGTGTGCGGAGACAGTTTAAAAAGAGCTCATTTGTATGCCGGCCTGTTTATTAATTTACGACTGATTCTTAAGGAATTCGAACAAATCATCCGCGACGGAAAGATTAATTTTTCCTTCGGCCGTAGACCTTTATTTTTTCTATTAACTTTTTTTCTTCTTCTTCGACCTTTCTTAGGTCTTGGCAAATGAAGACCTTGAAGGATCATACCGATCGGATCGAAAGTGTCGGCGGGCATCTCGGATTCAAAACAGGAGGGCCACGATTCCATAAACATGAGCTCGGCTGGTGTGATGCAAAAGACCCTGAACGTCAGCCCTCGTGAGAACTGGAATCTGCGTACGCCCTGCCTTCGTGACCTTTCTACGGATTCTTTCCTATATTCCGTGAAATATGATTGTTTTTTTTACATTATTTAAAAGCCTTCTATACCATTGAATTATGCATGTCTGCCTGTTAAAATATATACGGGGGAAAAAAACCGTATGGTGAAAGTCGCTTTCGCGTCTTGTGTCTTATGTCTCTGAAAGACAATCCTGTCGTGAAGTGCGGAAGTCTCAGTCCTGGAGGTATCAAGGAGGGATAAAGATAAAAGAGGCGGCCACAAGGCCTACTGCACCTCGACCTGAATAGATCTATTGTGCTCCTGACCACCTTTCGGCCATTAACCAGCCTCCACAGCCTTGCCAGCGGTTCCTTGGTGTAGGATCTTGCTTGGGGTTTTTCTTGTTCTAATTGCAAGAACCTGAATCTACATAGACCATAAAATGTGTTCTGCGGTCTCTCCTCTTTCTGGCAGTATCTGCACAGTGTTTCTTCTGGCTATACTCCTATCCGGTGCATGTTCTTTCTTAAGTGGCATTGCCCTGTCAGGAGTCCAACCAGAATCCTAGTTTGGTTGCGGTTGCCTTCCAGTAATTCTTATGTAAGTTTTGCGGATGGTCCTTCTATGAATCTCTTCGCGCGCCTCATATCTGTGGTATTGTTCCACCACGTTTTGGACTCATTAAGGACTATTTTAAGATGTATCCTCTTTTGTGACAGGCTGCTAGGCCGCAGTAGGGTTCTGGGCTCATAGAGTTCTGGGCTCCCTTTTAGGCCAACATGTCAACTTTTTCGTTGCCTCTGTGCCCCAGATGTCTAGAGACCCATGCCAGGGTCAGGTCATTAGTGTCTCTGACTTTCGTCAGGGACTCCATGCATCTCTAAACACTCTTTGCCTTCGCCTCGATATCAAGGAACTAAAGTGATAGAAAAAATTCGCAGAAGGAATCAAGTTTCACCAAGCCCTCTAGCACGTTGTCGACTTGTCGCACTGAATCTCTTTATAACTCTCGGTTGGAATGTCTTGGAAAAAGGACTGGTAATTGTCCCACAAAGTTAGTAGTGAGTATGTCGTGGTGGCTCTCAGTCCCGGATATATCCAAAATGAACGGTGGGGCATTGCTAAATAGCAAAACTCATCTGCAAGCCCACATGTATGTTGTAGATTCGTTGCACTGAAGCACTTGTTCAATGATGCTGCTTTGGAAAGGCGTCTTAGAAGAAAATCTGTAGTTCAAGTGGTTCTATAAAGTTGGCAGCCTATCCTGGTGACTCTCAATTCCGGATATATGTAAAATGAAAAATCCTATGGGAAATGGAAGTAGCGGACGAAAAATTACCCACGTGAACTGTGGCTCTATAAAAAAGAACAAAACTGATGAGCAAAATATAAATTGGCAAAAGGAAGCAGGGAAGAACTTGTATCCTGATATGTCAAAAAGAGTTATAGTGGGATCCTACGGTTACCATGGTACCCGTTAGGTGTCACTACCGTTTATGGAATGGTCTCGCCCTCCACTCTGCAGCGAATCAGAGCTGAACCAGTGCGTATATAAGCAGGAGCACTGCCCCACTAGCTTGAGACTCGTCGACACAAAGAGGTCTCACTTTTACCTCAAGACTCGTCAACCAGAAGAGTTCCCCTTATCACTAAAGAAGCACCTACGACGATGGCAAGGGTACTCTCAACGTTACCCTCGAATTCTCCTTCTCAACATAGCCGACTTGACAACAGGCAAATCACTGCACTTGGCCAACTGTTCCACCAGCGTTTCTTCAACCGATATAGAGTCAGCCGACTCACGTCCCCGGACCTCAGCCATCTGCTTTATCTACCAGCAGGCACAAACACACACACACACACACACACACACACACACACACACACACACACGGTCTCGGCCTGGATACATCTTCTCAACGCCACGCTTCCAAATAACAACGGCACTTGTCGGGGCCACCAAAAAACTCGCAGTCACTAAAGCGTCTTGGAAGAAGAATTAACAATTTTTCTACGAAGTTGGCAGTCTATCGGATCAGTCCCGGATTCTCCTACCCAGACGAGTAGTGATTTACAAATGAAAAAAAAGACTCGATCTGGCCATATTTTAATTGGGTTCAGTCCGCGACCAAAAACAAGCACACAACCCTAAACAAATTTTCACTTGATCCATACTGTTTTTAGGCCGTACATGATAAATCTTTTTCGACAAAGGTTATCGCCCCGGCCACCAACAGCCCACGGTTCGATTTACATTTACATGAAAAACTTTTCAAAACCTAAAACGCCGTTTGGTTTTACTATTTGCGAATATATTGTCGAGTGAATTTCAGTATTAAAGTAGGACACTGAATTCGGTTAAAGGAGAATATACATTATGTAAATAATGTTTCAACTGTGACTCTTGTTTTTTTTTTCACGGTCCGTATGTGATCGCTTTGTCCTCATACTGTTTTAAAAGTAACAGTATAAAATAGATCACTATGAAAATATTTAACTTTACTGCATCTGTTGATTGAAAAACGTAAAAAAAAGTATTAGTTCCCATATAAATATTTATTTATATTTTCCCCAATATTTTATAAATAATGATACCACGTGATATATAAATGTTTGTAAAATAATAATCTTTAATTGCACGTAGTATGAAGGATTTTTAATTGCTGCTAGTTGCTGTTTAATAATTCTTAAATAAAACTTGTTCAGGATAGTTACGTAAGTTAATAATGTACATAGTTCCGGTAAACGCTCAGTTTCCAAGATTCAAAAGACACGTTTCACAATCAATCAAATAGGCGATTATTAAGGCAACATTTACTGTATAAAGACACAATCAAAAGGTTCAGTGTCTACACCAAATCAAAAAAAAAAGTACAGTAAGTTAAAGTGTAGAAACAAAAACGCACATAAAAACCTCACGCACTCAAGCGAGCAAAAACCCTCACATACATAACATGTACACACACATAATACACTCTATTTAGCTCTCTTATCTTTCTCTTTTCTTTTATCTTCTTTCTTTATTCCTTTCTTCGCCTCTCTATCTATTTTCTTTTCTCTTCTCTTCTCTCCCTTTCAATCTTTCTTTCTCTCTCTTTCGCTCATCAATCTATCTATACAAGTACTTAACTTTATCCCTCTCTCCCCCCGCCAACTCTCTCTCTCACTCTCTCTCTCTCTCTCTCTCCCTCCCTCTCTCTCCCCCTCACTCCCTCTCTCTCCCTCTCTTTCTCTCCCTCCCTCTCCCTCTCACCCTCTCTCCCTCCCTCCCTCCCACTCTCTCTCACTTTCCCTCTCTCTCTCTTTCTCCTTTTCACTTTCTTTTTTGCTCTCTTCCTCTTTCTCTCATTCCCCCTCACTCTCTCCCTACCTCTTTTTTTCTCTCTCTTTTGCTTTCTTCCTCTTTCTCTCATTTTCCCTCACTATCTCTCCCTTTTTTTCTCTCTCTTTTGCTCTCTTCCATTTCTCTCATTCTCCCTCACTATCTCCCCTTCTCTTTCTTTCTCTCTCTCTCTCACTCTCTCTCTCTCTCTCTCTTTCTCTTTCTCTCTCTTGCTCTCTTCTTTTTTTCTCATTCTCCCTCACTCTCTCTCTCTCTTTCTCTCTTACTCTCTTACTTTCTCTCTCTCTCTCTCTTTCTCTCTCTCTCCCTCTCCCTCTCTCCCTCAAAAAGAAAATAAAGAAAAATTGAAGATAAAATTTGTACGTTTGATTGCTATCGTAAACATAACGTAAGAAGCTTATTTAATATTTTTTTTAAACCAATGGCTTGTTTAATATTGTGGGGGCCAATTTATTTAAAATACAATAAAATAAATACATCTTATACATGTACTTTGAAGACGATCATACCACTTTTAAATGTGAATCTACTAAATGTATAAAATTGTTGCTACAGTTATGTTTACACATATAATAGATACATAGATAAACAAATTTTGTAAAGCTTTATAGTTAGTAAGAATTTTATTTAGGCGTTTCGTTAAGTCTAAATTGGACGTTTAAAATACGTAGAATCGAGAAAGGATGGGCGGCGGTACTTGCCGAGCGGCTCGTAAATATTCCCACGCGTCACTTTATATTTAAATTATCCGGTGGTTATATCTGTTTTTATCTCATTGAAAAGTGTATCTGTTGAATACGTACAACTACCGTCTACACGCGTGTAATTTCACTTCTGCACCCGCCGATATACTCGAGACGCCTTTTAAGAAGGATAAAACGATCCTTAACTGGAGGAAATTTGGTATTTAAATGTGAAGACGGGTTGAACGATTTTTGCCCATTGTCCTTGCATCTCTTGTTTACATAACTAATTCAACGACGTGGGGGGAGTCGGAGCGGATGTGGCTGACTGGCAAGATGCAGGTAAAATCTCATATAGACGTTGCATCCGATTGATGACCTTACTCCGACGCCCGGCTCTTTGCCACGCTCGAATCCCCGCTGAAAGATTCATGAAGGGAAAATTGCTATCCGGCCACCTCGGTTAATGAGGTAACGGAAATCTGCAGGGGTTTTCGATTGCATAACGCCCCGTTTCCGCCGTACAAAGGCGGAGTTTGTCTTAGGACATCATTACATTCCGCCCTTGACTTTTTACGTGCTCTTCTACCATCAATTCCTATTATATATTTTTTTAATTTTCTTCCTTTCCGTTTATTATATTCGGCCTTTAAAGCGCCATAATAATAAAAAAAAGACACAGATTAAGAAAAACTCATTTTCTATTTAAGAATAGGGCAGAATTAGCGTTCAATTGGCCGTACAAACATTCATTTTAATATTTTTAAAAAGATAGTTCCTAATCACAGTTAGTTGTTTTCAACGACCGGATTTCAAGCTTATAGCTCATCATCAGGTTGAAGGAGTTTACAAACACGCCTCTCCTACATTCCAAGACTGACCTTAGTAAAAAAAATGGATATCAAGATATATTTATCGATAGGTTGCTAGTTAAAAGAATAAAAAAATTAACTTGGAGCTGTTGAATTGTTCGGATCCCCGGCTCTCATACGGTATGCTCGCCACGCCTGGAAGTATAGATACCATTTAATAACATAATTATAAAAAGTTAATGACCTGGAAGAAAACTTATCACTTTTCTGTGTATTTATTTATATTCTATGTTCTAAATTATTGCAGGTACGTTCAGAATTTTTGTGTTTAATTTTTAATTTCCAATTATGTGTGACAATTTACAACGACGACAGACGAATTTAATTCCATGTCGTATATACTTCTTTCAATTAATTTCATTTTAAGGGGGATTCGAACCCACGACCTTCGGCTCAATACGCCGCTGTTCTAACCAGCTCCGACTAACGTTACTTCGATCCACTCGGACTCCAACCTTATGACTTCGTATTTTTAATATCATTTAATCCCCTAGCGACTAACCAAAACAAAATTTAAAATTTTAGCCTAGCTTAATTATTAAGACTTAGGTAACACCTAAAATCCAGTTATTTACTGAAGTGATGATCTGTGGTTTACCGTTTCGTTTTATGGTGATTATTTTAATAATAATTATTTTTTAAACTACAATTGAATCAAATATAACTATGGTTGTTTAAAACTAATTTTTGCAACGTTCATGCAGCATCTCGATCCCTTTAAGATAGTATATTTGAAGATCAATGGAATATTGAGGCAACATTTACACATTTTTAAACAGTTCAAACTTTTGTCTTTTCAAAAAAATTTTATAATGATCGATACGTATAATGTACGAAATGAACGATATATGGAAAATATGAACAATAACACTTTACAATTGTCATCTTTCATGTTGGTTTCCTGTGGCAAAAATATTTGTCTTACAAAAAATTTACTAGTTCATAATAGAGTCTACCATTGAGTGATTGAACCGTATAGTAAAAGCCCAAATTCCAACACTACACGTGTCCCAAAGGATAAACAATCATTTCTCATAAATTTGCAATGTTGGTCTTAGTGTGTTTGCCAAGTGTAAAAAACGTATTTTTTACAAACTACATTCTTGTACGTGATCCATTTTTTTATCATCTGTGATGATGAAGGGTGACGATTGAAAATTGACGAAATGATTGACAAGCTATCCGACGAGTTCATGAGGAACTTCTATGCTTACTTTTCAAACGGACAGACATTTTATGCGATTATCATTTCATCATCATTTTTCGTACTAGGTTATCATAAATTGATTTCATCTAGAACGATAAAATCATAAGTCTCTCTTGCTGCAAATCTCTTCTTCTCTCTTATAAACTCGTCTATCGAACCTCGTGAACTCTTGCAGCATCAATTTCAAACCTTCATAAAAATGTTCATGTTCAAATATGATCTTTATACTCATAAACGATACGAAATTCTTCTCTTGATCACCAAGTTTGTGAAAAACAAAATCAAATAATGAAAATCTAATATGCTGAGTACATAAATTGTCTTTAGTCTAAAATTGAACCCGTTGAAACGCTAAATTCGTGAAATTTGTTTTGCCATTTCGACCGTAAGTATAAAACCGCCGGAGCTAATCGTTAAGTCATCGGATTCGAAGTGGAAAATATCTTAACGGGCTGTGCGGAGGGGGTTCGACGCTTTGGAAAGTGGCGATACAAGAGTCGTAAGGAAAAAAACCAGGGCGACCACCCATATTGATAAAAAGGGTCTACCGCCGCTATAAAAATAGCTTAAACTATTATCCGACTATGTCAGTTCTTGTGAAAGCCGGTGAAGAATCAATCGTCGTGACACTGGGAAATTTCACATTGCAACCAAGGCACGTCCAAGAAAAATTGGATAGATAGAAACCCCAACGAGTGACAGTAAAAAAGGACAACACAAGACTTTCCTAATTTCTGTGTTTGAACATTTCCTTCCTTTCGATAAATAAGTGTTCAGAAAACAGAAAGTATAGAAATGATAAAAGTGGGGTGAGTATGCTGTTTAATCTTTTTTAAAAAGATATTTCTTACTCACAGTTTGTTGTTTTCAACTATCCGGATTTCAAGCTTAAAGCTCCCCATCAGTTTTTAAAGTATTTACAAACAAGTCCCTCGACATGAATTGTTAGTTACAGAAAGTAAAATTCAGTTTTTCAATACTGGTTCCTTACTTGCTCACAACTTCCAAGTGATTCGTGAAAAATTAAAATAAACATATTTTCCATGTGCAAACAAAAGTTTGAAAAATATTCAACTCTAATAATTCAGGCGATAAAAAATATCAAGGTTTTCTTCGGTTGCTTGCCAAGGGATTTGCCATTGCTGGATGGATTCAAAGCCAGGCTTCCTCTGGGTCATGGAATGTGGAACCTCCTCCACTTACTTGAATTGTCTCTCGTCCTTGATCCTCTCTTTTTTATTGTTTCTCGCGAGTGTCGTTGCTCCTTAAAAAATTAAGTAAAACGTTAAAGGGGTAAATGTATAAAATAAAAGAAAATCGATACTACATACAGCAAACCAATTAAGTATCATCTCCATAGACGTGCCCTGGTTGACATAAACATTGAAATTATTAATGTGTGGGAAAATTTCTTGTCGAACATGGATGCCATCAGGTACAGGTATACAATACATCACATGCTTCTATAGAGGTTGTCACATTCACATAAACATGCCTGGCTTGAAATTATGCTAAACTTAGTTAGGATTGATGATAACTGAGAAATGCTCAAAAGTAGTCGGCTACAGTTTGGAAAACGTTTGTTTAAGAATGATAATAAGAGAGTTGTAAAGCAAAAATGAATATGTTAAGTGTGGGTCTATGATCTTGTTATCCCAAGTAATAGTTTGGGCCTTCATAAGGTCCTGCAAATTCTCCTCTGGCAGTTTGTCTGCTTTTTTATTAGCCAGAAATCTTCTCTGCCCTGCTTCCCAAGGTATTGTCAGGATACTCCAGGTTTTAGAGATTTTGAATGCATACTACCATTTTGCATCTATTCTACTTTCTGGCTTCTATATTATTCTACTTTCTGGCTTCTATGTTATTCTACATCTATTTCTGGCCGTATGAGGATTTTTTTGGCATTTTAACCACTTTTAAGATTTTCTATGACGCAAACTCTTTGAGGACTTGATGTTCCTTCAACTTCACTAGGATAATCTCCAGCACATTCCCTTCTTGATGCGTCGTAGGAGATTGGTAGCTTGTTTCCAGGTTACTGTCTCCGTTACCAGTTTGAGACTTTCCACGAGAAGGAGATACAACAGGCCTACCTTATTTTCCCTATCAGTGAATGATTACTGGCGTTTACTCATCATCGTATGCTTTTCGTGACTATTTTTATTTGTTGGCGATCCAAGACACAACCTTGAAGATGGTTGAGCAATGCCCTTCAGCCTGAACTTACGATTATAGTCTTCTTCCCCGGTGAATTAACAACCCACATTTTCTCCTTGTTTCTATCAGTTTTATTACAAAATCAAACTTCACGTACTCAGCCGGAACCATGCAGGATGCAGCCACAGATGAGAGAAAACAGGTGTGTCAACTCAGTACCATAGAGCTCACGAGCTTTCTTGATCTTGTCAGCATCAAGTCACCTGCTATCACGCAACGTATGCGTGCGCGCGTGTGTACGTGTTTCACTAACAATGAAAGATTGAAACTACAGTTATAAATAATAGTGCCAAAGTGATACTACGGTGAGCATGAAATTACATTTATGTCTAATTAATTACGCAATGTATAAACCTCGAATACAAAATTGAGACGTTTGCTAAAGTTCTTATTTTTTGCCGATTACAATGCAGAAGGTGAGCTCATTGTTCTAAGGACCTTCTCACGTCGGCGTCATCATTCTTATTTCCACCTGTTTTTTTTCTTTTTTTTTCTTGCGACTCGTTACGGTCTGTGTTTGAGGCTAAAGTCGCCTTATTTCTTATTTCGTATAGTTTCGACTTGAGCTGTATTATTTGAGACCTATAGGTACTACACTAAAGATGACGTACTTATTTCTATTTTCCGCCCATTGTGCCATGTGCATTTGTAATCCCTGCTCGACTTAAAGATGAATATAAAAAATTCATTACCGTTTGCGCCATTATGTGACGAGTATAAATATGAGCTTAATAAATCGTTGTAAGTCGAATCACGATGGTATTCTGACGTCATTTGATTTCCAATGAAGTTCAGCTTCAAAACAAATATCTTTAGGCGAATTCAATGATTTTTCATTACTGAATAATTCGTTCTTACACAACACGAATGTTACTGTTTAAATTGGTAATTAATAATATTTTTTATGTGTCAGTTGAAAATTAATTTCTTGTACCACATAACCGCAAAACTTCAAAGCCTTTTATATCAGATTTCACCATTTTATTGAATTTTTTGAGGCAAAGATGTAAAAAATGAAATGAAGTAACTCACACTTATGTCAGCATTAATTATGTAATTAATATGTGGGTAAAAAAAACACTTCCATTCACCAAAAACTATAAATTTTAAAATCAACATTATCACATAATTGTACTACAAAAATATTTAAACTAAACTCATAATTTTAGGTTTTTTTGGACAGTACGTTTTTTCATAAGTCACAGTCTAACATTAATACCAGCGCTGCACCATGAGGACATGTGAAACCAGCAAATGCTAGCACTCAGTATGAGGGCTTAAGAGGCAAGGAGGTCTCGATGCCATCGACGATTAAGGCGATATGGCGGGTTCTCGGGAAGGGAATGTGAAGCGAGGAAGAGAGCCGTAAAGTTTGACTGGATCGGGAAGTTAGAGTAAAACTTTTGGAATTGGGAACGGATCAGTTCGTTGTCAAGAGAAATGTTGAGGTCGTTGGGAGTTTAGTGAGGAACTTTCATGAATTATCCAAGGATTGGAAGGTTTGTATGCGCTGGATTTTCAATAGCTTGGAGAAATCCCATAGTTCTTTCCGTACGCAGTAAAGTTTGGTATAAGGTTAGATTAATGTTGACGGTCATGACTGATTACTACTGAGTACTAGAAGTCATCGTAGTTGTCCAAGTCTTATGTTAAGTTGTAATCTGTTAAGTCTTGTGTAGGGGGATTCCACGCCAGTCTGCTGTCTAGGTATAGTCATAAGTAACTGGCTTGAATAGAAGTCTGTATCTTTGTTACTGACGTACAGTGCAGGACAAGACTTTTTTTTTCAATGTGAACGTACGCCAAGTACATTTTTCTTCAATCAGCTTGTCCTTCTTTTTCTGCACCAGTCTTCGATAAGTTCAACTTGTTCTTGAACGTTGGATATAGCTTGGATAGGATAAAATTTTGGTATCGTCCGCGTAGGTAATAACAGTATTGGGGTGTGCACGTAGGTCAGCGGTATAGATTATATATACAGAATGGGGCCAAGAATGTTCCCTTGTGGTACGCCGGACTGTATCGGTCTGACTTCCGAGAACCAGTTGCCACACCTCACTCTGAAGCATCGGTAGGATTTCAGAATAAGATAATAAGGAGTGGGTACGAAGCGTTTAGTTCATAAAGCACGCTAGACCCTATATAAAATGTTCTGAAAGAAAAACAAGTTATCAATTACAAATTAAATGATAATTTATTATGGCATAATTATTGACCATGAATATATATTTTAACTATAAAAAAAATATATAGCATCGATACTTCATTAATTTACAAGCGATTCTCGTTGTAAGATGGTAAGAATGGTTTATCTGCGATGTGCGCGGGTTGTACATTTACATCCAATGGCATTCTTTAAAGCACTTGTTATTTCGTCCAATTTTTATTTGAATAATATTTTCCAGATGAAAAAAATGTGTTAATTAGTAAAGGTGTTTAAGATTCAATGTCGTTTCATTAATTCCGATAATCAAGCTGTATTTTTTTAATCAGAAACGTTTGCAATCTAATCCAGAAAACGCTTTCACATTGCTATTTGTTTTACAAATGTCACTCGGCCCACGCGGAAGGAATAAATTATCCCCCTCGGGTTAAAATTCAAAAATGTTTCTGATTCATTGCAACAGGAACAATTTTAAGTATTTCAAAGCCCCGAGGGTGATTGAGAGAAAAAAAAATTAGAAAAAAGAACTCGTTGCCTCTCTTTGCGGAAAAGAAGCCGGCGGATAGCTGACACGGGTGAAATTTTGCTAATACGCCGGTGGTGAATGTCAGGTCGGAGAGGAGGGAAACGTGCACGATTAACATTCCGGCCCGTCTCAGCCCTAATGAACTGGACTTGCCTTCTTTTTTCTTTTTCGCTTGATACTTCTGAAGATGAGCTTGACGTTTTTCGGGCCGAGATCGATTACAACGCATTTTAATCACGACCGCTTGTTTATTTTCTACCACCGGTCAGGTCGGTTCTTCCTGGACGGTTACCCTTTTTATGTCTTAATTAAACACAGAGAAAAAGAATGGCTATTAAATTTATAATACATCGTTATATATTCTTGAGAGCATATTCGAAAGGTCGTTCATTCAAAAGTGTTTTATAGACGTTTGTATGAGCCCTCATTCATACGTGTACGTCCTACTATCACTTGAGGCAGATCATTTGCGATACATTAATATTCAAACTACACAAGAAAAGTAGAAGGACAACGCCATCAAACCACATGATAAATTTTTATCCTCACGTGCGTTCGTTCGTAGATGTTTGTTGTTTGTTCGTTTGCTTGTTTGTGAGTTGTGTGTATTTGTTATTTTATTTTCTAGTTTTTTTGCATATTTTTGTCTAGTTCTGCATAGCCTGCATAATTTGAGAAATGTAAATTAAATTTTCATGAAATATATAAAATCACCCGACCTGGCTCTTTCAGATTACCACGTATAATTCGTAAAAACAGATTAAAAGCCTTCGGTCTGCTGTCTAAGTATAACCCTAGGTATTTGGCATGAAAGAAATTGAAAGTTGATGTATAATTAAGGGCAAGACTGTTTTTTCATTGTGGACGTCACTGAGTACCTTTTTCTTCATCCTTCTTGTCCTTTTTTCACCTGTCTTCGAAAAGCATGGCGTTCTTCGATGTAAACAACCTTGAATGGGATTCGAGTTTGAAGACAAAATTGTACTATCGCCCGCGAAGGTGGTGACGATGGTACTAGGTTGTACAGGTAGTCAACAGAAAGATGATACAAAGAAGGGATCAAGAATGCTCCCTTGTGGGACGCGCGATACTTCCGAATATCCAAGGGTTGGTTCTGCCTGGCCAATAGAGCCATCGGGCCTGTAAGGGCAATTAACAGTTGAGTAAGACGAGTTCTATTTTCTCATTTTTAAGCAATAAATACAAGATAGGCGCAAACAACAACAAAAATTTCATTTTGTACGTATTAAAGGTTAGCTGATGAATATAATTATTTGGGGATCGGGAGATGCGGTCTGGTGCGACGTAGGTTTTACAAAAACATTTTCTTTATCTCCAACGTTTCGATCTTTTTTGAGATCATCTTCAGGGTCTGGGATTTATAAACATTGTTTAAATTTTACAAATACATGTAGGATGTGAAAATCGTTTTAAAAAATGTGAATTTATACAATGATAGAAATTTCAAATTCAGTCAAAGTATTGTACTCACTCAAAGTGTCTGTTTTCTGTGCAGTTTCTTGTGTGTCGTGTTGAGAGTGCCAGTGAGATATTGATGTTTTATGTTTATAAGCGTTGGATTTTTAAGGGGTGGGGAAAGAAGTCGGTATAGAATTTTTTATTTGAGGAGTCGGCTTCTTTGAGGTGAAAAGATCCGACAATGGGAAAAAATAGGTAATGGTTCGACATGATTATCCTTTCAGGATTATATAGACGGGAATAATTAGGGAAAGGAAAGCCAAATTGTAAAAGAATTAGACTATGTAGAACTGTTTGATGAGTGCAATGTGATGATTGTGCAATGGGATGATAATATATGTATGTTATCGATATTGAATTTGATTAATGATATTGGCGTAGCTACGACTGAGCTTACATATGTCTGTTCTGTAATTGATGCTGTGTTTATCCCTGTTGATGTAAACCATTTCTAAAAAGTTACATTTATGTTTGTTTTGTTCTGTGTGTAATATTTTTGGATTGTTGAAGTAGAAATTGTGTTGGTGTTCAAAATGGTGGGTAGCCAGTACTCTAGGATTTTTTGAGGGGTTTTTTGCAACATAGTTATGTGTGGTGTTTAATGACCGTTGGCCAAATTTGGAGATCGAGATAAATATAATTTTGACATAGTGACCGAGCTTAACCTACGGACTGTCATTTTATGCAATTATCCTAGTTTATCATAAATTGATTTCATCTAGTACGTTGTCCAAAACCTCATAAATAGTCCTACTGCAAACTACTTCAGTAAAATTTCTTTCTTAATAACTCAACTAACTATCGAATCTTGTGAACACAGCATCAACACCTCATAAAAATCATCAAATCCTCTTCCTAGTTTACATCGGTGACATACCTACACTATAGCATCCAAACCACTAATCTTAATAAAAGGAGCAATTCAGTTACACCTAGATCTTGTTAACGACTAGTATTAAGTATAATGAACAAAAGAGCCGTCGCGTGACATTCACACTCAGAAGTCGTACCTGCCCAGCAGTACGTAAACAATAAAGTCATACCATCCAATCTATAAAGACAAGCGCACAGCCAAGGACGACTCAGACTCGAACCTAAATCCGCATTAAGTTTACAAAAACAGTTACAACACTAAACCGAATAGACTTATGAAGTCGAGCTGTGGCACTTAATTTTTTACCAGTGTTGGGCAAATGGAAATCGGAAATCAGACAATCAAATTAGCCTAGAAGATTAACAGAGCTTTCTAATTACAATTGTTTGAAAGTGAATTGCGTCAATTACCAATGCGTTAAAAGCTCGACTGTCTTAATTGTCCAAACGATTAGCGAGTTGCAACACCGAGAGAATGTCAAATGCCGTTTTCCCCCCCTGCCAATTTGTCAAAACTGGCTAATTAAATCGAATAGCCTATGTGCTCTCTGAATCACGTTACGTGTTTGAAATGACAAATTAATTAAAATAATAAAATGATTTAAGAATCCCGTATCGTCAGCCAGTCTCGTGACATAATCTTAACGACGCCGGCGGACGTTTTTTCAACAGTTGCATAGCCGTTATGTTTTTAAGGGAAATATGGGACTAAGTGAGCCCACTATCGAAATACATTGTCCACGGTCGATTGCGTCTCTGTCCGTTATTTTCTCGGACAAAAGGGAAACAGCAAACTGCAAACAGTTTCTTTCACGTTGGTATTCCACCATTCATCCTTTGTGGGAGATATATAGCGGTATGCCACTTAGTACCATCAAACATCTATTATTTTTTCTAAAGAAAAATATGCATTTTTTAATGTTAAAGATGTAGAAATGAATGCGACATAACTTACAAAAAGGATTAAGGATTTTGCAGTTTGAATACGGCAGATGTTCGAATGTTTAGCTGAACGCAAAATGAAACAAATGTTGTATGAAATTAGAAAACGCAAAAATGCCGAATCTGGGCCACATTTTGCCATTTTCCAAAATTATCGATACTTTATTTATGTTATACGTTCTGTTCTTCTGGACTAGGCCGAATATACAGTTTATAAAATAAGAAAGGTTAACAAATGTAAAAAGTCATGAAATTAGAAAATCCGAAAATGCCAAATCTGGGCGTTTCGCCACATTTTGCCATTTTTCAAAATTATCGTTATTTTATGTATCGATTACGAAGGACCTTTCTGTTCCTCTGGACTAGGCTGAATATACAGTTTATAAAATAAGAAACGGTTAACAAATATAAAAATTGATGAAATTGGAAAATCCAAAAATGCCAAATCCGGGCGTTTCGCCACATTTTGCCATTTTCCAAAGTTATCGATATTTTTTTTATATTATAAGTTCTGTTCCTCTGGACTATGCCGAACATACAGTGTATAAAATAAGAAACGGTTAACAAATGTAAAAAATTCATGAAATTAGAAAATCCGAAAATGCCAATCCGGGCGTTTCGCCACATTTTGCCATTTTCCAAAGTTATCGATATTTTATTCATATTAAAAGTTCTGTTCGTCTGATTAGGGATGGTACTTCCAATCCATAAGTCCGAGTCGGCTTAATTATGGTGTTGTAAAGCGGCTTTTGTTTTTGAGAGGTAAGTCAGAACATTTGCCGAGAAGTCGTGCAAGAGCCCTGTATCGTATGATAACCTCGTGACGTTTCAGTCGTGTGTGAGGATTCCACGTCAACTGTCTGTCGATGTAAAGTCCGAGATACCGCACTTTGTCCGCAGTTGGAAAAGGAATATTACATAAATAGACTGGTAGAGAGTGGAGATAATGTGGGTGGATATGTCTATGTTAAATTTTATTAGTTTCATTTATGTTTTAGTGGTCAATTGACCAAGTTACTTCTTTCAATTAATTATTCTTTCTATATAAGGTCTTAATTGAGATAAAAAAAAGTCAGTTTCACGAGTGGGATATTTATTATTTTCTAGTAGAGTGAAGTGTTGTTGGAGGTTTCAAGTGGAAATTTAACCAACCTACTAGAAAGACTATGATGGCACTGTCGGATAATTGAGTATCAGTTGCGAAAACCAAATTGATGTTCAGGGATAATATTTTAAAGATTTAAGATTGTAGGCATTTTTTTCAACAGGAGCTTTTCTAAAATTTAACCAAAGTTGGTAATATTACGTGGACGATTTTAAGTGATATCGACCAATTTTCTACTCACGAATACCCTCGATCACGTTATGGTCTTGATGAAAACGCAAATTCAGTTGTTACTGCCAAGCTTTCGACCTTTGTAAGGACATTATCAGAGCAAAACAAATTTAAATATGTCTAAAAATTGATCTAATCATGTTTTTCACAGACGATTTCAAATTTCTTTTAGTATTCAATACTGATAACAGTCTTTGGCAATGTTAGGGCTGAGCCGGTCTTGGTCAAAACAATCCTAAAAACTTCCACAGATTGACATAATTATGTTTTCCTACAAACGATTTCAAATTTTCTTTTAAAGACCAACCCAGACCCAACATTGCCATCCTCCAGTATCCGACTTTGTCCTCGGCAATATTGGAACTATGTCGGTCTTCAAAGAAATTTAAAATCATCTGTAGAAAAATTTAATTCTGTCAATTTCTAGACATATTTAAGGTTTCTTCCCTGATGATGATCTTAAAATATGTAGGTCGAAAGCTTGGCAGTTGCAACTGAATTTGCTTTTTCATCAAGATCACAACGTGATCCAGAGTATTCGTGAAAAAAAGAACCAGCATCTTTAAAATTTCACCCAGGGCAAAATATTAGGTCTAAGACTATTAAAAAAAAGTATAACTACCTTAAACAAGACGGTAGTTTCACTAGTATTATCCATCCATATTACATTCAAAGAAAGTAGCTCGGACGGAAACTTGTTCATAATTTAAAAAAAGACAACTTGCCTTTTTGAGTAAAAATCTAGTGATCCTGTGGTTCCAAGTCATGTGTAGTTTGAGGAAAACAATATAGCTAACTAAAAAAAACTCTAGGAAAAGATGGGCCAACTCTCTCTCATCGGAATGTCACACAAGGAAAAATATCACCTCTGAGACAATAAAAATGCACACCCTCTGCAAAATAAGAAAACAGACAGAAACCTGCTCATTGTATCAAAAACTGCAGATACATGGGAACATGTGCTGTGTGACTGAGAAGATTAACAAAAGTTTAAAAAAATCATCTAATTCCTAAAGGTCAATGCACCTTCCTTAGTTTGGACATAGAGAAGGTCCTTTTCCACCAATATATGTTAAGGTTGCAGTAGATTGGGAAAATCGGCTTTGACAGGCAACATTTTTTTTAAATTGTCACATATATACCAATTATAAATAAAAAATATATATACGTTTGTGATCACATTGACCGTCCCTGTGCTTCCAAGGTATAGGGAAGTAGGTTGTACGAAGAAGAGAATTAAATAAGTATCCACGTTTATGGAACTATAAAACTTAGCAGATGTTTTGACATAGGGGATAAAACTGAATTCGATGAACATCATTTATTAGGCTTTCAACGTACGTAGTTAAGAAGGACATATATTTACTTGAAACAATGAGTCCTTCAATTATAATCACATGCAACCATTGTTAGTGTAATTATATTCAATTAACGTGTAGCCGTTAAAGATAAACGTGACTCTTCGCTGCATAAAACGGCGGCTTCGCCTTCTTTTCCAACTTCACGACGGATTTATAGGGACAAAAGGACGGGGTGGGCCAGTCAGAAAGTTTTTCCCTCGCCCGACTGGGCAGACCGCGAACCAGTAGAATGCGAGAAATATGATAGAGGAAACGTGCATCAGATTTACAGAACCGATACGAGCCCTTTTGCGCTCCTTAAAAAATACTTGGCTACCACTGGAGAAATAGTGAATAACCGCTTAAATATTAAATATGGCAGGAGACAAACGGTTTCGAATTTCTTTTATTTATCGCCCAGCTCAATAAAAAATTAAGATCTTTCGACCGAGATGTGCACAGGTTGAACTTTAAGCCGGATTTAGAAATAAATAAGCTTTTTTGTGTCCAGAGGGCTTTTGGAATTAATCAATGTGCCATTTCTTAAAAAATGATCGAATAGGAAAAAACATTCAAAGCACTATGAATTTGTATGCAGGTTTCTACTAAAGGCTTTAACGTATTACTACTACAGCTGCCAACCATTTTGTAAATTGCTGTACTTTTGTCAAAACTTTATAACTCTTTTATTTAGTATTTTAAAAATGACGAATTTCAGGTATCAAGTGTGGTCGAACGATTGTTAAATCAATAAAAATAAATGGAGAATACGCTGGAACGAAAGAAACACGCCCAAATTATATATAAACCCATTATATTTAGTGGTCTGATTGACAAAATTACTTCTTTCAATTAATTAATCTTTTTTGTAAGGTTTTGGTTGAAATGAAAAAGTGTCACGAGCGGGGTTCGAACCCACGACCTTCTGCTTCAATTATATATAAATGTAAAAAAAGATCCCCTGGTCTACGGAGGCTGGATATAGAAAGGAACAGGTCGTACCAAGATCACCATAGACTTGTAATGGCGGCGAGACTCATAGGTGCCAGTGGAGAACTTATCATGGTAGAGCACAAAATGCCCTGCAAAAAACTAAATCTGCAAATAAAGAAATACAAAATCCGAATGACCTATGCTCAGCCTTGGGGCACGGCAGTACGCACAGATCGCTGGTACTATATCTCTGGGCTATAGATATTTTTAATACATAGTACATAACTCTTCGTATTTTCATTTAAGTGACATGGGTTTTTTTGAACGCATGTATTTGTTTGGCATCCACCACTCATTTTAGCCCTAACTTTCTCACACTTTCTGCAATGACGAGTTTGATCTGAGTGCCCACAAAATACAGACCAAATTACAAAAAGAAACTTTAGACTATTTAATGCGTGCTATAGTTTTTTCTAAGATGTATTTCTAGTCCTGCTTATTTTGATAGTGATAATTAACTTAGTTAATCTTGGGCTTAACTATTCTCAACATTTCAGTCATGGCCAAGTTTATCTGGGGTAACCAAAATGCACACAAGAAAACGACCATGTTTTATAAAGAAACTTTAGACTATTTAATGCATGGTATAGTTTTTTCTACGATGTACTTATGTCCTGCGAAGTTTGACATTGACAGGTTATCTTGGTATTAACAATCCCACCTTTCTGTCATGACCTGGATTATCTCGGGTGATCAAACTGCAAACAAGAAAAGCACCAAATTACAAAAAGAAACTTTTAACTATATTATAATAGCTATGGCTTTTTTCTAAGCTGTATTTGTCATATCAAGAAGTGTGACAGTCACTACTGTCTGCCATGACCAGGTTTATCTCACTCCAGGAGAAGTTACAAAAGGAATCTTTAGACTACATTACATATAGTTTTTCTAAGATGTATTTGTTGTCCTGAAGGTTTATATTCTCAAGTCAATTCCGTCATACCTTTATTTCATGATCTGGCAAGATCAAACTGCCAACTATGATTAACTTTGTTATTGGAAAAACGCTTCACATCTTTTCTGTGACGAATTTTAAAAAAATATAAATATTCTAAGATGTGTTCTAAGTAGTCAAGGCGGTCTTTCTGCAACAACAAAAAAACCTCTCCCAGAGAGTAATGCCGAGGTCATATGATTTATCAAGTGTGTAGCCCAGTTGGAAAGACGGAAAGAGGGCTCGTCTGGATCTTGTACCAAATTAGGAATTGTCCGTGCTTTGTGTTACCAAGAGGCGCATGAAGATATTCGCGGAGTAAGAGCGGCATTGGCTATTCACCAATTAAATCACAGAGAATATTTCCCCTCTGTGTTTACTTTGTAAATCATCCTAAACTTGCGGACAAAGGACCGATTTAAAAAATTTCTTGCCAGATTTGTAATTGTGATAAACAATTCTGAATGTGGCGTTAATTTATAGCTCAATGTTTGGCGAGGGGTTTTTATATATAAAAACATTCCCAGCGATAAACAAGAACTTGTTTCTCACTTTTAAAATTCAAAAATTCTTCTTTCAAATATTCATCTCAGAATCAACTCTCTTTGTTCTTGGAGAAATAATTACATTTTTATTTCAACTTATAAACAATGTCAATAACAAAATAATATTTAAAATCAAAAGCATTTGTAAAAGGTGTCGTAGTTTATACACAATCGTACAATTGTAATTTGTTTTATTTTCAATTTTCAGATGGAGTCGGACCTAAAGGCAGAAAATTGAATGGGAACGGTGTTGCCCACAGGCCAGATGATAAACAATCTACTCTTTCCAGGTACATATATTGATTTGACTTGTTTATTGTTAATAATTAATAGCCTTTTTAACCGTACAGGGGGAGTTGATGTGGGTTTGTGATAATTAAATTTATGCATACTTTTTTCGTGCTAACTTTTGGTATGATAAAACAATTTTTTTTAAGGATAAGTTGGTAACCAAGAGATACCTAAGTTTTAACTTTCTTAGACAACTTACTTAGATGTGAAGGTTAAATGAAAACATATTAGCGCAGGTTAGGACAGTTGAGTGGATCTTTATTACACCCACGATTTTTTAAGGCGTTTTATATCCTTATTTAATTGGCTCGAGATGTCCGAATTAAATTGCTACCTTTAAAAGAATTTATTGTCTAGATTGCATCACATATCATATTAAAATGGCCGTAGTGGTCGTAATAGATTTATCGCCCAAAATAATTCACAATGTCTTAAGAAAGTTTATTTATTTTATTGATTGCTATCTGTTCAAAAATATAAATTGAGCAAATAGGACAGTTAAATAAGAAGGTATCAATTGTATTTCAGACCAAAAAAAAACTAAAAATAAAAATAAAGAAAGAAAAATATATTCGTATCAAAATTAAAATCCATGAAGTAGAAGTGTATTTAAACAAAAAAGTATTTTTTAAAAAACCAACAACCACAAAAACCCTTAACAGCACATTTTAGATAGATTATAAGTACGCGGTTAAGTGTTAAAAGCTCTCAGTAAATCTGTTAAAATATAAAATATAAATCCACCGATGGATATCGGACTTAAGCTTTATCTCATAAGGGAAATCTATAAGTTCTGAAGCACTCCTGTATAAGAGAGAAGGCAGGGACTTAATTACCGCCGTAAGGTTCTTCAATCCCATTGTTGACAAACAATGAACAAAATAAAAAATAAATCCCGATCATTAAACACCCCCCGAAATGATACAGTTCAATTAAGAAATCAAACTAAGGTTTTTTAAACAAGTAAATGGCCCATAAATGTATTATATTATTCTGAACGACTCACGGTACATTTAAAAAGCTAGAAACCCATAGATGTAAAACAAAATGTTTCAGCTGTAACAGTAATACTATGTTATCATTGGAAGTAGCATAAAACAAAATAAAAAATAGTAACTTATGATAATTTAAGTCGAAACCATTTCTAATAAAGTATTTGATTTATCAACGATTTCAGTACAATAGATGATCCCGGTCCGCCAGTTCTCGCTTTGTTCTATTCAAAAGCCTTTTGGGCATTTCGCCAAACTGCAAAAAGCGTGCAGCGAGAACAGGCGGACCAGGACGATCTCGCTGTTCCCAGTGGCTCATTGATATGGGCAGCTCGTCTTGGTACGAACTCGTAAAAAATAATAGGAATTTCACGAAGATTCAAGGCCTCTTTTTAAAAAACTCTAAAAATAAGAGTCGGGCGATTTTGAACAAATAAAAATCTCCCAGATCCAAGATAAAGCTTGTTCCGAGTTTATCCACTAGGTGGCTTATTCATCCACCGAATGTGTTTAATAATTTTATATTCTGACAGTTGAAATATGCCTGTTCTTAATGAAAACAAGTGGAAGATTTAATATAAAAAAATAACAGAAATTACATTCTGGAAAATTTTTGAATGAAATATACACATCATCTTTCCGACTGATTCACTTTTGCAGGATGTCATTTTTTCTTTGACTAAAAAAATTCGGCATAAAATTAATCATAGTTTCCAACCATTGCGGTTGATCGTACGTTTGAAAATGACCAAGACTCGATTATGATTCAGAGAAAAACGTAAGGCCCCGATTACCTGCAAATTACATATTTGTATTATACATATATGGCGATAATTTTGAATTATTAACAAGGAAAATGGATGAGGAAGATGATATTGTTAGGTACTTTGGTCGTTTCCGAACTTTCTGGCAGTTCATCTTCTTTAGTTCGTTCTGTCAGACGCGTCTGTTTTTGACATCTTCATTCATGCCTAAATTTATTTTTAAAAACATGGCTGACCAATATCAGACGCTATCCTCAGTAGCTAGTTTACTTCTTAAGGGCTTGATTGACAAAAAAACACACAGATCAAACACTGAACGAGACAGTCCAAAATCATCAGAAACAACTACCGTTCATCGCCCTGATCTCGGCCAAACGTGTTCAGGCTTCTCGCCTTCTTCAGTAGTGGGTTTACTTATTAAAGGGCACTGTTGACAAAATGGTAGGCTAAAATGATCTTAAACGACCGCACTGCAGGTCCATTACCCCGCAATCTACCAGATGCGTTAAGGCTTCTCGCTATCTTCAGGGATGAGTTTATAAAAGGGCACAGTTGAAACAAAAACACACAAACTAACTTCTGAAGCAACGATAAGTAATCCAAAGTAACGATCAGACTACATCAATCCTTATCTCTCAGAAGCGGCTTCTCATTGTTTTCAGTAGTGGGTTAATTTATTGTATATTTAAAAAACGGTTGACCATATGATGATGACGAGAAGACGTCTGACAGACCAAATACTGAGGGTAAGCAGACCAAAATGATCGGAAACGACACTACCCTAACCATCCATGACCAAATAACATACAGATCAACCATCCATAATGCCGATAAGCCGGCATGCGGTTTACCGAAGAAGACGTCTGACAGACTAAATACTGAGGGTAAGCAGATCAAAATGATCGGAAACGACACTACCCTAACCATCCATGACCAAATAACATCGCCATCTTCAATACTGAGTTTACTTTTTAAAGGGCACGGTAGACATAATAATGGCCAACCACTGGCACTGAGACATAGGCAGACAAAAATGAAACATAATCTGAAGTCTTCAAGAGGAAATTCCAGTACATTCTTCAGTACGTCACCTTTGCAATTTTTTTCAATTTTTTTTTCTTTTACATCTTTAAGAGGGCTTATATGGATTGGTATTTAAGTATGTAGTTAATTATCTCTAAGTACAATTTCACTCGCTTCTTTTGTAACTTTCTCAACCATTAGTCGACGGTCGTTCAATTTTTTGTTTGTTATCTCTCCGGCCTGCCAGGTAAAAATTCAATTTCCCCCTTAATCTTTTCACCGTAATTATCCGCGATAATTGTCTCCGAAAGATTTAACACGCTCTAATCGACGGAGTCGGGGTTGAGAGGATCGTGAACCACAACGCCAAAGTTGAATTATATAATAGGGTAACGTAAGAAGTGGTGTTTCTCTTTTTCCTCCTCCTCGCGGACGACATTGACCGTGAAAAGATCGTATAACATGATCACGTTCCAACTCCATTATCATGTTGGATACTTTCCTCCTGAACCTTCCAACGTTCAAACCGTGAGGGGAGATTAACGAGTGGGCCACCACGTAAAACAGCCAGGACCTCATCGCGAATCCAACCCGCTGAAAACAATTCCGACCACCATACACTTCCAGAACATCATCATATAAGTTTTTCGTTTAAATTGAATTTTGAGTACCGTAAAGTTGTTTAAATGGACGAATTTATAACTTTTTTATTTGTTAATATGATGGTTTTGAAAAATCAATATATCATCCTTAATATAATTCTTCACTCCTTATCATCATTTTTAGGGAAAAATTTACGTTTGCGTATCCGCACACTTTTTTTTTAAATGGGTTCCTTAATGACTTAATGAAAATTATTCTTTAAATATGGTATATCATTTTAAAATATCACGTTGTCTTTCCGATTAAGCATTCAAATACAAACAATTATAAACTTTTTCTTCATTGAAATTTAATTTATTGATAGGAGAATAGGAAATAGTAATCTAAAGGATAATGTGAGATTTTTTTTGCGGTCTGCGATGAGATAGAAGAACCTGTGGTTTGGGCTCTGATCAGGTTCCAATCGCTTTCCTCCAGCTATATTTTACTGAAAAGCAATCTGTTTCCATTTTTCCTTTCTAATCACTGTACCACGTTAAAGGTTCAAATTTTAAATTTTGAATTTCAGATCATCCAAAATTCCCAGGTTTCTACTTTTAGGATTTAATATATTTTGTTGTAATTTGTGTCAGCTTATATTTAAAAAAAAAAAGTAGTTTAATATGTGTAATAATTAATGATCGTTAAGTAATGATAATTTAGAATCGTGAGATGCTGTCTGGTGTATCGTAGGTTTAGAAAACCATGTTCTTTATCGTGCCAATGTTTCGACCTCTATTGAGATCATCTTCAGCGTCTAGTATTTATAAACATTGTTTACAAATACATATAAGATATGGAATTGGTATAATGATGTACACTTTTACACACAAATTTTAAGTTTAATCGAAGTATTTGTACTCACTCAACGTGTGTGTTTTCTGTGTAGCTGTATCAATGCTGTGAGTCGTAGTGAGGTATTAATGTTTTTTGTTTATATATGTTGATTTTGAAGGAATGGGGAAGGAAGTAGGGATAGAAATTTATTTTTTTATGTTGTAATTCAATTTGGGTAAAGTGACGATTTTTAGTTCCATTCTGCACAGCCTAGAATCGAGAGTTACTACGTGCTAAGTCGGATTTTGTGAAATTTCGATCTTTTTCCACACCTCTGCCCCACGTTTCCTCTTTTATTTATTGAAGCAACCTTAACGTTACATTTCATTGTATATTATTGTTCATGCTTTCCGTTATTTTGTTCCTCAATATTTCGGAACTTCACTGATAACAATCGCTGAATGAGCCCGTCAAGAAATTTCCTGTCTCCCAAGAACAACACAAAGATGAGGGGCTCATCAGAGGGAGAAAATGCGACAAGTAGAAGGACATCGGAGGGACCTGGTTAGGTTCAGACCTCGCCACTCTCGTACTCTAGAACTAGAAGTCATTTCATCAGATATCGTATCAATACAGACAAAATCATTTGATCTCAAAAATGATGTCAGCCAAAAGTTTACGAAGATTGAAACAGATATGCCCTACTACAAGAATAGTATCAATAATATTAACTTAGAGAATTCTCTGCTAAGGGTAGAGATTATTAAACCAAAGGCAGGATCACAGCTCCATTTTACAAATAGAGGAAAAATTGACATCTGCATCTCTGAATGTGAGAAACTAGTTGACATTCTCTCTAAAATATCACAAAGCAGAGATTTTGAATTAAAGCATAATCAAATTATAACTATCTATACAAGCACTGTTGCCAAGTTTGTTTAAACTTGAACATACCAATGTTCAAACAGTCTATTAGAAAAAATGAAATATTAGTTGATTATCCTACCCTACCCTGAAACTAGGGGCCTTATGGTATACAGATGGACCTAAAATGGAACATGGAATAGTAAAGCAGACCAAAATGATCGGAAACGACCAAACTACAGGTTCACCACCCCGCTGTCAAACGCGTTAAGGTTTCTTGCCACTTCAGTGACCAAATAACAAACAGACCAACCATCCAATAACTTGTCCTCATTGGTTCGATCTCGTCTTCTCGACATCTTCACTGGTGGTCAGAAAAATCATTAAAAAACAAGGTTGACCAAATAAAACAACTGATGTGCAAAAGACTGACCGCTATCTGCCAACGTCTTCTGTGGTGAATTTATTTATAAAAGTGGTTAAAAAAGCACATAAACCAACCACAACCAAACAGCCAAGCAGCATGAAAGCTTTATATTTCTTTTATTATACCTTACCAAGCTAGTTTGCGAATGCTTATAATATCTCCAACTCCTGGCAAAAATCAAATAACAGGGTGTCCTGGCAGATTAAGATATAGATGGCAAACACACCGACAAAGTAGGAAAAGTAGGAGGAGCCTTCAAAACTTGTTAAAAGTGGAATGAAAATGAACTTTGATATCTGAATGAGGAAAACAAATATCTACCTTTATCTCAGCTTTATGGGAAACGATAGGTCTTTTTGCTAGTCCATGCCAATTCTAATAATTACCACCTTCAAAAAATGGAAAACCTGTCATGAAACAACAGACATTGGAATATGTGTTATGTGACTGCAAAGCATTATCACGGAAACGGTACAGCCACTTCCAAAAGGTGAAACTCCTGGCGAAATTAGCGGAAAAGACCTGGAAAGTGAAAATATTCAACTTGATCGGATAATTTTACGAGTTTCATTGCGTTATTTTTATTTTTATTTTATAACTGGGCTATAACAGTTTTCGGCGCAGATCTCCAGGTGAAATTTCTAACTCGCCAAAGATGATAAGAGCCTTTGCTCGTATCGGATCGCTCTTGAGGAGATAATGGTTAACAATTGACTTTCTAATAAATCGTCTTTTCGTGTTGGCTGGCGGCGGCTCTAGTTCTCTAGTCAAATGCCATGTCTCTTCCTAATGTGGCCAAAACGACCCAGTTCTTTTCCGTGCCGCCCTTTTGCGATTGTGAAACGTATAGAAATGCGGCTTTTTCCGTTTCCATTATCAGCAGATGGACTTTCAATACAATCCCACATCTGGGTTTTACTTTGCTTGAAGAATTAAATAGTAGATGTCCCGGATTTTAGATTTAGACTATCAGTTTTATGCATTAGTTAATCTTCAATTGTTTGAACAATCACAATTTGCCATCACAACAATCACAATTATTTTTAATTTTCATTTGTATTATTTATATATTTGTTTAAATATTCATGGTAATGTACTATCTTGGCTGGTTGAAGTTGATTAACCATCCCTGCTTCAGAGATATCAGATATCGTGAGATTCATCGTTCAAATCTACCGATCAGGCTGAAAATTAGTGAGGGTAGGCAGGTAAAGATGAATGGGCAGAAGTGCAGATATGAAGAGGAAATATCGCAAGGGAACAGCAAAGATAGCAGACGAGGATGAACAACACATCATCACCCCACTTATCTACTAGTCACATTAAGGCTTCATGTTATCATCGGTGTGGTTTTATTTATTAAAGGGCACGGTTGGCCAAATCGCACACAGACGGAATACTGCGATTCACCACTTCACCTAACAGACATGTTAAGGCTACTCGCCATCTTAAGTGGTGGGTTAATTTATTAAAAAAAAACAATTTTGCCAAATGGTACGAAGACGAACGACTGATGATCTCGAGAAGCCGTCTGACAGTACAGTACATTCCCGTATACTCGCACTCCCAGAGTATTGGGGCTTCTTTAGAGTAGAAACTACCGGATCCACTCCGGCCGCGGTTGCGTTCAAAGTGGAATTTCTAACCACCCCCTAAAGGAGTACCGCCTACGGTAAAAGCCTCCAATCGAGCTCAGCCTACAACTACGTGCAAAGCATACTCGAGTAGGAGCAACCGATTCACTACCCGTTCCGCCATTCACGCGGCCATTCCTAGCTGCCGTCCAGTCCGCCGTATCCCGTGAGGCCGGGTGTATAACGGTGGTTCGTGCGAGGGTCACAGGTAGAAGAAAGCCTCTTCTCTGAGTTCCCGCCAGGGGCGTCACCACAAGCCACTAACCATCCCTAACCGTCTGACAGTACATTCCCATAAACTCGGTTGCCCTAGAAAGGACAATGAGGATCTTTAACGTCCGCACCTAGCCTATTCGGCCTTATCGGACGTTTTGATTCTCAAGCTGAGAGCTGACGCACCTCGACATACGACAGGATGGTGTTACTGCCGCAGCATTGGGGTAGCGGCAGCTCAGCCCCAAAGGACCAAGACAACCTCGCTCCCCGCTTGTCCATTCCTAGTGGCCGGGTTGAAATAAAAACATGCCGGGGAAGCATCAAAAGAAAATCCAAAATGATCGGAAACGATCAGACTACAGGTTCACCATCCCGATATATCTCAGGTGCGTCCGGATTTCTCGCCATCCTCACTGGTGGGTTGATTTATTAAAAAACACGTTTGGCAAAATGACACGGAAACGAACGACTGATGATGATGAGAAACCGTCCGGCAGACCAAATAGCAAGGATACGCAGACCAATTACCAAACTACACCTTTATCACCCCTCAAACTTCAAAATGAAATCTCGCAGTAAAACAATTAATATAGGCAGATGATCGGAAATTACAAAATACAGATTCATCTGCCAACGTCTTCGAGAAGATATTTTACAACAAAACAGGAAGATAGACTGACCAGGATGGTCGAAAATGACAATACCTCAGGTTCATCGCCCTGCAGACCTGAAAACGGAATCATACTACAAGATAGCAAAAATAGGCAGACCAGGATGGTCAGTCAGAAGTGACTAAACTATATATTCCTCAACCCGCAGATACCAAAAATAACAAAATTGCACGGCAGACCAGGTTGATCGGAATAGTCAAAACTTGAGGTCATCACCCAGCAGGCCTCAAGAATATATCTCATGACAAAACAGCGAATATTGACAGACTAGGTTGATCGGAAATGGCAAAACTTCAAGTTCATGTTTTGAATATGTTGATTTTCTATTCTTTGTTATCATGTAATACTCACATTTTCAACTTTAGTACCATAAAAATAAATTTACCAGATTATTTTATTGAAATTTGACTCTCGTTTTGATCTCATCCGTATTTATTTCTGGTTAGACAAGTTAAAAATACTAAATTCCTAAGCCTGCAATAAGATTTCATTGTTGTTTCTTAAGAAAATCAGAACATGTTTCTACACGAATTTGTTTATTATTCAATGCGTGACGTCTCGCGGAAGTAGAGATGCGCGTTTAGCTGCCAGCATGTAATTTCATCTGAGTACGGCCATCCCATGAGGTGTTTCGTTTACCGAAATGACCGGTACGGATGAGAAAGCAAAGAATCGAATGTTGAATCGAAGAAAAAATTACTGAAACGAAACGTGCCGTGTGGCAGCCCATTTCTTTTTATCACCATTCTCCAAGGATCCTTGGATTTTTCCTTTTCCACTTTTCGTCAAACCGAGCCGACAAATCGTTAACTATCTAGATAAATTGACGTTTTAAAAGTAAGCCATACCATTCGGCCCCGAGGTGGTATGATAACTATTAATCTTCTAAGAGGTGTTTCCTCAATCCTCGGGTTGACCTACTAGCGCTGGTTCCCATGGACCAGTGGGCAACATTTACGCGTAAATGCCTCTCTTTTATAGTCCTGGCTATCCTGTTATCCTTACATAATATGACGTACAGATATTTCTTACTTTTTGAGGGCTATTTTTGCTCTTTTCCTATTTATCCCTTCTTTAGCTCATCACTCACGTGAATCAATCAAGACAGAAACATTTCATTAAAATATAGTTAGCATACAAAATATAAAAAAATCTTGGTTGTATCATGATAATTCACTATGTAACAGTTTGATAAATAACATTAAGCCATGTATCAATCCAGTAATATTGACTTTGTAGGTGAATTTGGCATCAGTGCTGACCAAGACACAATATTGTCACAACGTTAGTCAAGTGTGATCTCCTTGGAACCTCAAAGTGTAAAAACATCAATTTTCATTGTGCTTTGGAAAGAACGATAATTCTTCAAATCCATCACGTTTCGACGGTAAAACGTTCGACGAAATCTCAATTTTGCATATTTATTTTGAATATGACCTTAGTACGTCGTGCTATCCAAGGCAAATGTAAAAATAAGTTAACTATTCTTAAAAATAATTAACTATTCTTTGGTTGCGATGAAAAAGTTAGTGTCACGAGCAACATTTGAACTCACGACCTTCGACTCGATACGCTGTTGCTCTAACCACTTGCACTATCGTGACTTCGAGCCCAAGTGGTTAGAGCTGTGGCGTATCGAGCCGAAGGTCGTCGGTTCGAATCCCGCCTGTGACACTAATTTTTCATCTCAACCAAATACCTTAGAAGAAAAAAATAATTAATATGGGAAATTAGACCACTAAACATAAATGGATCTATGGAATATCTAAAAATATGATGTTCTATGGATTCACGGTTTTTTTCTTACAACTCTAAATAAACTCCAGTTTACCTTTAATTTTAGAACAATTACACTTCGAAAATATCGTTTTAATGTTTATTTACCTGAGTATTTATCCTAAATAAAATTACAAAAATGCTTTGAGGCTTGGTGGATTAGCAAGGTCATGGTTAAACATTAACGTCAAAGTTAAGCAAGACTAAGCTGGCCAGGTACGATCAAACAGCATAAATTCAAGAAAAATTGAATCTTTTTTTAATGTTAGCTCATGATAAATTAGCAACGATTTGCAGTTTTGCGGTCGACGGTATATTTTAAAAGGACCGGCACGCCGTTACGCGACCAGGATTCTATAGTTCATTTAAAAAATGGATCTCGAGGTTTTTAAGATTCGACCGATTTACGATTCCTATCAGGTAAAAATTTTACCACCATCACTGGTATGTCCTGAGCCCTTCTGTGGCTTAGGATTCACATTATCCATTTTCTTTATGTGCTTAGAGAGAAGGGCATAATGAAAATGAGGAAACAGTGGAATTCACTAATTGAAAACAAACAATCCAATAATTTTCTCGCAAGCTTTGGAAAGAAGTAACAGAATGCATCAACGGACTTAGAATACTAACAGGATCCTTAACAGGACATTCTAGATTAAATTTGAGAGCATTTGAAGAAGACTGGTATAAACCACGTGCAGATTCTGCAAAGAAGCATACACACCTAATAACAAACCTTGCCACTGGACCACTGGAGGAAGTGCTTTGGAGACGTACAACGTAACCGTAGAAGAAATTCAACCACTGACACCGGGCCTAATGATCATGTCCTTAATGAACTAGGTCACACCGGTGTGCTATAAGCATACAACGGAGGATACAATGGTTCTCAAAGGGCACATATGTTTCCCACTGGGGTCGCAGTGTCATTTAACATTGAGGTTTTTTAGCGTGCGTACCTAGGCGTCAGGTCTTATCACACGTTTAGATTCTCAAGTTAGGAGCGACTCACCTCGCGGAAAATCTGCTTCTTCCGAGGGTTAGGTGTAGAAGCCCGCAAATCCACAGACTATCGACAGACATGCTGACTTCAACCGCTTGCCCTTCCGAGGGAGTGGGTTAACATTGTGCACTTAACCAGTGCCACGCGTAAAGGGATACCGAAAAGGTTGTCGAAATGCATCGGCCAAGTCTCCCACGCACTCCCCAGACAGAGGCGACAACTCTATCTCCCTGGGTGTAGGGGCTCCGCTAGCGTCGAAACCTCCGAATGCGCTTCGGCCGTGGTTTTGATTTTAGTGGAATCTCTAACCACCCCCTAGAGGAGACCATGCCTTCGGTAAAGGCAGCCTAGACTACCACCACCGAAAAACATCCGCCCCCGTTCGCCATTCCTCACACATTCGAGGGACTCCGTCAGCGTAGTCATAGCTCCTCGATGTCTATACGCTCTCGGCTATGCGATCCTTTCGATTCCCGCGAGGTAGGGAGGTAATTCACAGGTCATACGCAAGTACGGTTCACGGCCACGAATGAAACACATCCTCTTCACTAGGTACCTGCCAGGGGTCTCGGCCACTTCGAGTCCTTACCCATGCAGCTGGGCTTGAACTTGGAATGAAAATACGCTGCCCCGCAATTCAGATGCACCGTCCCCCGTCCGTATATAAAAATATTTTTAGACAGGATTTGGTACCATCCGAGGTCAGCTCGCAAGCCAACAACTCCGTTAACGCATCTCGAGGGAGTAGGTAGGCATAGTCTTGGCGTCCTCGCACGCTGTGCGCTTCCTTGGTCTTATCGTCCAAATGCATGCGGAGGATGCTTAAGGCGATCATGCGCGCCAGGAAACTCTTGCAGCTTGTGCTTAAGAGAGTGCGTCACGTTGTCAAGGCTGCAACATTACTTTGTGCCTGGAAACCCCCTAGAAACAAGGGTTGGGAAGGGTCTGCCGGAGTCTCCTAAGAGCACCCGCTGCACAGTCCCAGGATTTGGATTGAGAAAAAGGGGAAACTTTTCGAGATGCGCTTGCCCTCTCACACATCCATCCTACTCGTTCGATGTTACCACATTTTAATGGTATCCTAGCCATCTAACCACAACCAGGCATCCCCAATATCAAAGGGCACATTTGGTTCCCGCATATTACTCGGTCGTCCTTAAAAGGACCATTAGGATCTTTAACGTCCGCNTCTATGCAGACAGGATCTGGTGCACTGGCCCTCGTGTGACTCTGCTAAGGCACCCGACGCCCCTGCCGACCCTGAGGGCCGACATAAGACAGCTTGTGCTTTAGAGAGGTTGCCACGCCCTCTAGGCTACACCATTATTTTGTGCCCGGATACTCCCCTTGTAACCAAGGGTTAGGAGGGGTCACAGGATAGAATGAAGGAATTCGGATTGAGAAACAGGGCCGTGGAAGAGAACACGAGGTGAGCCGTTTCGGGGTCTCGAGTCTCAACCACATTATACCACCCGTTGTCGCCGTGGTTCCACATAGAGTGGGCCATGACGCCCAGGGAGGGTGAGGCGATATGGCCGTTCAAAAGCCGAACTAGTCGACCGTATCCCAGCCAGTCGCCTCGGGGGGTTGAATCCGAGTCCGCGGAAAATAAATTCCGCGTTCCCCGGCGACAGAACGGAAGCAGTCAAACAGTCGAATTCAGACAACGGGGACACCTGTCTTGGGCCCCGGTAAGAATTGCCTAGATACCTCCCGCCGCCGTTCGCCACCATCTAACAGAACGGGAGACAGCTGAACAGTCGAACCCAGATAACGTGAGTTACGCCTTTCGCCGCCCCGCCTGAAGTCCACTACAAGAGAATACCCTTCTTCTGCGGCATTCCTAATGAGATCCTCCAAGAAGCAACTCCCTGTCCAGCCTTTTATTGCTCTCTTCAAAGACATCAGTGACTACTCCTCTTCTGCGGTATCCCACTGAAATCCTCCAAAAGGCAACTCTCCGTCGATTTGTCACCGCAAGAGCATACCTTTCTTCTGCGGCATCTCTAGTAAGATCCTCCAAAGGGTGAACACCCGTCACAATAAGCCAGTTTCACAAACAACCGCCGAAGAACAATCGAACCCCTTCAGCGGCATCTCATAAGAGATCCTCCAAGGAACAACCGCCCCCGACAGCCTTGCATTTGCTACACCACCATCCATCGATACGAGAGGTTTGCGGAGAACTGTTTTTGTTCAGCCTCCTAGGAGACCTTAACAGTGGCGCCAGGAGTAGGCAAAAGTCCGCGGGAACGGGATAGGTTATGTGTTCCACGTCACCGTTCCCCATCCTCCTGTCGCACACATCACGCACGCCGGTGTGGATGGCCACCTCTCAAAGGGCATAGTATACAATACACTCCGATTAATACATCTACGTCTACAGCAGATCGGAATGCTGGGAAATCACCAAACTGAAGGTTCGTCACCCCGCCGACCTCACGAAAATATCTCAACAAAACAGTAAGGATAAACAGACCAGGATGATCGGCAATAACACATCACCCTGCAAATGTTAAGTGTTGGAGTCTTACTAAATATCGTTATTGCACGCTCAACTTTATGCATTATCCTAAATAATAAGTAGTAAGACTGCAATGTTTGAAGTAGATCTTTTGTTAAACAAAATTCTTTTTATATCTTTTAGGTAGAGTAGTTTAAAAAAACAGATGTGATACTTGTACACTGATTTGTTTAATTAATTTTAGATCTTTTATAATGCGAAAATTCATCTTGTTGATAACTTACATGGGATTTCAAACGTGCATATTTACTTTTTGTGATAGCCATGCACAAAAAAATTAATGATTTTTGTACAATAAGGAAATAATTATTTATTAATGAATATATATATGTATGGTATAATAATTAAGGGGAGCCTTGTTAAAATTTGGATTCAAAGAAAAAAATATTCAGAAATGTAATGTCGTCATATGATAAAATTATAGTTAGAAGAAAAATTAAAAAATGTTATAATGAAAATTCACGTATATTTAATTTTATTTTTCATACGAATCCGAATCACTAAATCTATTCTTAATGGTGTTGCTGTTGCAGAAAAAGAATATCCTTTCTTCGTATGCATAGAGCTCGACTCAGCTGTTGTATGCGGAGGGACGATCATTACCCCCAGTGTGGTCGTCACAGGAGCACATTGCGTCATACAGATGGATAAGGAGAAGACATTTATTCCCGTAGAAATAAATCGTCTGATGGTACTGGCCGGGACTGTGACACTTGATCAATCAGACCAGGGCTACCAAGAAAGCCAAGTGGACAATCTGATCATTCACGAAAAATTCAATCCGTTACATGGAATGTTAAATAACATCGCCATCTTGGACTTAACATACGATTTACTACTAGACGATTGGGTGAACGTAGCCCGTGAGCCAACTGAACTTAAAAACGACTGGAAACAATTAGTGAAAAACGGCACTGAGTGCACGGTTATGGGATTCGGGTATATATCAGTGAATAAGGATTTGCCAACGACTCTGATGAAGTCCCTTATTTCCATCTCTTGTCCCAAAGATTTTATCATCAGCGGATACACGTGTGCTGTGATGACTTCGCCGAAAAGCGGACTGTGCCTCGGCGACCTCGGAAGTCCGGTCGTGTGCTTGGGTTATGTCTACGGTTTTATCTCGCATTCTTACTTGTGCCAACAAGAAGTTTTGCCTGTATACATTCTCCTTTTTGAAAATTATTTGGATTTTCTTCCAATTTCGACTGATACTGCCTCAAAGATTTCCGGAGCTGTGGTATTCACCTTTTTTCTTATCCAACTTTCAGAAAAAACATCTTCTCTTTTCTACAGTATATTCTGATTTTCTTGGTTTTTCTGATTTTTCTTTTAAGCGTTGCTTTAAATACTTTAAATTTGAATTCCAAAAGTATGCTTTTAAATAATTAATAACAATATTGACAAATATATTCACGTATGATTTTTAGAACAAAATGACACCCTGATGACACATTGATGTCGTCACTTAGCCACTCTTTACCCAATACTGCACTTTTATTTCACTTCAGAAGAGCATTGATTGCTTTGACCGTACTAAAACTCGAACAGCGAGAATAAGCAGGCCAAAGAGAACAACATCGTTCAATATTTATGGAAGGATTCACGATCGTCGGCTAAATACGACGCTGCTCTACCACTTGAGCAATCGTGGCGACGAAGTTCATGGGTTCGACGCTGGCTTTTTTTTTATCTCAACCAATACCTTTCATAAAGATTAATTAATGGAAAAAGTTATTTGGTCAATCGGACCACGAAATCTAATGGATCGTTCAATATGTTGAGGTACACAACGTGTATTTTCTATCTCGCTGGCTTTGTCTGTCGAACCTACTAACGGATGCCTTTTGGAATATTTCACAATTAAATATAGGTATATCGCAATTTTGAAAATTTCAGAATAATATTACCTATTTATTTTATTTATATAGAATTTGAATTAGGTCTTTAATTTTTAAATTTATTCTTGAAACAGATCAAAAATAGGACAACGCTGTTATGAATGCTTGGGTATTTTTTCACGTATGGAGCGTCAAGAAGTTAAATTGGGATGAACCTCAGATTTGCCCAAAACATAAATAAGCTTGTCAGATTTGCGCCTTCAAAAACCGAAGGCTTTATTCTTCTTCGGAGACGTTTAACGATTTAGCTGATGTGATGGAAGTAGGTCAAACTCTTGACATGCGGCATTTTAGAGGCTCTTTAAAAGAACATCAATCGAGTGGGCATGATTGGTGAAGTTGCATGTAGTTCGCGGTCGGTGACTGTGACCGATGATTTTTGACCATTTGCCTTAATTCAGCGCTCGATGTTAACGCATATTTTTCGAGAAACGATTACGATGACAGTTCGTCAGCACAATTTGTGGTTGAAGGAAATTTGCAAAGATTGCTAGAATAAATTACATAAAGAAGAATGGGCATTTTTATGGGATCGTAAATTCATTTGAGCAGAACCCCAGGGACATATCTATTCAATATGCCACTAGTAATTTAATTCATATAGCACAGGATATATACAAAAGCATCAATTAGAGTACAGATATGCTTTTTGACAGTCAGACAACATTAATCAAATCTTATAAAATATGCTGCAAGTTAGTTGGAAGTGTCCTACAATTCGATATCTGAGTAAAGACTAGTGGACCATGTGGTACCAAGGTTTGCGGGAAATGAAATAGCTGATAAATTAGCAAAAGATGAACCAACACTCACTCTAAAGAATCTCACACAATGCTAAATATCAGAGAGACTGTATAAAAAGTATAGCTATCTCAAACCAGAAGTGTTAGCATCTCTGGAATTGAAGATGATCCTGGCCTTGATCGGCCCATTTAACAACTTAATTATGTCAATCTGTGGAGATATTTAAGATTGTTTTGCCCTGATGATGACCTTAAAATAGGTCGAAAGCATGGCAGTAACAACTGAATTTGCTTTATCACCAAGACCATCCGTGATCTGGAATATCTAGAAAAAAGAACCAACATCACTCACTCATAAGAACACACAGGGCAAAATATAAGATCTAACATTAAAAAAAAGCTACTGAAATTGAGGACTATTCACAACCATATCCATATTATGTGAAAAGATATTAGTGAAGTAAAAATCTGTACACCATTAAAAAAGCAGGGACGATTAACACTTGTGACAAATAATACTTTGTTTCGGTAAAGACGGTTTGAGGAAAACGAAATATCTAAATAAAAAAACTAGGACTCTCATCGGAATGTCACACAAGGAAAAATATCACCTCTGTGACAATAAAAATGCACATTCAGCAAAATGAGAAAACAGACAGAAACCTGCTCATTGCATCAAAAACTGGCAGATACATGGGAGCATGTGCTATGTGACTGAGAAGATTAGTAAAGTTTAAAAAAATCAGCAGTGACATCAAAGAAATTCATCTAATTCCTAAAGGACGGTGCACCTTCTTTGGTTTGGACATAGAAAAGGACATTTTCCACCAATAGATGTGTTAAGGTTGTAATTGATGGGACGAAAAATCAGGGAAAATCTTTTGTGATCATATTGACCGTTCATCAACGTGTCTTTCTAAAACGCTAATCATCCTGATGGATAATCGAGGACAGAGGTTTAAACGCGTAAAATCTCGTTCGTTCCATTCTGAACGTTTCCGCTCCTGATAAAGTCTCTACCCTATTATTGTATTTTCCATTCGATTGTATCGGTGAGAGGGTGAGAGTGTGTTGACCCGTTGTTTGTGTAAGGTTGGTGTGTTACGAAAGGAACTGTGAGAACGGCGAGCAATACTGACCCCTCTTTGAGTTTTGTCTTTTATGTAAGTTCGGCTGGTTTAATGGCTTTTTTGGACAACGTTAATGTAAAACTTCATCTAAAAATAAGAAAATTAATGAAGACAAACATATATTTGAAGTTTAGCGAAAATATATATATATTATTTTTTTTAAACTCCAAGCTTTTGTTTACAGTTCCTAAAACTTTATACCGGTGAATTTGAACCATCCTAAACGAAATGGTAATTATATCCTACCTAGGAGGATCTCCCACCATGATGCATAAACCAACGAGATGTTCTACTTCCTTTCCGCAGGTTAGAACTTGTCGATAATCTGCTGGAAATAATGTCGAAGGAAGGATTTGAATAGATGCGCTTGTTTAGTGAATAACTGGTGTGTGAAGAAAAGTTAAACAACCCTTAAAACAGTCGATCTATTAAACCGCTTTGAGTAAACCGAAATAAAATGTACCAATCGGACCCAAATCAGCATTAAAAAACAATAAGTAGGTTTTAAAAGATTTGTGTGATTATAGTAATATAACCTTGATCCACATCCAAAAGAAAAAATTTCTACAGCAACATATCACAAAATTGGACGTAATCCATTATATATTTATGATAGTAAGAGAGCAAGGCAATATTGTAGGAGGAAATAAGAGAAAGTGGAATATTAAGATTCTTCCTAGGTACATATATTCAGTCAAAAATTAAAATTCATGATAGAGCGATCTGGGTAATAGGAATAGTAATTGAGTCAATATCTTCTGAGTGCATGGAAGGAGAGTATTGCCTGCTTTAAACCTTGTCTTAAATTAAATCTGTAACAACTTTAAAGTTATTTTCGAAAAGTTGTTGAGAAGGATAACCACCTAAGATCTTCATGATTACAACGTGTTGATGAGAGCAAAACCTTTTGCGCGATCCAATGATCGATTATGAAACAAGTTTGGTTGTGTCCTCATTGTTTTGGACTGTCAGACTGTTAGTTCAGTGGTTGGTTTGTTTGGTTAGTTTTTAATCAACCGTGTGATTTTATGATTAAAAAAGGAACAAAACAAACCTCCTGCGTCTAACACAGATCAAACTCGTAGAAATGGAAGAGTGTCTCACCCGGCCTAAAACCCTGAAGTGATTGATCACCCTGATCCAATTTGACAGTAAGTTTCCTTTTTTTTAAAAGACTGAAAAGCTCAAGAAAGTGAAGTTGGAATAAAAGTTTATTTTCAAGAAAAAATAAAGAATTATAATAATAATTTTCCCCGAGTGATAACGCTGTAGTTTGGTCGTTTCCGATCTTTTGACGGCTTATCTTCGTTATTTTAGACTGTCAGACCCGTCACGGCTTCTCGTCATTTTCATTGGTTGATCAGTGAATCTTCTTATAAGTCACTACGCCACTTTTCTCCTTACTTTGTTCTTCCAGATATAGTAAGGAACATAAGGAAGCTGCGTAACCCGAAGAGATGGAATGGTGTCTCACCCTGCTTCTAACCGTAACTTTGAGCCAATCTCACAACACTTTTTTCTAATACGACTCTGAAAAGCGCAAGAATGTCAAATTAGAATAAAATTTTCTTTTCAAGAAAAAAAAAGATTTCTCCCTGAGAGGGGTGATAAAGCTTTAGTTTTGTCGTTTCCTATCATTTCGAAAGCTTATCCTCGTTGTTTTGGGCGTACTGCTTCTCGTCATTTTCATTGGTTGATCTGTGAAATTATAAGTCAATCCGCCACATTTTATAAACGCCAAGTAAACAGTTTTGGGCCCAAGACCAAACCACTAGAACAGAAATTCGCAGAAAAGGGAGTGTTAAAGGTTTTCAGCTTGTTCCAGACTTCTTGCCCGTTGATTCTTGTCAGCTGGATAAAAAAGGATTAAATAGTACTGTCCTTACATTGTTCTTCCAAATAAAGTAAGAAACGAAACAAAGCTCCTGCATTTGGCTGCGACAATCTCGCAAGAATGGAAGGGTGCCTCACCCTGCTTTAAACCGTTGAGCCAATTGAACCATTATTCTTTTTTTTTAATATAACACTGAAAATTACAAGGATTTGAGATTAGAATAGGATGAGTTTCTTTTCAAGAACCACACAAGAAAATAATAAAAGTACTTACTAGACAATTGTCAGACGCGTCAGACCCCGTGACAACTTTTTTTAACACACCTTATCAAAAGGGTGTATATTTCATTTAATTAAATGCCGAATGAAATCAACCACCTTGTAATTCGTATAATAGAGAACCAGTGGGACGTCACCGCGAAATTGGCTCTGCTCCTTTGGACAAGTAGGCGATAACGGAGCCTGGAAAGGACCGGTGAACTCAAGAAACACCACTAAACTCGATATGTGCTCACCTATTAAGTCGCTTTCTTATGATCTAACAGTTCATACACCCTGAAATTTTAATGTAATACACGAACGAAACTAATCACGGGGTAAAACACTGCCCTATTAATATCAGATTAATTTATCACGTAAATTTAGTTTATTCAAAGGTCACTAAGGCAATTTTAACAATCCCAAAGAATATGAACTTCCAACGTCTTGTTGAATTGTCTTCGAATCCACACGATAATCGACTTTCTACCCTCTAGGGACGGCCATTAACTCAATTTCCTTCTCCGGGGCCGTTCAATCACACGTGATTCGACAAAACTAAACAATTCGAATGCCGTTTTCTCTCGAGTTGAACTGACTTGATCAATTTTAAAACTCTAAATCGGAAATGGAAACAATTCGAGAAAGTGGTGTGCTGAACATGGACGCCGTTCTCTACTGATTATCAAATCCGTTCACACGTTGATCAAATCTAATGCCTAATTCGGTAAAATCCTTTCTCTTGTTTTTCGCTTTATTTGAGATAAAATGGACTTGAATACATATGAAACGAGTTGCTAGTTTAATTAATACCAGTCAGCATTAAAGTGAGATTATGAGGACCATTATAATAAATAATAAAAAAAAAGGAACTAATGTAATTTCTTATTTCAATTAATTAATCTTTTTATGTAAGGTATTGGTTGAAATGAAAAAGTTAGTGTCAATACGCCACTTGCGCTATGGTGGCTTCGAGCCCAAGTGATTAGAGCAGCGGCGTATTTAGCCGAAGGTCGTGGGTTCGAATCTCGCTCGTGGCAGAAATTTTTCATCTCAACCAAAAACCTTAGATGAAAATAATAATTAAAAAATTAAACCATTAAACATAAATGGATTAATATCTAAAAATAATATTTTGTGGATTCACGGTTTTTTCTTACAACTTCCTAAATAAACTCCAATTTACCTTTAATTTTGGAACAATTAAAGTTTGAAAATATCGTTTTAATGTTTATTTAACCGAGTATTTATCGTAAATAAAATTACAAAATTATTTATTTTCTAATTAATTATTCTTTTCATCTAAGGTTTTTGGTTGACATGAAAAATTAGTGTCACTTCAGCTATTGTCACGATAGTTCAAGTGGTTAGAGCAGCGGCGTACTGAGCTGAAGGTCGTGGGTTCGAATCCAGCTCGTGACACTAACTTTTTCATTTCAAGCAATACATTACATTAAAAGATTAATTAATTGAAAGAAGTTATTTGGCCTATCAGGCCACGAAATATAATGGATGTAATTTCTTATAGTTAGGTAAACGGAACTAGTTTAAACTGGCGGTCAGTTCTTAACGACGGAAATGGCAAAGCAGGGTTTACATGTATTTACCATTTTTATTTGAATTGGTAAATCCATATGGTCGTTTACACATGGCTAACCTTCGGAATAGGTCAAAACCGCCGGGGATAAGGATAAGCATTAGGCCGAAGGGAGTTATTGCCGGAGTGTGGGAACTCTTAAAGCGAATATGGGTCAGTAGTGCCGGGGGTCGTTAAACCTTCGGCCTTCCCTTCGACTCTCTTCGTTACAAACTCGTCGGAAAATGTCATACATGATGATCATCCTGGATTTTGTAAACAGGAGCATTTGTTTATCCTCTCGCTCGCTCTATATGTTTATCGCTCTTTCGATCTTTCCTCTTTGCCCTTCTTTCTTACCATTTCCTTCAGACGATTCCGTTTCTTTTTTTCTCTCTTTAACTTGCAACCATCTTATGCACAGTGACAAATCAATGATTACCTGAGCATGAAGATTGACGTTTTTTCCCCTTCTTTTTCTGTAGCGCATTGTACACCGAAACCAGGGAAATGACAAGAGTCACTATTTATCAGAATGCAAAAGCACTTTTGCAATTTTTTAGTTTTAAAAGCTAGTATTTTCTATTCTGTTTATGTAGTTATTTTAATCACTTTTTTCATTTTAATATTTTTGGATTTCTTCTTTTGTTCACAATGTTCTGAAGAATTTTAACTAGAATCCCTTTGCACAATAATTTAAAAGCTAAGTAAAACGTAAAATTATAAAAAAATTTCATTTTTTTATCCAGTGAATTCAGGTGTAGTAAGCATGCTTTTTCTGAAAAGTCAAGCTGAAGCTCTAAATCTTCTTAACAAATAAATACATACATCTTTAATTTTTTTGGGGGGGAGTAAATAAAATAAACAGAAAAGAAAATATTTCATACTCAGGAAATAGTTTATATTTTCTGAAATGTCAATCTGAAATGTACTCAGTAAAACTTTTTACCCTTTATTCTCGCTAATTTTTATTTTCAGGATTATACACATTGCTAACAAATTGACGAGAAAAACCCCCTTTAAGGTATTGCAAAATCACTTTTTCAGGATTTGTCCATTAAGCCAAAAAAAAAATGTTTGCATTTATTTATTCTATATTTTTTATTTTTTATTTTTTTTAATCATCCAAGAATAATCTCAATTTACTGTAGTTTTTCTCCCTTTTGTTTGTTCCTTTTTCGGTTCGGTACAAATTTCAACCAAGTGACTAGAAAAAGAAAACATTTAAAATGACGTAAAGCCAGTTTTTCAGGATTTTTCCTTTGGGCCAGAAAAAAATGTCATTTCTTGTTTTGGTATACCGTATAAAGCTCAATTTACTGATGTTTTCTCTCCCTTTTGTTCTTTCTTTTCTAGAACAACAAAGTATAAAAATGCCCACGAAGTGACTGGAAAACATATTTAAAATGACGTAAAGTCATTTTTTCAGGATTTTTTATTATCATTTTTTTTTCCCGTATTAATTTACTGACGTTTTCTCTCCCTTTATTTTTTTTCTTTTCCGCATCAGTATTGTACAGAAATGACTAAATGACTAAAAAACTATTTACAATAATCTAACATCACTATTCCAAGATTTTTTCCTTTTGGTCCACAAAAATGTTTGCATTTTTTTTATATATACCAGATCAAGCTCAATTTATTGAATTTTTTCTTCCTTCATTTTTTCTAGTACAGGATTGTACACAATTGCGAACGAAGTGGCAGACTTGGGGAAAAAACATTTAAAACGTAATCACTTTTACAGGATTTTTCCTTTGGGCCAGAAGAAAAATGCGAACATTTCTTTTTTCGCTACCCTTATCAAGCGCAATTTATTCACGTTTTTCTCTTTTTATTTCTTCCGTTGTATATTTATTATATATTCATATATTTATACAATGGAAATTAATTTTCTGACCTACTATCAACAATAACAGTAATATGCTGCTATTTGTGGTTGGTGTGAGAGAAAAAAGTAAAATATGCTTTTTAAATTATGATAAATAGTCGTTTTATTTTATATGAGAAGTTTGGTGTATAACCTTGTAAAAACTCCACTGGAAAGCATGGCCGATTTGACATTTGAATTTCGAAAAATTATAATTCCAGCTTATGAACTTTTACCCAGATTGCAACAAATTCTTTGTAATCATAACACCTATCAATCTGTTGTTTTGAGAAAAAAAGTGTTCATTTTAAAAAAATATTCTACGTTATAGCTAGATATACAAAAAAACTAAGATTACAAGCTTTTAATTAGTATAAATATAGTAGTACAAATCAAACAATTCCACCTATATGGGTGTCGAGGACGAGGGTCAAAACCACGTTACAATACTTTTTCAAAATTAATCTCAAATAAAATTCCAAGGACTATGACTGGATTTGAACCAAGAACCGCTATTGTGCCAAATACGAGTCGACCACCTGGTCCCCTCACATCAACATTTATAATGTACCCTAAATCCTGTGAAATTCCAAAGATACTTCTTAGCTTATTTTTAATAATTAATTAGGTCTGTGAAAATTATTGAGTATTCGTTTACAGCAGGTCTGATCTGAGATTTTTCTGTTTGCTAATAACCTCGACGACATACTCCACCGGGAAGTGTTTACTTCATCGTTGTACATAACATCGTAAATCTAAACTCGTATTTTTTTAAGGAAATGGCTTTCCTTACTGGTAAAATTAATCAAGCAGATTGGCTAAGTGAATGGCACGCCTGAGAAAGGTTCTTGACCGATTTTTCTATTTTGACGTTGACCCTTTCACTCGTTTCTATGTTTTGTACTAACAGACAGAATTCAACAAAAACTATAATGCTGAATCGTTATTTTTTCGACAAAAAAGGGTCTAGGATAAACAAATCGTGTTCATATATATCCAACTGCTATCTAAAAACTAATATTTTCTACCACAAATGGAACGGTTGTAAGCTCCTTTCACCGAAAAAAAAATCGTGAGTCAAATACAGGAAATGTTTATCCACTTCACCCATGCAAATAATAAATAAACATTTTAAAAAGTTAGGCAAATCCTTCCTTCCGGCCACTTTCTCAAAGTTCGAATGGAAAAAATTAGAGCGAAATTATAGCACTTCAATATTTATAAACCGGCTGATCGGCAATAAATTCTTCGATTCGGCTTAGATTCAATCTTAACAGCGTTTTGATCAAATTTGACCATCTCTGGCCCGCTTGTTCAAGTTCTAGATCTAAAATCGGACACGTTTCGACGCAACATTCGAAGGAGAAATTAAACATTTCAGTTAAGACCTAAATATTTTTAAAGGTTAATTAAACCATTAATCTTTCATGCTGATTTTTCTTTTTTTTCTCGTTGATTTATTATTTCATCTGTCGGAAAAGAATTGAATCAGAACTCCGGGTGTATCTATGCAAAATAACCGCAACCATAAATTTTAAGACTCACTTTCTGTGCTTTGATGTAGTCTGCATGACAAAATTGAACGGGTGAAATCACCAAAAAATGCACGAAAAACATGACATTTCGAAAGATGTATGTTTATTTGAAAACTAGGCCTGTAAGTAATAGGGTACGAATGCCTCCTTCGGGCGGATTGGCCCTCTAACGGTCTGTAACAGTACAACATCACTGCAGTGTGGCCTCTGCAATTTCTGGAGAATGCTGGACCTAACGGCCTCCCGGCCGCAATTGTATTCTTTTACTGGTTTATTTTAATTCCGTAGACCGGCCGCAAGATGACAAGACTCTTTGTGTACGTTCACGGTGGCTATTACTGCCGGAAAAACGAGGCTTTGCAATTATACGATAATTGTCGGGAAACTTTCTCTGATTGGGAATTATCTAGAAAGAGTCGAAGCATCCTCTGGTTTTCTACACTTTCCGATGATTAACCTCAATTAAACAACATGTTAATTTTTCTTTTCTGGCCAATCCCTACCTATTGATGATGTGAACGTTCTACCAAAAGGTCACGGTTCGCCAAATACAAACATACCAAGTGCTGATCAATTGAAATTCTAATAATGCTGACATCTTAATCCAATAAAAACATCCAACATGGAAGATTCTTACATAATATATATGTACAATGTATCTAGTAAAAAATAAAAAATAAATTTTATTTATCTTAATGTTTGATAAATTATAATTCACTTAAGTTAAAACACAGTTTATTACTAAAGATGGCAAAAGATAGGCAGACCAAACACGATCAGAAATAACCAAATTACAACAAAAATATAGCAATTTTTACCAGCCTATCATCAGTTTTGGTATGTCAAACTTTTCGCTATATTTGGTGGTTGGGCGGTGGGTTATTTAGTCAACCAAATCCTTTTATAAGTACGCTCACTGTAGGTGAAAAATATATAGACCAAAACTGCGCTTTTTGCGTGCCTATCCCCACGGTTTCGATACGTCAGACATTTCGCTTCTTTGGGCGGTGTGTTATTTAGTCAACCGTGGCCTTTTGCAAGTACGCTCAATATAGGTGAAAAGTCTACACGTCTAAAAAACCAAAACAGCTAGGATAGGTAGACCAAAATGATCAGAAACGACCAAAACACAACAAAATTGTTGCGCTTTTTCCATGCCTATCCTCACGGTTTTGGTACGTCAGGCTTTTCACTATCTTTACTGGTTGGGCAGTGTGTTATTTCCTTTTATAAGGACCAAGTCCAAAAGTAAAAAAAAAAAAAAAAATAGATAGTCGAAAATGATGAGAAACGACCAAATTTCACAATAAATTTGTACGAAACGACCCCACAGGCCTAAAGAAGAAATCTAACAGTAACAAATAATGAAACAAAGGCAATGAAAAAGTTAAAAATTATTTCTGTAGGCCAAAAGTACAAACATTTGATAAATTAAATCGTCGAATTATCTATTTTAAAAAAGCATTTCATTTTGGAACATAATAAATACATCAATTTCTTTGGAATTTAATAACGACTTTTGATTTTTCAGGTTGTGGACTGTTGAGAGGCCGCGAGGGAACGGTTCGACATATCAAGCAGTGCGGAGGGCCTGCAGAGAACGGGGTTGCCTTTATGAAGACAACGAGTTCCCACCGCTTCCTCGGTCTTTGTATAGGCACAAAAAACCGCACCTGCATCCTATCATTTGGATGAGACCTCACGTAAGCACTGCTTTCTCTTCGGTGTTGTTTTTCACAAGAAAATATTATCGGCTTTTGCAAATTCTCGCCGGTTTCACTGGGTACGTTGCCGTTTGGAATGGAAGCTTGTCTGGCTGGTCCGGGGGTATCGGGCTATAATGACAAATGACGATAAACGACCTTTGAACTTATGCCAAAATATATTTTTCAAGATCCACTTCTTATTGAACTTTGGCTAAAATCAACTGAATTTTGTTCGTAATACCTTTATTTTAAAAAGAAATGTAAAATCAAAACAAAAAGCGTCTCATTCCAAAAGCAGCCAGGGATTTTTTAAGGTTTTTGGGGCTTGAATAAGGATTTTAAAACTCCTTTCCTCCACTACGACCTATTTTCGTCCCCAATAAATTAAAATCATATCTTGAAAAGTACACTATTTTCTATAAGTCTAAGCATTTCCTTGGTGCCTCTTCGTGCACCTCTTTTGGTCCACTTACCAAAGTGGCTGTTCAGTAACTAGGAATGCTTCACAAAAGACATGTGCCGATGTCTCTGATTCTTCCTGACAGATTCGGCACTTTTCTGTTTCTGCTTTCCTATCTTCTTTAGATGGTAGTTAAATAACAGTGGCCGGTATAAAGCCCTATAATTTTCCTCAAATGCTGCCTGCTGAAATAGAGGAGTTTCTTTGTCTTTCTTTTTGAGATATTTATAAATCTCTTAGCTTGTCTTATACCTGATCTTTTGTACAGAGCTTGAGTTTTTCTCTCTCAAGCCATTTTTCTAGATCCAACTTAAGCATATAAAACCAGTCCATCTAGTTGCGGTTCTGGTCCTATGAGTGAGAGGGCTGCCTCTTTTTTGGTTAGTTTGTCACTCTGTTCATTTCCTTCTATACCTCCATGCCCCACTTTAAAGTAATTTTGGGTTTTGCTAGAGTCATTAGGCAATTTAGGCACTCTTAGAGAAGTTTGGAATTGAAAAAGTTCGCTTTCAGGACCTTTATAGCTGCCTGGCTGTTTGAAAGTATATAAATCTATGCACCTTTCTTATTTTTCTTTAACTACTGTGCACTGAATTGTATTGTATGGACAACATAGCCAGCCGACAGATAAGTCCTTTCCCCAAACTTGACTTTCAAATCATACAGGTACTGAGTGAACATGGAAAAAATAGAGCTTATCGGAACAGGTTTAACACCGTACCTGAACCCTACTGCCTCTGTGACAGACGTTCACCACAAACTTGGGAACACATAATATTTCACTATCCTAACTTCAAGCAGCAGAGATTTGTTCTACTTCGCTCCTGCGTCCTGCTGAACATCTGGCTAATTTCCAACCTAACAACATTTGTGCAAAATAAAGACCTATGTAAAGAGCTAATACATTATCTAAGAAATATTGAATTTCAAAACTTATGAACTTTTTCAAACTAAACATTTAAAATTAAATGAAAAACTGTATTTTATACAAAAGATATAAATGTAAATGTACACTTCTAACCATAAACAAAAATTTACTATTCATTATAAATTTAACATTATTATACAAATAAAACAAAATGATTAAATAATTAACATTGTTCTGCATGAGATATACATGTGATATTAAAATGGAGCATGTAAGTATGCATCAATAAACTCACTGTTACTCTCGCTAGAAAAAAAAAATTGTACACCTTGACCCACTCATACTTAAATATTTAAATATTTCCTTACATACTGTATAACTAGTGGAGGGTGAATTAGGTAGTCAATATTCCGCTACACATTCATGCTAATAAATACATTCAATCTCAAAACGAGTGTATATATCAAACACTATATACAATACAACAGCCCTGTGACCTCCAAAAATTGGAACAGAGGTCCAAAATACTCTCCACTGTGCCAAAACACATTTCCAAAATTGGGCGGCATTCCTACTGGCTCTCTACATGGAGCCAAGAAATGACACGTTACTAGGATACATTATGTTTCTACACATACCAGACACATATGTGTCGGGTGAGGAGGTTCCTCTTCTACAATTCAGATCAGAATGTGCTCTTCATAATTAGCTTATCTTCTGATCTGACCTGCTGTCCTGCCATTTCCTTTTAATCATATTTGTATTGCTTTTTTTTTACTTTGAGGGCTGAATTGCAGTGGCCAGAAGATTGTTTAATATACAAGAAGATGTGTATATAAACAGTGTGTATTGGGCTCCAAAAAAGAGTAATATTTATCTAAAATTCATTTTATTTGAATTACAATGAACATTGTCCAAGAATTTTTAGAGATTTTTTTTATTATTTGTAAACCTGGTCTATATATCAGTAACATTTGCGGGCTTTGGCTCAAAATTGTTCATATGGCATGTTCTCACATGGCCTATTCCTTATCAGATGAGAATGATTCATCTTTTATGATTTAGATATTAAATATTTTTGTAAAAGCTTGGGGTTACTCTCTCAAACTCATCCTTGATAATCCCCCATTTTTACTTGAAAAGTTGGACTATAAAATTTGCAATAAACAAATTATTTCTGAATTTCCCACAGAAAATTTAACTTTTTCTAATTAAACTAAATCTATAAATTACTAAATAATAATATCTTAATAAATATTAATACATAAAGAATGAAAATAATACTGCCTTAGTCTGAAATAGTNATATATATACATGTACAACTAATATTATAGTTATATTTATAAACTACTTTGCACATTATTATAAATATCGTTTAATCGATATTTTCAAAAACTCATTGCTTCTTAAATGGAAGTTGGTTTATGACAATTATTCCTAGCTTTAAGGGGATAAAGAAAATAACTTTCAAAGGAATTTCAATAGCCTATTCTCTTTGATTAACAGTAAGAGGATTAAACTCATTTCTACAATGAGAAAGAGCCCAACTCTGCTTTCATTTTGTACTGGCAGTATTTTGTTATTTGGCTTTTCCTGTTGGCTATTACCATTTCAATTCACCAGAATATTGTAAAATATTTACCCTCATTGCCAAATAACCATTATTATTTTGTGGTATTTTTGTTTTTAAAAAATGATTGAGTTAATTAAAATAATTTATTCTTTAGTATTTCTTGGATTTTAATTTTTCCCTTCTGTTTTAGGAGATGTGCCAGCGGCCTAGATTTTACTCAGAAGGTAGCCGAAGCGATATCGAAAGTGGTGAACTTGGTGATTCTTGGTTCATCGGCGCTGTTTCTTCCCTTACTCTCACCCCGAGATTCCTCGACCGAATCGTCCCACCAGACCAAAGTTTTGACACTACATCAAATTATTGTGGACTTTTCCGGTAAGACAGAGGAAACTAATGACAATATTACATTATTCTAATTTAAAATTATTTGCATATTTCAGGTTTAGGTTTTGGCACTTTGGAGAGTGGAAAGAAGTTCTAATTGATGACAGACTCCCAACTTTCAAGGGACGACTGGTATACTCCCACTCGACCAATCCAACTGAATTTTGGGTCGCATTACTAGAGAAAGCTTATGCCAAGTAACTTTTTTATATTATTATTTATTACTTATTTTCTTCTCTTTTTGTATATTGTTTTAATTTTGATTATTCTAACTGTAGATTATACGGATGTTATGAGAACCTCAGCAGTGGTGGTAGTACTACAAGAGCACTGCAAGATCTGACAGGAGGGATTGTACAAAGTTTTGGACTGACTAATCAAGATAGGTACCTAACATACCAAGTCTTGAATAGTGCTGTACCACGATCTAGTCTTCTTATTGCAAGCATCAATCCAGTAAGTTATGAATCTCGTGATAAAGAGAACAATGCAAATTTATCGTAATTTATTTATTTTAGGAGAAAGAGAACAAAAGACAGTTGAGACTGAGAAATGGACTCATGACCCAAACAGCTTACAGCGTCACAGGGCTTGCAAGGGTGAGAGGCCATGCCGGTGAGACACCACTTGTGAGACTGAGGAACCCATGGGGAAAAGGAGAATGGACTGGCCCTTGGTCTGAAAGATCATGGGAATGGGATGCACTATCAGAACGGGACAAAGAACTGCTCAGTGTCCGGGTTCGAAATGACGGCGAGTTCTGGTGAGAAATAAATTTAAACTTATTTTGATGCATTTATTCATAAAAACATTTTATTATTCCAGGATGTCTTTTGAGGACTTTGCAAGACATTTCACCCATCTGGATCTAGTTCATATTGGTCCGGATGACTGGATGGTGGAACCAGCTTTACAAACAAAACAGCCATGGAGGGCTGTTCTAGCAAGACGAAGATGGAGGAGTGGTCACAACGCTGGTGGAGGACCAAACTTTACAGGTACTATGAACATTAGAATAAAACGTAAAGGCTTTATTTTTGACAATTCGTTTAGCCTTGGCAAGCTATTTCTAGGTATTGTGAGAGTTCTCCATTTGGTCTGCGAAGTGACAAGCCTGTAATTTGGTTCTTACTGTTCATTTTGGTCTGCCTATCCTCACTGGGTTTTGTTGGTTTGTTCATTGTTGGATCATCAAACCCCAGTATGCATAGGCAGATCAAAATTATCGATAATGACCGAATTACATATTCTACATACATTGGTCAGGAACAAGGATTAAACAGAGAAAAATAGATAAAGTCTATTTATCTTCTCTTTTTTTTGGGGGGGGGGGATTAGCACATTTTGAATTCCTACAAAAAGTCAACAAAATAATAATTACAAAGTATGCAAAAAAAAATTGCATCTAATAATTCAACATTGGAATGATTTTTTTCAGAAACAACAGCAATGAACCCCCAATTTCACATCATGATACCACGTACTACATCGAACAAATGCCATGTTGTCGTTTCGGTAACTCAGTACTATGAAACACAGCCAGAAGCTAAGAAGAAAAAACATCTCTATGCCATAGGTTTCGCAGTTTATGAAATCCCTCCGTCCATGTCGAGGTTGACTCCACAGTTTGTCGTTGAACAGGTAAAACTAGTGAGAAAATTTTTCAATTTTGTTTTTACAACATAAATTAATACAAACACAAACCCGCAGAAACCCTTGGACGTTACAAATCATTCTGTAGCAAGAGAAGTGGTGACATTTTTCACTCTGCCTCCCGGCGATTATATTATAGTCCCTCAAACCAACATTCCGAACTGTGATGGGAAATTTCTTCTGAGGATTTTAACAGACGAACAAAGTAACATTTGGTATGAAAGTTCAACTTCTACATATATTCTTGATACTTGCTTTTGTCTTACTAATAAAAATGTTCATTTCAGGGAAGTAAACGAAGATAATATGGTTTTTAGGAATATTTCTGCTGAATTTTTAGAAGATGCATTAGTGTTGGTAATTATTTTATTTTTAAATATCATACTTATTGCATAAGTAAATAAATTCCAAGTGCGTAAATAAACATTGTAACATAATTTTCAGCCTGATGGAAAATCACTAGTGACAAAATTACTTCTTAAGTATCCTCCTGAGGTTGATGTAAACCAGTTGCATAAAATACTAAAGTCACATTGGAAAGGTTGTATTATTTTTTAATTAAAAAAATAATAATTTAATTAAAATTGGTCATTTATAATTGCAGCTTATCTTCTGGAAAAGCCTTCTATAGAACTGTGCAAAAGCTTAATTATGTTAAGGGATGTAAACATCAGCGGAAGAATCAACTTACTCGATATTCCCATACTCATGCACATGCTTCAGTTTTGGAGGGTATGAATTATAAAGAAAATTTAATATGCATCTCTTTATTAATTTACCTTAATAACAGATAGCATTTGAGAAATTTGACAAAGGCAACCACGCAAGCAAAACTTCCAGTTACAATCTAAGAGCACTACTCTGGGAAGCCGGAAGCACAGTGAGCAATAAAGTCTTGGAATGCCTTGTCCTTAGGTTTGCTAAAAACACTATACTCTCAGCTGAATGTTTTGTAATGGCGATGGTCAGACTTCATCTAGCACATGGTACAAACTTTTACTTTTGCTATGATAGCTCCTCCAATACTATTTATTTCTTTTATTCTTATTTCCAGAGAGGTATCATAGTTTAGACACAAAAATGAAAGGGAATCCTATTTCTTTAGAAGAGGTACAATATTTTATTTAATGTAAAACATAATGAAATCAGCTTTTATTAATTAAGTTTCAACACAATATTTTTTAATGTTTCAGATGATTCTAATGACTATTTATTCATAATAAAACAGGGATATTGACCTAAACGAAGGGACATAGAAAGAAACCAAAGAAAGAAATTCAGATCGTTTAACACTATGAATTGCCATGTACCATTAAATTAAGTTAAAAAATATATTGTACATAATATACATATATATAAATATATTCGAGACTATAAATACAGATTTTTATATTATTATGTCTATTCTTTATATTTGATCTGCATGTACCAGTTGCTAGAGATACCTTCAGTAAAAAACTCTTAATTTTTGTTGAACCGCACACGGCCACTACTGGGTCTGTCTTCACTCATGGGTTTTTTGTTTGAGTTATACATTCATAATGAATTCACCCACCAGTGAAGACAGATTATGATACGTTTAATAAATTTTCTTTATTTAATATTTGTTAGCTTTTTTGCGAGAAAACTCTGAATTCTAAAACTCTATTCTGATTAATCCATTATATTTAGTGGTCTGATTGACAAAATTACTTCTTTCATTATTTGGAAATCGTGAGATGTGTTCTGGTGTGATGTAAGTTCAGAAAAATATTTTCTTTATTGTGCCAACATTTCGATCTTTATTGAGATCATCTTCAGGGCCTGGGATTTACAAACATTGTTTATATTTAACAAATACATGTAGAATGTGGAAAAAAGTGAATTTATACAATGCAAAAAAATTTGATGAAATTGAATATAAAATTTTTTTTTGTATAAATTCACTTTTATTTATATCATATATATAAAATCATTTATACAATGCAAAAAAAATTGATGAAATTGAATATAAAAAATATTTTTTTGCATTGTATAAATTAACTTTTTTCCACATCCTACATGTATTTGTTAAATTTAAACAATGTTTGTAAATCCCAGGCCCTGAAGATGATCTCAATAAAGATCAAAACATTGGCACTATAAAGAAAATGTTTTTCTGAAACCTACATCACACCAGACCGCATCTCATGATTTCTGATTAATTATCAATTAACTGTCACTAATCACCACACATTACTTCTTTCAATTAATTAATCTTTTTATGTAAGGTCTTGGTTGAAATGAAAAAGCTAGTGTCACGAGTGGGATTCGAACCCACAACCTAATGGTACCCCTATAAATTATAATCTGGTTTGAGCACATCTGTTTCAGTCTGTTTTGCTTAATTAGTACAATATTAGCCTTCAATTCAGAAACACTGCGGTCCACTCAGCAAGTAATTGCTAGATTGGATAAAGAAGGAAAATCATTTTGTGAAATATGAAATGTACTTAATAGGCGAGCCTTGACGATTCCTTTCATCAGCTCCCAATATTAGCTCAGTTATGCTGAAAATAGACTGTGTTTAGGCAGGCCAGAAAAATTAAGCACCACACAAAAGTGAGCCATTCTCAAATAAATGCTTTGCTAAAGTGCATTTAAGTAAGCCTGATGAGTAAGTAAACCTCAAGAGACTTATTTTCACAGACAATAGGCAGGAGGAAAAAGTGCGAAATAAACCAGGGAAACACACCAAGCTTGTTTGTTGCTGCATGGGCTATAGAGGAGTTGGCAATTTACACATAATCGATGGGATCATGGACCAAAACGTCTACATCAATATTCTCCAACAGAATTTAAAGGAAAGCACTAGTAAATTAAGTATACAAACTTGATCATTTCCAGCACGGCAATGTGACCCCAACACAATGCACGCAAAACTCAAGAATGGCTGGCTACTATATGTGCCTAGGTAGCTCTGGACACCAAGAGGTTCTTTGATCAGACTCTACTGAAATGGTTATAGACATATTTTGGAAAAATCTATGTGATGAACACATCCAAATTAGGAGACTGTAGTGGCCAAGTGGTGAGGGTGTCCAACTCGTATTTGCCACACAAGAAGATATGGGTGCGAATCCCGGCATGGCCCATGGCTTTAATTAAAAAGTAAAATGTTTTATCCCCTGCCCACATTAGAAGAATAAACATTAAGCCCTCCTGTATGGCTGTAATTAGATAACATCAGCATTAGCAACTAAATTTGCTTTCTTCTTCAAGACCATACCTTGAGGCTTGATCCAGTGTTGGTAAATAATTACATTAGGCAGGCTCTAGACGATCAATTATATTGCACAATATTTTTGACCTTAGACATTAAGCCCTCCTATATGATAATAATTACTTCACACAGGACCTACATGATCAATTATATTGCACAATATTTTTGACCTTAGACATTAAGCCCACCTATATGATAGTAATTACTTTACACAGGACCTAGATGAGCCATTATATTACACAATATTTTTGACCTTAGACATTAAGCCCTCCTATATGATAGTAATTACTTTACACAGGACCTAGATGAGCAATTATATTGCACAATATTTTTGACCTTAGACATGAAGCCCTCCTATATAATAGTAATTAATTTACGCAGGACCTAGATGATCAATTACATTGCACAATATTACGAATTGCACAATATTTTCACCTTAGACATTAAGCCCTTCTATATGATAGTAATTACTTTAGGCAGGACCTATTGGATCAATTTTAGGTAGGTAACACTTTATTTACAACAAAAAAAGAACATTACACATGAACATTTATAAAGTTTTAATTGGCATGGATGATTATCTGTCTACCAGTAGTTGGCTATGCATATTATTTCAGACATGCAAAATTGGGCACTAAATAATATGAAGAAAACCGAATTCGAATAAAGCAATTACAACTTGTTACTGAACTCATAACTATATTGCCAGGCATGACGTGCATAGAGTGCAAGGCCTTGCGATTTTTCAACACCTATGTAGTTTAAGAGATCAAGCTGAATAAAGATGACCTGGAAAGCACTCAAGGCCTGAGATACAAGATTCGGAATTCTGACAATATGGGACGCAGGGCAACAAAATGAATGATCAATTATATTGCACAATATTATGAATTGATGGTAGTGGCTGTGCCGGGCGTCGCGGGGGCTGCTGGCCTAGAGGGGGTCTACTGCTCCGGGCAGTACTTTGGTGACTGCCAGTGCTCTGGGTTGTGTTTCTACCCCTGACTGGTGAAGGATGTGAATGGCATGGCACACATGCACATTCTTCGAAAACAGTCAGCCACAGTTTAGTTTATAAAACAAACAAAAATAAGAAAAAAGGAGAAAATGCTGGCTTTCATGGGGGTGCAGTGCTGGGGGCAGATGGGTTCCCCCGTTCCGCGGTTCGCACACATGGTTTATGGCTATAAAGCCAATACAAAAAAAAATACTAAAACACATGACCAATTTATAGGATGGTAAAGAGGAAATTAAAACAAAAAAAATCTATTGTATGTATAATTTATGTCCATCAAAAAACAAAAACAAAAAGCCTTCAATATAACTAAAATCAAACATTAGAACTAGACTTAATGAATTTTTATTATAAGAAAATTGACAATCCAGAAACTAACAAAAAGGAATTAATAATACATTTTAATAACAGTTTATATAATAAAAACTATTGTTTGTACAACCTTAAAAAGGCACCTATTATCTACGTAACATGAGGTAAAAACATATTATCATTAATAAGAAGATACATGGAAAAATATACAACTTACTTCATTTGTCCTCTATTATAGCAAATATCTCATCCAAGGTCATATTTTTGGTCTTTTTGCTGAAAGTCTCGATTTCTGATGTAAAGTGAACCCAAAAGCTCTTACCTTTGGGAAGAAGGAAGAGGGCTTTGAATTTGTTGTAGATGTGATCCGCCTTTTTCCTTATAATACTTGTCAGCTCCTGGAACTCTTCCAACTCCTTTTGTGTCATCGTCCAATTCCTGGTGTTGCCGACGTACTTCCTCACTTTTTTTACAGTTGTAACAATGTCGGGGTGTTTCTTAAGCATGAGTGAATTGATAGCAAGTTTATCAAGATTGTCAAGGCTTGCTATGCACTTCTGCGGATCAGGATTCTTGAGGCTGAGAGATTCTTTGATGCTATAGTCAGCATCAAGAATTTTTCCTTCAATAGTAAACCACTCATTTTTCTCTTCTTTGCGCTGTCGAACCACTTCGGCATATTTATCTTTAGTCCATTGATCCATATGCACATCAACGGATTCTTTGAACTCGCCAGACTCAATGCGCTTTTTAAGGGATAGAGCATACTCCAAGACCATTTCATCCCAATCATCAGCATATCTATTTTAAAACAGATACTAACTATAATAATTTACAAGAGAATTTATAAAATTCAACAAATATTTTAAAAAATTCCATTTTATTTTTTAGGCCTGTTGTGGAAAAAAAATGGTAAAGTTGCCAAATGTCAAAAAACAAAATGGAAAATTTTCAACTAAAAAAGGCCTTTAAAAAAGGACAACAGACAATAGAGAAAAAAAATAATATTAGTTACCTGCTGTTTTCAAAATTTGGCCGATTGAGTGTTAAAGGAATTTTTACTCTGTTGGGCTCTTTTCCTGCAAAAAGAAACTCATTTTCTGGTCTATCGGTTTTTGATTTTGCAACTTTTCCCTGTTTGCTTTCTTCATTAAGCTCATTAAAATCTGCAAATCGCTTTGGTTTTATTTTTCTCCCTGATCTTGACATCACTTCAAGCGAAGATTTTGGACCAGATCTGTTCTTGTATTCTAATTTATCGTCTTGTTCCTTATCGCTGTCTCGTTTATCGTCGGCCTGCGTGCTCATTTCTTTGTCTTTATCTACCATTTCCGATTGGTTTTCTTCTACCATATCCATTGCTGTTGTGGACGTCGGTACTGGAGACTCTTCAGCAGCCGATAAAGGTTTCGCTCTCTTCGCCTCTTTCTCTGATACTTCATCGGATTCTACTTTCCTCTTTTTCTCCTTGGGCTTTGCCTTAGGAGTAGGCTGCATTGGTTTTGTCGGTTGCCTTGCATTAGAGACCCTCCGTCCTCCACCAGGTTTAGGTGTATCTGTTTTACCATCTTCAGAAATACGCTTCGCTACCTGAACAAAAAAATAAATGAAAATAAAGGAAAGATTATAATAACAAATCCAAGAGAATGTAAAATGCCGCAAATTAAAAATCACCAGTACATATAATATCTTTAAACCTGTTACATATAGCAAGCAACAAAATAAAATATACAATATAAGGAATATCTAGAAACACTAAGCAGAAGGTTGAGAAACAATGTGCTTAAGATCCAATTATCATTCCAGGTACCTATCTATTCACTAAAAGGAGCAAAGGCATCAAATTCCATAATGAAAGGCACACTGAACAACTTTCAACAAGCTGGGTATGAAAAATTTTGCCCAACATTATGTCCTTGCATCGCCAATTCACAAGAAAGATCACTTTTTTCACCCATCTTGAACTTGATTTTTAATGATTCTCTTAGAATCATAATTAATGTGAGAAATTCTCTGCCAATCTGGCCCAATGTCACTTGTAATTTTAATATATCATCTTTTATTTTTCATATTTCGTTACTGCAAATTTTGATTTTGATGGGTGCTGATACTGATTCAACCCATCCAAATTAAATCAAATTATGGTCTGGTCAGGAGCTTGAGCTTCTTCATACATTTGTCCATTTTCTTCCAGTCAGATAACTCACAACTATCACCAACTACTTTTAGTTAACTAGTTTTTCTCTTTAACCTAGCTTACACTCACTTGATGCCTGTTGAATATAAAGTATTGGGAGAACCTTAATCAACAAGTGCTCCAACATATGAGTTTTTTTGAGATGAGCCATCGTAGGTCAAATCACTCAAGATTCCCCTCACTTGTTTGTTCAGTTCATATGTAAGTGTTTAATTTTAATTTTGCTTTTTGTGTTGTCCTGTATTTTGTTTATTTAGCTCTTTTTGCTATTGAAGCATTCAATTTGTATTATGTACAAGCTAATCAGCTCTTTCTTTAGATTCTGCTTTAAATGAACATATGTTTGTATGTCTTAGGTTTTGTTTGTATACAATATTTGTTCATTATAAATATATTATTATAAAAATTAGCTGTTTTTTTTTTTCTTCAATGGGGAAAATTGATTTGAGATTCGAGCATTTTGACTTTTGAGCTGGACCCTAGAATGAATTGCACTCATATCTTAAAGAACCACTGTACTGGTGTATAAGTTATTTGCCCTCAGTTTTCTGCTGACTGAACATAAAGAACAACAAAATTAACAGCATTTTAAACTGAGAGCAATTACCATAAACTGGACAAATAAAAATACAATGCAATGCATATTTGATTTAATTTGTAATTGGACAATAAGTACAGTAAAATTAATATGACAGGTTTTGGGCTGTGTTTGCAAAGAGGTCACATAAAGCTTACGTCGACAACTCACCATGCTAAGTTAAATTTAAGGATGGGTTAGGGATTGAATTATGGTCTTATGCTGATGATAACTTAACACATAAATGACTTCAAGTTTGTCAACGTACCACAAACTATATTATTTTAAGTGTTGGATGTATTGACCACTTTTTTACCCATGAATATTCTGGATCATGGTATGGTCTAGATGAAAGAGAGTATCAATAACTGGGGCATGAAACAATTCCTTAGGGAGTGGAATTTATCCCCCGGACACAGGCAAACGAAAGAGTTTGTTAAGGCGATCAAACCAGCAGAATCGAAATGGCTATTTCTTATCTCAAGGAAGGGAATTAGGAGGCTGATAGACCGGGCCACTGCCCACTGAGAAGACACCTCTTCGTAATGGGTATCCTACCAGATCCCTTTTGCCGCTTCTGTGAAATAAAAGAAGAAACAGCAAGGCACTACCTCGCAGAGTGTGATAGGTATGCTAGGTCTAGATTTGAAATCTTTGAAGGAGAGGACATCACTCCCCGAGATAAAATGGTCCAAAATCTTGAGGTTTGTGAACAAGTTCAAGAGGTTTATGCAGGACACGTGAGCCAACCAAGTCCCGGACCTTGGGTACGGGATTGGGTACGAGTCTACCCAGGCATTTACCCCCTCGGGTCTTGGTCGCCCATGGCGGCTATAAAATAACCATTAAGGACAAATGGGTCGTGGTGACCATGGCGGCTTACCTATGAATATTCTGGATCATGGTATGGTCTAGATGAAAAAGATCCCCTTTAGTCTAGGGGTTAGGGCGTCAAACTCCTATGTGCCACACTAGAGGTTCTTGGTTCAAATCACCCATGGTTTTTTAATAAAAAAAATAATATGAAAAACAAGTGGTTCGACCCCTCATTTGTGACACCCAGCAGGTAGTTAGATATTGAGCCATCCTGTGTGACACTGAATAAATTACTGTACTTTATAGCTTGGTTGTGTCTATTTTCATTTTGATTATCCTAAATGTTTGGGACTATCAGACACATTTCAGCATTTTGCCGTATTAGTAATTTGCAAAACTGTGACATATAGTTTGTTATTTCCGATCATTTTGGTCTACCTATCCTCAGCGTTTTGGTCAATCATCTCACCAACTTAGGGTAATGACCAGTGTTTTTGGAGTCATCAGTCGTTTCATAGTTGTAGCATTGTGCTAACACACTCGGTTTGGAAACAGTAGGGTAGTGTTATGAAAAGCACTTCAGAAAAAAACCGATGTGTCATTAGCCTTATGTAATAAGTTGTGTTTAAGCTAATAATTAAAATAAAGAGGATTGCCCAAAAGTGGCTCCAGACATGAGGGCTTTACCGAATATCACTGAATATTTGCCAAGTCTCTATTGCTTATTCTGGCATTCACCAAATAGCGTACTTACATATACACCCGTGGAGGGTTTGTTATGTCGAGCCAATCCATTTTCAACCAACAGAAACAACGCTATGTTGTTCTTTCATTAATACATCTAGACTAGTTAGGTATCAATATATAAATAGAAGTATATACTTTCAATCCATTTCCAGACATCAAAAACCTCATTCCGATTTTTGTAATTTAGAAGAGAAACATTCCAAATTTTTGGTTCAAATCGAGGAAATCGAAGACTGTAAAGTTAACCCAAATAAATAACACTATGTTGTTCTTTCTTAATACATCTAGACCAGTAAGAATTTCGAACCATTTCCACACATTGAAAAGCTCGTTCCGATTTTTGTAATCTGGAAGGGAAATGTTCTAAATTTTTAGTTTAAATCAAGGAAATTGAAGACTGTAAAGTTGGGCCAACAGACATAAAGCTATGTTGATCTTTCATTAATACATCTAGACTAGTTAGGAATCATTTATTATTAAAAAATAAATAGCAGTAAATAGTAGAAAATAACTGTTGATTGATCATTACAATTGTTTTATGTAAGGAACAGTTGATTTCCAAATGTGTAGATGCTTTGATTTCGACTGCTTCACGAATATTCGTGCACTCTGAAGCGGACAAGAAAACTGACAATTAGCCGAGCACTGAATATTGTTGCTCGGTGAATAACCAAGCACCCCTTTGCTTGGCATTCGGCGAAACCCTTGTCTGGAGCCACCTTAGGAGGAATGGTTAATGAATTAAATCATTATCGATCATTTCGTTCTGCGTCCTCGCTCGGTTGATCTGTCTGATACGTTTCGACACTTCACTCTCAGTGTTGAGGCCCAGACTCAGTGAAGATGGACCAAAATGACTAGTAACAACCAAATTTCATATCCCTCACCTAAACACTCCATTTTAACCATTCTTTAGGCTAAGTATTATTGCTGTTCAATTAAGAACAAAACAATGAAGTTTTTATTTTTAAATCCCCTATTCACATTCTTTTTTTTTCTCATTTCAGAAATATGAAATAAATCCTCTTTGTGTCTCTGGAGTTATTTTTATTAATATCACCTTCTTCTTAAGAGATATTCCAAAGATTTTAAGAGAAATAGGAGAAAATATCAAATCCTTGGGGAAAAGGCGGAAACGGGTCCTCACCTGCTTGGGCGTCTCGCCTTTGCTTTCGTCGACGGATATCGCACTTTCGTCCAAGTCGGGCTGCTTCTCTTCGGCCGTGCCGCCGGTGGCCGCGGCCAATTCGGCCAGCTCCTCTTCGGTCATATCGTCTTCTATGCCGGCGAGGGCTTCGGTGAAGTTTTTGTGCTTTTTCGGCTTGCCGAGCTTCGCCTTGTTCTGAACGTAGGAGCAGATGTCTTCCGCTTTCACGACCCCTGTTTCCCCGGTACCGTAAAAATAAACGTGGTACTTCATCTTGCTCGGGGTCTCGTCGGCGAGGGCGTCGATCTTCGCCGGCCAGGGCGGATAGCCGCGCACCTTGGCGAACACTTTGTCACCTTTGGCGAATTTCGGCTTCATAACTATTTTTTAAACAACTCCACTATCAAACACTATTCCTAAAGGGCTAAATAATAAATAATAATCCTGTTAAAAGGATAAAAACACTATTTCACTCTGTTACCGCCAAAAACGTAACTTCAGCCTTTTACCAGTAACGAACAAATGCGAAGGCTTTTAGCCACAGCACCTTGCAGTCAAGGCAAACGATCCAGGATCACCAGCGCCACAGTTGAAATTTCTCAGAACCATAAACTTCGAGTAATACTCAGAATAATGTACGGTATTTAATGACCGTTAATTATTTGGAGGTCGTGAGATGCGGTAGGTTCAAAAAAACATTTTCTTTATCGTACCAACGTTTCGATCTTTATTGAGATTAGCTTCAGCGCCTGAGATTTATAAACATTGTTTAAATTATACTACTATATGTAAGATGTGAAAAAAAAGAGTTTATACAATGTTAGAAATTTTAGACTCAATCAAAGTATTTGTATTCACTCAAAGTCTCTCTTTTCACCACAAGAACATAAAGATGTACAAACATATCCTACATAACAATCACTAACAACACATAATCAACAGAATAATCAACAACTACAATTCAACGCTAACACCATCTACTATTACTAATGATACTATATCAAATCTATCAAATACAGACAAACTAACATACATATCCATGCCATTCATTAACGACCTATCACATAAATCAAATACATTATTCCCTTCTGATAACATTAAAATAATCTTCAAAAACTATTAACACCCTTTTTTCCAAAATTAAAGACCCCACACCAGTAACAAATAAGGCTGATGTAATTTACAAAATCAATTGTTTAAATTGTCCGACAATGTACATGGGAATTACATCCCAATATGTGGATAAGAGAGTAAAGAAACATATCTATGATTGCATAAAATCCTACAGCACTGGCTGGCTAACCACCATTTTGAACATCAACACAACTTCGACTGCAACAATTTAAAAATATTACCACAGAACAAAACAAACATAAATGTAACGTTTTAGAAATGGTTTGCATCAACAGAGATAAACACAGCATCAACTGTGTGCAAACTCAGTCAAAGCTACGTTAATATCATTAATCAAATTCAATATCAGTAACATACATATAACACACAAAACCTATAATACATTTCTTTTTTTCGTTCGCAACAGCAGAGGTCATATAAACCCTCAGGGTGCCAGTGTATTTGAAAAAAAGCCCATTTGTATGTCGGGTTCAAATGCAGGGCCGCTGGATTCGAACCTGGGACCTTTACCTTACAGTGATGAGCGCTGTGTCAAAGACTAAACCTTGCGGCCAACGAAGGCCCCTACCCATTATTTCTGTTGATGTAAACCATTTCTAAAAAGAGATAAACACAGCATCAATTACAGAACAGATACATGTAAACTCAGTCGCAGCTACGCCAATAGCATTAATCAAATTCAATATTGATAACATATATATCATCACATCACATTCCACACATCAAACATTTTCACATAGTCTAATTTTTCAACAATTTAGCTTTCCTTTTCCTATTTATACTCGTCTATATAATCCTGAAAGGATAATCTGGCCGAACCATTACCAACGTTTTTTCCCTTCGTTGGCTCTTTTCACCTCAAACAAGCCTTATACAAAAATGTCTTTTCTATACCGACTTCCTTCCCACCCCTTCAAAATTCAACGTATATAAACATAAAACAGCAATATCTCACTGGCACTCTCAACACGACACGTAAGAATGGCACAATTATGCAGAAGACAAACACTTTGAGCGAATAGAAATACTTTGATTGAATATAAAAAAATATATTTTGCATTGTATAAATTCACTTTTTTCCACATTCTACATGTTTTTGTTAAATTTAAACAATGTTTGTAAATCCCAGGCCCTGAAGGTGATCTCAATAAACATCGAAACGTTGGCACAATAAAGAAAATGTTTTTCTGAAACCTACATCACACCAGATTACATCTCACGATCTCTCAATAATCATTGTATTTAGTAAGAAATGACAAAAAGAGAGACAAAGTTTATACATGTTGATAAGAGAAAACAATTTTAAATACTGACAGAGAATCTTTCAATGCCAGAATATTCTTCTTTAGGTTGTTACTAAAATTTATTTTTTTATTTCTTCTATCATTTGTAATTCATGAAAACTAAACTGCTAAAAATGAATATTGCCAATTTTATAGTATTTAATCCATTTATTTAATAGTCTAATTGACCACATTAATTATTTCAAATAATTATTCTTTTTATGTAAAATCTTAGTTGAGATTAAAAAGTGTCATGAGCAGGATTTGAACCCTTTTTGACCTTCGGCATTGTGTTGAAGCGGGGTATGTGCTGTCCAGGCACTGCAGCCTTCTGGCTTATTCATAGGTTCCTTAGTTCAGTGCACTAGACTCAATCCTTCTTCTCAGAAGATTCAGGTCATTGACTGTCTCTGCTACAATTTCATTCCCTATATTTTTTTCGTTTGTTAGGTTAAATTTCCATTGAGCTGTTGCTCTGCATTTGAAGATGATATGCTGATTCCTCCTCCTCGTTACATAATCTGTAGATGGGATCATCGTTGCATACGTCCACGTGGTGTAGATGTTTTCTCAGATGCCAGTGACCGGTGATCCATTCTGCGAATTCTATATTTGTTCTACTTATCCTAAGTTTTAGGGGCCTATGTATGGTCTTGCAGATCCTCCCCTGGCCAGTTTGTATGCTTTCTAGTTACCCAAAATTCCTCTGTGCCCAGGCAGCAAAGATATCATCAGGTTGTCGTGTTTCCCAGATTTTGGAGATTGTGGATGCATTCACTGACTAATTTTGATGTGATTTTTTACATGTTAATGCTTTAATGGCTGCTTGGTTATCAGATCTTATGAGGATTTTTGCCAGTGGTTACACTTTTTTAAGGCATCCATTTCTGCTTGGAAAGGGCGAAGTGTATTTTTTGAAAAAATTTTTGACTACTTTTCCATCCAGTTCGGGTCAAACCGGACGTAAAAGTGTTAGAAGTAAGAAAATCGACCGAGCCGTCCACGAGATATATAAGAAGAAAAGAGATGGGTAACTCAGAATTTTTTTTGACTACTTTCCCATCTAATTCGGTTCAAAACGGACGTAAAAATGTTAGAAGTAAGAAAATCGACCGAGCCATCCACGAGATATAAGAAGAATGGCGATGGGTAACTCAGAAATTTTTTTGTCTACTTTTCCATCTAGTTCCGGTCAAACCGGACGTAAAAACATTAGAAGTAAGAAAATCGACCGAACCGTACACGAGATATAAGAACTAAGGAGGCTAAGAAAAGCGGAGGATAACTAAGGATTTTTTTGACTAGTTTACCATCAAATTTGCTTCATACCTAAAGAAAGTTATAACTACTAGTCTAAAAAACGAACAAAAGACTTAAAATGCAGTAAACATTATGACAAGAGTCGGGCGTCGGTGGCCGCACCGGTAGGCATTTACCTCACGCAGTTTATTTATCTAGTTATCCCAATATAATTTAAAATGTTATACAACTTTTTAAAAAACAAACAAATCCCTAACTTTCACGGGGCGGCGATGACGTTAAACCATCAAGACTTGTAGTCCTTGCGAAACTGATAACTCTACCCCGTGAAATAGCTTAAGTCTCATATTAGTCCACCTAGATACTTTGCATATTTGTCTTATTATAAAACATCTAATTTATTGCTTTGATAATTATTTTACTAAACTACACTAAAAAATATATACATATATTAATAAATTACGTTATGTTATGTTAAAAATGTAATTCACAGGCAAAAGTTATTTATGTGACCATAATTACATTAGCTGCTGACGCAATAATAAAATATTAATAATAACATGCTCACTTACCTGACTGCCAGCAGAGATAGAGTTGATTTACCATTTGCAAATCCCTCCTAGGAAAAGAAAAAAATTTTGTTAATATTTGAGAATGGAAGACAAGGTATTTATAAGAAAAACATATACAAATAAAATTTACCCTCTGAAGGCAATAATCCTCGCCTTAAAACAGCTTCGATGAACCAGCTAACTACACACTGTTCTACACTCGCGGAACAACTTAACGCACTGTTGAAATAGCACTTTGTAAAAAAGTAAAAAAAAAAAAAATGCAAAAATGACTCAAAACCCTTGCAAAAAGAAAACAGAAATGTATAAACCCTACAATAAATTAAATGTCAATTCCAGGCAAAAGTTATAAGATCACAATTATATTAGGCATATATACATAATTATATGGGGCAATAATAAAATGTTAAAAATAACATGCTCACTTACCTGACTGCCAGCAGAGAGAGTTGATTTACCATTTGCAAATCCCTCCTAGGAAATGAAAAATATTTAGTTAAAATTTGAGAATAGAAGACGAGGTATTTATAAGAAAAAGATATATAAATAAAATTTACCCTCTGGTGGCAATAATCCTCGCCTTAAAACAGCTCCGATGAACCAGCTAACTACACACTGTTCTACACTCGCGGAACAACTTAACGCACTGTTTAAATAGCACTTTGTAAAAATGTAAAAAAAATATGCAAATATGACTCAAAACCATTGGAAAAAGAAAACAGAAATGGATAAAGCCTACAATAATTTAAATGTAATTTCCAGGCAAAAGTTATTTATAAGACCATAGCTATATCAGCTTCTGGGGCAATAATAAAATATTAATTCTAACATGCTCACTAACCTGACTACCAGCAGAGAGAGTGGATTTACCATTTGTAAATCCCTCCTGCAATAAGTAAAAATTTTGTTAATATTTGAGAATGGAAGACAAGGTATTTATAAGAAAAAGATATATAAATAAAATTTACCCTCTGAAGGCAATAATCCTCGCCTTAAAGCAGCTTCGATGAATCAGCTAACTACACACTGTTCTACACTCATGGAACAACATAATGCACTGTTTAAATAACAATTTTTGGAAATGTAGGAAAAAATACAAAACGGCACACCATCACCTACAAAAGAAAACCACAGAAATATATAAAGCCTACAATCAATGAAATACAGTTTGCAGTGACAAATGTTTTATCAGATCACAGAAATAATTGTATTAAATATAACAGTCACTTGCAAAAATGGAAAGATATCATTTATTGTACAAATTCTGAATAGAATTTCCATATAAATAATTTTAATAAATCTTATGTCATTTTTGTTGTTACCATCAATGGCAATTTCTTTTTTATTAACCAATAACATAATAAGCTCTTCTTTTGGAAATAAACGCAAAAAACAAAAAAAAAATGTTTATTGTGTTTTTCCATATAAAACGACCTGCTGGGTTGATAGGATGAAAGATTAAGCTCATTTTGAAAATACATGGGGACAACCTAGAAAACAAGGAAACCATTTTTCTTTTTCGATGTAAAACAATATGGAGGGTTGATTAAAGTAAGAAGAATGGAGTACCGTCATTGTTGCATAGGAACATCATCTAATAGTATTGGTAAAAAACCCTTAGAAAATTGAGGACCCCCTTTGGACATTTTGGAGAGAGGAATTTCCGAGAACATATAGTAATCAGTAAAATATTCACCCCCTTGTGGAAATTATGTTGTCGGTTTCTTTTTGCCATAATTTTATCATTTTATTACCAATTTAAAATTAAATTGCACCATTGTTTTCAGTGTAAAAATACTCTTTAAAATGATGTGTCAGGATGTATAGGGTCATATTTGAAATTTTGAAGTAATATGAAGTATATATATATATATAGCACCCTTTATATATACTGCATGGGGTAATAAAATCCTGGCAAATCTAGTGTATCGTGGGTCGGAATATATTGCTCAATTTAATTAAAATGAACAGAATAAGAATAAATTACAAATATCCCTGTTCATTGGTGAACAGTTTATTTTGAATAAATTTGCTCTATTTTATAAAAAATTAAAAATTGCTTTGACTGCATTGCTTTTTGCACCAGCCCTATAAGGGAAAAAAACTTACAATATTCGGTTTATATTGTTTTTAAACATTTTCCAACTTTTTTTAATTCAGCTGCAGTAGGTTTTAATTATGTTTGAGATTTTTTTTTTTTTTTTTGCTTTGATGGCAAGTTTCTTTTTGCCATAACTTTTTCATTTTTTTTACCAATTTAAAATTAAATTGCACCATTGTTTTCAGTGTTAAAAGTCATTTAAAATGATGTGTCAACATGTATAAGATCGTATTTGAAATTTTGAAGTTAAACTGGGCCTGAGGTACTCTGTATAATTTTTCTCCAATAAAGGGAAAAATTTGAAACTAGACTAAAAAATATTAAACGGTTTTTTATAGCACCTTTTATATATAACCGCATCAAGGTAATAAAATCCTGGAAAATTCCACCATTATCATGATAGAAAATAAGGCATGTACAAACATGTTCATCCATTTAGAAGGCAGGTAATGCACACTTTTCCGAATATATCAGTCAATTTAATTAAAATTAATGGAATAAATTACGAATATTCATTTTTGAGCAGTTTATATCGAATAAATTTGCTTTATTTTATAAACAAACTAAAAATTTGTTTGACTGCCTTTTCAAAACCTGCATTATTTTTGCATCAGCCCAATATAAATAAATAAAACACTTACAATGTTCGGTTTATATTATTTTTAAACATTTTCCGTTTATTTATTTATTTTTTATTTTTAATTTAGCTGCAATGCGTTTTAATTATAGGTAAGATTTTTTTTGATGGCCTGTCATCTGCCATGATGTTTTTTTTTACCAATTTGTAATTGCCCAATTTTTACTTCAATTACAATTTAATTGATTTATAAACTTTAAGATGTGTAATTTGAATGATTCGATCTACATATAATTAATTGATGATTAAAAGCTTACTCTTTATCTTCTAGCTAACTTAGATATAACTAAATGGCGTTTGAGTTTGCTATGAATAGAATGTCAGCCTATTTGTTAACTTATATGACAAATTTATTCCACATTTCCTTAGTGGGTCATAATCAATGAATGATTCCAATTAATTATTATTTTTATTTAAGGTTTCTGGTTGAGATGAAAAATTACTCACTATAGCTCAAGTGGTTAGAGTAGCCGTGTATTGAACCGAAGATCGTCGGTTCACATCCCACTCATGACACTAATTTTTCACCTCAACCAAAAACCTTAGATAAAAAGAATAATTAATTGGGATTATATTAAAACAATAAAGACGAACAAATTTCTCTTTATAAATAAAGAGAAAATACCTTTATTGAGGGTTTAAATGAAATTTTAACATCTTAATTGTTTGAGCCAGCGGCCGAAAAGCTTTTGACCCATAACCCAAAATAAATCAATATCCGAATTATGTAATAACTGAAAACTGTTCACTTGACTATTTTCAATGTAATCCATTAAAAACAAACAAAGACCGAGACTTTTTTAAACTAATAAATGTCAGATATTAAAACTACCTTTTTTGAGGACGAAAATGAGACGTTGAATCGATGGCCGCCAGGAGAGAAAGAGAACGAATGGCGGGAGTATTACTTCCCTGCCAACCAACACATAATTAATCATACAATTCTCTCACAAATTAATTTAAACATCGGTAAATGTTTAAAAATAATATAAACCGAATATTTTAAATAAGTTTTTTTTAATTATGCCCGATTCTTTTAAAAATTTAATCATAATTTTACACTTTTACGACATACATTGTTAAGCTGGCAGTGATCCGATAGGCCGACGATTCTCCAGTTAGAATTTGAATAATTATTTCATTTTAAAAATAAATAATTAATTCTTAAATATTCCTTAATTTTTTGTGCTATTATTTTTAGAAAGGACTTTGATTAATGTAATATTTTTTATTTAAACTGAAGGATCCTTGAGTCGCTGGCCGTTTCCCGCCATTCCCAAGGCGATTCAGGCTCCAACTGGCGGACGAGACTCGGCTTTTTCACGGTGAGCTTTTATTAACAAATATTATAATTTCCAATTATAGAAAAGCGGCTTTTTGCTGAAATCGAAGAGAAATCGTTAATGAAATAATTTATCAATCGTCAGTTTTAAATACTGATTTGTTGGATGTATTATTGCGACATAGCAAGTTGGTCCAACCTCTTTGGATCGCCTGTTGACTTTGGTAAAATTTTCCTCCTGGATCAAATATTTTTCCAAGAGGAAAATATATTTTTATTATTAGCAATATAATTATTTCAATTCATTTTACTTTATGTCTAATGTCTTGGTTGAGATGAAAAAGTAAGTGTAACAAGTGGAATTTGTGCCCAAGACCTTCGGCTCAATACGCTTCTGCCTAACCACTTGAGGTATCATCTCATGAAGTCACTACAGCTCAAGTGGTTGGAGCAGTGACATATTGAGCTGAAGGTCGACGGGTTCAAATCCTGCTTGCAAAACTAAAAACTATAATTAATTCAATTAATTTTTTTCTAATATCTTGGTTGAGTTGAAAAAGTTAGTGTTACATTGTCAAATAAATTCTTGATGTTATTGAATGGTTGGCATCATTTGCATATGTGAAATTGAAGAAACAACAGTAATTCAGGGTTTGGCGAAGGATATTTGACACTTTTTTCTAATCATACCTGATCATTTAAGGTTGAATTACAAGAATTTTAAAAAAATTAACACATTGAATATCCATTTAAAAAGTAAGTTAGAAAGTAAAGGAGGTTGTAATATCAGTAAATAGTTAATTTTATACCTCTGCAATTTGGGTTAATGATACTGAATTTGAACCAAAAAGTTCCTTGATGAACTAGGCCTTACCAGTGTGTTTTAAGCACAGATCGGGGAGTACAATAAGTCTTAAAGGGTGCAGTATATATGCACCCTGACTAATACATCTATCTATCGAATTTAAAATAGATTATTTTAATGAGTGTTTAAAAAAATAAATACAGTTGGTGCTGTTTGTTTCAATCACTCGGCACTTTCCACTAAAAACATCATGAGGAGTGATTCTTGCACCCACAACAAAAGCATTGGATAATATTACATCAAAGTTTTTATTTTATTTTGAGATAAGTTTTTTTACAATAATAAACACTACATGTACAATATTGTATGTTTTGAAGCCTTTGCTATTTTATATTAGTGCTGTCAAAATCTATATATTAGTAGTGCACAACATGTTCATTGCCGTTGAAGGTTAAAACCAAAAATACATAAGATTTTTTTAAAGTATTTCTCTGGGGATTCTATTTGGGATTTGTACAATAATTCAGATTCCTCCCTTTTTGTAAGTTATAGTTATATTTAATACTATTTTTCTTTGATTTAATAAAAATTTTGTCTGTGTAAATTGTATTTAACTTATTTTAGGCTTTATATATTTCTTGTGTTTTGCTTTTCTAGGTGGTGGTGTGCCGTTTTGGATTTTTTCCTACATTTCCAAAAAGTCCTATTTAAACAGTGCATTATGTTGTTCCATGAGTGCAGAACAGTGTGTAGCTAGCTGGTTCATCGAAGCTGTTTTAAGGCAAGTATTGTTGCCTTCAGAGGTTAAATGTTATTTATATCACATCTATTTTTTATAAATACCATATCTTCCATTCTCTGATTGGAATTTTTTCTTTTTCCAGGAGGGATTTAAAACTGGTAAATCAACACTCTCTGCTGGCAGTCAGGTTAGTGAGCATGTTACTATTAATATTTTATTATTGCCTCAGAAGCTAATGTAGTTAAGATCGGTTAAATAACTTTTGCCAGTGAATTACATTTAATTTATTGTATGCTATATATATTTCTGTTTTCTTTTTCCAAGGGTGTTGAGTAATTTTTGCATATGTGTATATATATATATATATATATATTTACATTTTTACAAAGTGCTATTTAAACAGTGCATTAAGTTGTTCCGTGAGTGTAGAACAAAGTGTAGTTAACTGGTTCATCGAAGCTGTTACTGATTGTTTTTAAAAAATTGTATAATATTTTAATTTAAATAAGGATAACTAGATAAATAAACTGCTGATAGAGATGAGAGGAGAGGAGAGGAGAGGAAAGAAGGAGGGAGCGAGAGAGGGGGAGAGAGAGAGTGAGAGAGAGAGTGAGAGAGAGAGAGAGTGCATGAGAGAGAGAAGAGAAAAAATAAATAATTTTATTAAAATTTATACAATATTATGTAATTCCCTTCTAATTATCATATACATTTTTTTCGTGTGTTTAGCAAGGTAAATATCAAAGCAATAAATAAAAACTGTATAATAACAAAAATATGTAAAGTATGTGTGTGGACGAACGTGAGACTACACTTTTTCACGGGGCAGAGTCATCACTTTCGCAAGGACTACCAGTCAAGATGGTTTAGCATAATTGCCGCCGCGTGAAAGTAAGCGACGTGTTTGTTTTTTAAAAAGTAGTGCGATATTTTAAATTATATTGGTATAACTAGATAAATAAACTGCTGATAGAGATGAGAGGAGAGGAGAGGAAAGAAGGAGGGAGCGAGAGAGGGGGAGAGAGAGAGAGTGAGAGAGAGAATGAGAGAGAGAGAAAGAGAAAAAATTATAAATAAACTTATTAAAATTTATACAGTATTATGTAATTCCCTTCTAATTGTCATATGTATATATTTTTTTAGTGTAGTTTAGTAAAGTAAATACCAAAGCAATAAATTAGAAGTAGTATAATAAGAAATATCCAAAATATCTGCGTGGACGAACGTGAGACCTAAGTTATTGGACGGAGCAGTCACCAGTTTTGCAAGGACTGCCAGTCATGATGGTTTAGCATAATCACCGCCCCATGAGAGTAAGTGACGTGTTTGTCTTTTTAGAAAAGTTTATAATATTACTTTTAATCGATATAGTAATGAGTATAAGTAGATAAATAAACTGCTGATCTAGAAGAGATGAGTGGAGAGGACATCGACTAAATTTATATCAATTTATTTAAGTATTTTTACTATGACTTATTCTAATTATAAATTATTTCTTTTGTTATAATCACTACAATTGTTTGTTTTGTTATCATTATAGTTTTAAATATAGCCTTTATTTTTAATATTGTAATTTATTATAAAACTAATATTTTCAGTATAAAGAAATCTTTTAATTAAATACTTGTAAGGCTAAATATTTTAAATTACTAAGTTCTGTGCAATTACTGTAAGAACCCTAGTCCTTCTGGACCTTAAAGGCTAAAACAGATGTAATAAATAAGTATAAATAAATAAATCTTTTAAGTTGCTAATCTTCATATCTCGCAATAAACTTTATCTTAATAATTAATTTGATTTATTGATTTATATAAACACAAATCTGAACATGTGGGTATGTATGTACACAATGTACAGCATTACCAACTGTTGTAATTTACAATAAATTACTGGAAGGACTTGAGAATTAACCAGGTGTTGGGAGTCAGACCTTGGTCTTATTGGTCCAGCCATCAAAGTTGGGCTCTTGGTACTGTCAACAACTAGATCATTTAGCTCCTGGCATAATCAGTTCCTAAATCCGTACTCTCACTCACTCCTAAGTACATTCTTTCCTACTTTAGGGTGGTGAAGTACTTGATATTCCTCCATTACAACTATTATATAACTGACCCGAGTGTCAATAGGGTATTTAATATTCTGCCATAGGTCCTCTCACGCTACACAATCATGCTAATAAATACATACACACTCTCAACACACACTATGGCACAAAAATATCACTACTATATACAATCAAACAACCCTATTTCTTCCTACAATTGGAAAAGGGGGGGGGCTCAGATACTTACTTCAATGCTCAAGCAAAATTCTCATATTGGATGGCATTTGCATGATCTCTATATAGAGAATCAAGGATTGCACCCAACCCAATCAATAGTTCACCCTTCAATTCAGTGGGATACATTGACCCCAAAATATTAATTTATCAATTTGGATGTGATGAGTAAAAATACCAGGAAAGTCCAAAATAAAGTAATGCTATGGGTGAGCCTGTTCTTTTTTCCACCCTGTCCAAACTGAAAAAATGGTAATAGCTTTTTGGTTAAAACCAAGACCTGAAGCAAAGTAGTTATTTTATGAATATTTTTGTATATGTACTTATGCTTGATTATGTATAATTTTATATTAATAATCATGGATCAAAGACCAATATGAAAGAAACACTCAGCTCCTATGACATTTCAAAGAATATATCTCCTTCATTAGTATTTTTGAAACTATTATTAATAATTTACAAGGTCAACAAATATGCAGAAACATATACATGAGCACATAGCTCTAGAGTTATTTTATTAACTATAATTCAGAAGAATTAATTAGTAAGCTTGAAAAAAATGAATCATTTAAACCAAATAAATATACAATCAAAGACAAACACCAGGCATTTGAATTTATTTGTTTATTTTCCATAATAGCTAGTATACATATTAATAGTTCACTTAAAACATGAACACAACATTAGTAAATCATTGCTTACCTTTATAAAGTGTTACTAATCCTTTTACACTTTTTAAATTAAAAATGTCAACAGCTAGTTGATTTCAGCTCCCATTGCATGTAGCTCTTAAATCCACACTCTAACTCACTTTTAAATACATTTTTCCCTAAAGCCATTCACTCAATTAAGGTGGTAGATTATTCAATATTCCTCCATCACTCTTTACAGCTGTCATATAACTAACCTAATTGAGGGACGATGGGGGTCTTTATAATCCACCATCAGCACTCTTACACTACTCACTCTATCAATAAATGTTAGGTACACAAAAATATCTATACTACATACAATAGTAACCTAAACCTAGCAAACAACCTTGTTTCCTCCAAAATCGAAACAGGGATTATAGATATGATTCTCATATTGGTTGGCATTGTTCTCTGTATAAAGCCAAGGAGATATACCCTTCAATTAAGTAGGACACATTGAGCAACATTTCTCTGCATGCTGGATACATAAGGGATTTTGGACCTAAAAATAATGCTCATGTATCAACCTTGCATGGCATATCCTTAATTTCATTAATATTATAGTCTTTAAACAACACTATTGCTCCCTTGTTTTTTATAATCTTGAATTCTCTTCTCCTGTCTGATCTTCTCTGTCAGAAACATTCTTTAGAACAAGTTAAAAAAATTCTTTAAATTCATCTCCTTCAAATTAATTATTCCTTATAGTTCACATAACTTTTTTTTATCTCCAATCTACTTACTGTAATTAAAATCTCAACATGTTTATTTTGATTTTGGGTTTATTTATAAATTAATAAATAATAGAATCATTTGTCCTTTATTATTTTCTCACCAAAATTTTCAAGTTCCACTCCATAACTAAAGACTTTTTTCCTTGTTCTTCATTACTCGCATTCCTCATGATTATCTTTATTCTTGTACAACTCTAGAAAATAGTTAATAACCTTATACCACAAGTAGATACATTCAGCACATCTTTACAAACCATTATATCATATTTTCTAGCTATTTAGAATAATCTATTGTCTTTTTATTATAATTGTAAAATTTATTTCTACCACTGCTTAGTAGAATATAAGAGATAATCTTATATTATTATATGATTATAATATATTATTGTTTATGTTTATTTTTATATTCTGTAAACAGGTTTTTAATAGTGCAATAACAATTGTGCAATTTACTTTCTCAGCCAATTTTCTGTTTTGAATGTATAGCTTATTACAAATGTATAATTTAAGTTTCCCATATTTGGTGGCATTCCTATATGCTCTATATACACAGCCAAGGACACATTGAGCAACCTTTCTGTACATTCTGTACACAAAGCCAGGCTTTGGCCCAAAAGTCTGTCGTGTGTCAAGTTCACATGGCCTATTATTATCATGGTTAGATTGGTTCTTTTTTCAAAATAATTTGATTGTTTTTCTCTGCATTCTGAACACAAAGCCAAGGTTTTGGTCCAAAAGTCTAACTGTGATTCTTCTTTGCTTGGACTATTACTAGAGAACAGATTTTTAAGCAGTTGCATATTTTGTTTGCCATCACATAATCAGAGGAAATCAATTATCTATCTGAATCATATATGTAGGAAGGTTAAATTTTATAGAGCATATTTTTGCATATTTGATGAATATTGCATAAAATTACATATTTGAACAATATTGCATATTGGAGGATGTAAAATCGCATTTACCATGTAAAATATTTAAAAAACTGTATTGTTTTTTGGGAGAAGCATAAAAAAGTTCTGTAAGAAAGAACAAGTTGCTGAAAAGTTGTAAAAATTAACATTTGAGAAAACTGAAACAGGCCGCAATGACTGGAAGAGAAGATCCTAGAAATAATGACAAAAATATAAAACCCCTTCTTAGGTCTTATTTCAATATTCTCACAAATTTTAAGTGACCGTAGGCACAATTTCACTGAACTATTTAGAGAAGTACTTGTTTATTAACATTAATTATACTCAATAAATATAAAATATATAATTTAATTATGTAAGTGAGAAAATATTTTTGTTAAATGTAAATAAACTTTAGGGGACGTCAGTGGCCGCAACAGTAGTGTTGACACAGCGCTCATCACTGTAAAGTAAATGTCCCAGGTTTGAATCCAATGGCCCTACATTTGAACCTGACATACTTACAAATGGGCTTTTTTTTTTTAAAAAAAAACAGCTTTCAAATAATCTCGTAGTTGAAATCCCCTGGTAAAATTTTTTATCTATTTCATTTAATTATCTTTTTGTTTAAAGTTGATAATTTGGTTAAAGTTAATGATAGTAAAAACAACTGGTTTACTGCATATCATTGCATATTTTAATGTATTAATACTTCATATTATTGCATATTTCAGAGCTTTCAACTGCATATTTTATGGCATATTTTGGTAATTTTTATTGCATAAAAATCCGGTCTCTGATAATAAACTGTTATGAGTTATTTTTGTCAAAATAATTTGATTGTTTATTTCTCGGCATTCTGAACACAAAGCCAGGCTTTGGTTCAAAAGTCTGCATATGTGGCAACTTCACATGGCATATTATTATTACTGTTATGATACTTATTTTTGTCAAAATAATTTGATTGTTTATTTCTCTACATTCTGAACACATCCAAAAGTCTGTCCATGTGTCAACTTTGCGTGGTTTATTATTAGATCCAAAAATAACTGGAAGCAAACTACTAACTACTAGAATTATTATAATTGTCACTTTTGTCAAAATAATTTGATTTTTCATTTCTCTGCACTCGACACAAAGCCAGGCTTTGATCCAAAAGACTTTCCATGTGTCAACTTTGCATGGTCTATATTGTTATGTTACTTTTATCAAAATAATTTGACTGTTCATTTCTCATGTTATTACATTAAACTTTATTTTATAGATTTTATAAATATACTTTTCTACCATTTGCATATTTCCTATTATATTAATGAATTGTAAAATGTTAATTTTTTACATTAAAAAAAGTGTTCCCATTAAAGAAAATAAATTAAATAATCAAATAAAGTTTGAATTTTGGGTGTCTGTAGTTTAGGGCTTCGACAATAGATGCACTGGTGTTCCCCTGGAGTATCTCTTCTCGTGAACCTTCATATATTCACAGTGTCCTAGATTTTAAACAGAAAAAGAAACGAAATTTCAATTTCTATAGCTAAATTTAAGAAAATGTTTGGAAATATCACTTCAGAAGATGATTTCGAATTTTAAAAAATTCCTTCTCCAATGATTCTTTACTTGTGAAGAAGCAAGAATCGTTTTAGAATTTTGGATTGTGTCCATTGGATTGTTGGTGTTTAAGAGAAAATACGAATGGATAAATTTACAAGAGTGGAAAACGTTCTAGAAGAAATTAAAAGAAGGCTTTGAATGAATTCTAAAAGCATTTTATTTTTATTTATTTTTTTATATGTAAGAATGATTTAGGCGTATGGAATGATTCCAAGCCTTTCTCAAACCTGGGGTTTGCAGGTTAACGATGTCAGGAGTGATACGGTCCGTCGAGAGATCAGTTCTACCTTGACCAATATTGCCAGCAGTGATTTTTCATCTCGACGAGAGGAAAACTAAAGAATTCCCAGTCTCGAGAGGGATCCTCGCCAGTTTCAGTTTTAATTTATTTTCAGTTTTGTATTTTTAAATCTATCCTTTGTCCAAAGAATGGAAGGCAACAAAGACGAGGCGTTCCGTTGTATTGAATTGGCCGAGGAGTACATTTTAGCTGGGAGAAGGGACAAGGCCGAGAAATTCCTGCTTAAGAGCGAGAAACTCTATTCGACTCAAAAAGCCAAAGGTGATTATCCAATCTGGCTTAACTAAAGAATTGGTTTACTTATTAATAATAAAAGAGCCGAACTTCATTTGAGGTTCTTATCTGTCTAGAATTTTTTTTTTTTTTTTTTTTTTTTGTTTGAAGACCTTTTGGCCTGCATTTGTTTAATTTCACCTGTGACAAACTGCTTTGGCAAATGTGATGTGCAAAAGGAGTAATTTTTAAGTTTTAACTGGAAATTCCTCACTGGAGTGCTTTTATTTCTTTTAGATTTGTTGGAAAGCCTGCGCAAGTTCAACAAACACGCGACTAATCCGACTCCAAAAGCTGAAGCGACAACGACTCAACCTTCACATTCCAGTAAGTAGCTTTTGGACTGTTATCACTGGCTAATCTTGACTTTTAAAAATGAACGTATCATTTGATCCGACAGCGTATTCCATCATTTAACCGCATTTTTTAATTTTCCAAAAGCTAAATTATTGGAGATCATCAATTGTAATTGAAATGGGTGTGGTCACTCCATTTCTTAAAATTACACCAAAGCAATCAATTTGCTCTTTTTGTACTTTCTCTTTTGACCATAACTTCAAAATGCTACTTTCAATTTAACCCTTGAGCCAAAAATAAAACTGTACCACATAAATTTCAGCATATTCCATTTCGTATCATAAAATTACATTTAAAAAATAAAAAAAAGTCATACGATAGTTCCGCATGCATTAGAACTAATTGTAGTTTGCATGTGTTTCAACTGTTAATTTATGAAATTTAGTTATGTTTTTATGTAGCCTTTCTGAAAGTAACATTATTTAAACAAGACATCCATGTGAGATTAATATATTTAATAAATTAAATTCACAGATATGTATATACTGTATAGTTTATAACGGCCATACAAATCACCGAAATTAAATCAACTGATAAATTTGCTATTTTTGTACTCTCCTTTAGTCCACAACTTCAAAATGCTACCTTGCAAAATTTACCCTTGCACCAAAAATAAAACTGTACCATATAAATTTCGGGATCATTCCATTCGGTATCACAAAATTACAGTTTTAAAAAAAACTGTTATACGACAGTTTAACATGCAATTGAACTAATTGTAGTTTGCATGTGGTTCAACTGTTAATTTATGAAGTTTAGTTAGGTTTTTATGTAGTCTTACTTACCAAATTAAATTCACTGATATTTATCTACTGTGTAGTTTACAGTTTATCGAGGCCATACAAATCATCAAAATTAAATTATCTGATGAATTTGCTCTTTTTGTACTTTCTCCTTAGTCCACAACTTCAGAATGCCCTTATACCAAAAATAATACTGTACCACATAAATTCCAAAATAATTTCATTCCATGTCATAAAATTACAAACAAAATATCACTACGACTGATGTGCAATGGAAAGAATAGTAATTTGCATGTTTTATGAAATTTAGTTATGTTTTTGTGTAGCCTTTCTGACATTAACAATAGTTAAACAAGACATCCACATGGGATCAATAATCCCAAATATACTTAACAAATTAAATTCACTGATAGGTTTTATACATATGTGATGTGTTCCTCTGCTGCGTAGTTTTGCAGCTTATTGCGGCCATTTCAATAAGCAAATTAAATCAAAGGATTAAATTTGCTCATTTTGCACTTTCTCTTTTGTCCACAACTTCAAAATGTTAATTTCAATTTATCCCTTGCATCAAAAATAAAACTATACCACATAAATTTCAGGATAATTTCATTATATTTCGGAAAATTACATATCAAAACAACATAATATTCCTGTTTGGTGTGCAGTTGCATGAACACAAGAACGGTTTTTGAAATGTATTAATTTTTTAGGTAGCCTTTTTGACTGTGACATTAGATAAACAAGACTTCCACATAACATTAATAAATGTAACAAATTAAATTCACTGATAAGTTTTTTGACGTCTACTGTATAGTTATAGTTTATAGTGGACATTCCAATCACCAAAATCAAATCAAACCAAAATATACAACCATAGAACTGACTGTTATGTACATTTGTATGTTATGAGCAATTGAACAATTTTGTGATATTCATGACTATATTTATGTTTTGTTTTTGCTGTTTTTTGTAACTTTAGCCATCCTTTTGAAACATTGTTAATTCATAATCTGAACAAATTATATTCAGTAGATGTATCAGTGCAGATTGTGGTAGTAAAAGTAAAGTAATTACTGTTATATAGAAAATATAACTCATATCAAACCACTTCCCAATGCTTTTTTTCCGTATTATTCACAATTAAAAAACCATGTGCTACACTTGGATTAGAACCCAGAACCACTAGCATGGTAAATAAGTCAGATGCCCTAAACACTCAGTAACTGCACAATTCTTGATTATGTTGTTTTTAGAAGTTTATTGAAGAAATTATTATTGCTTTTTTCCCTTTCCTGTTGAAAAGACAATTACATCAAGCTTCAGAATATTTTCTATATTACATTAACTCTGTCAATTGTTTGTAATTGTGAAATCCGCACTCTTCTGTGCAGCTGGAATATTTCTGATTTTTTGTAGTAATTTTTACATTTTTACTAAAGTATTCTATACTTATGGTTAGAAATTTAATTCAGTTGCGCTGTCATATTCTTGTAATTTAGTAATCTATATGGAATGGTATTGTACAATTGAACAATGGGAGAAAAATTAAAATACTAAGATCTTTTTTGTAACCACCATTTATGGGTGATCTAGTACAGCTCTTGCGACCGTGGATAATTTATTTTTTCTTCGAAATAGTGGTCTTTCTTTATATTTATTCTCCTTTTTTTCCATTGTATTCAGTATAAAAGTGTGATACTTCATTTCACTGTTTTGTAATGTTATTTGTTTACCCTGCATTTCTAGATCAATATTTTTTTTACTTAATGGTATTTATTGTCGTTGGGGCTACAATAAACATGTTTAAAAATCTTCAAAGGCTGAAACACTCATCTTCAGATTTATTTCTTTATTTACTTCAAATATCATTGAGAAATACTTAATTGTACTTCTCTGGGCATGCACATGTACAAACACAAACACATTGTAAAATAGACAAATAATCTTGATTTGTGTAATCGAAAGTAGCTGTTATTGTACAAAACTTTGATTGACAATGTAAATACACTATTCATTTTTAAATAAGATCAAGGTGTAATTTGATTTTACCACTTTCAGATAATATGAAAAAAGAAAGAATCCCTAAAGAAGCGGAGTATACCTCTGAACAATTGGAAGCTGTTAAAAGGTAAAAACATGGTTTACTTGTATTTTTGTTTTATTATTTAAACAGTTGTCTCAATGAAATGAAATATTGATTGCAATTTTTCCCTATATTCCAAAAGGGTAAAAAAATGTAAAGACTATTATGAAATTTTGGGAGTTACAAAAGAAGCCACAGACAGCGATATTAAAAAGGCCTACAAAAAGCTGGCTCTACATCTCCATCCTGATAAAAACCGCGCCCCAGGAGCTGCAGAAGCATTTAAAGGTTTATTTTCCATTTCATTAAACAAATTTAACAAAATTTTAATTAAAACAAAATTGTTATTTTAGCAATTGGAAATGCTGTTGCCATTCTCACTGATGCTGAGAAAAGAAAGCAGTACGACATGTTCGGTTCTGATGAAGAGAGAATTCGTCATACACACACACATACCGAAAGTTACACTAGAGGATTTGAATGTAAATAAATTATTGTAAAAAAATAACGTTTTCAAAAATTAAAAATTATTTTTTTAATTTTAGCCGATGTTACGGCTGAAGAATTGTTCAACATGTTCTTTGGTGGTGCTTTTCCCAGTTCAGCTAATATTTATGTCAGGAGGGGGAATCAGTGGAGGAAAGCTGATCAGCATACTCAACCATCACATAGAGAGGTATGCATGTTATTATTATGTTTATTTTAAGATTAATTATGTTCATTTTCAGACAACAAACTACAGCGTTTTAATGCAGATGTTGCCAGTCTTAATACTCATAGCTTTATCAATGATGAGCTCCCTACTCGTCTCTGATCCTGTTTACAGCCTAACTCAGACGAGGTAAATCAAAAGGTATTTTTTAACAATCTCCAAGAAGTAGAGTCATTAAATAATCACACATCTGGGCACTTTTAAACCTTAATAAAGTTTTTTTTATATATATTTCTCTTTATATTTTTTACTTTGTATGTATTATACTGTTACTTTGGCATTCTTAAAAAATAAATAAATAAAAATGTGTTTTCCTTCCTTGCAATTAATTTCCCAAAGAATGATTTTTTGTTTTTCTTTGTGAAATTCACTTTCATTTCTGGCTATAATTTGATTATTTCTTGTGTTTTTGAATAATACAGAACAGACTTGAAAATATATTAATATCAAAATAATAAATTGTAAGATAAGTATTATTTATTGTTAATTTTTTGTAGTTTTTCTGTAATAACAAAACTTCACGATGTTTCAAAATAAAACAAGCCATCATAGCTTCATTTTCTTCCTATCCATTCAAACCTTCATTAGCATATTTTACGGATTGTGGTTTCGGGCAACGTTCATTTATATGTTTATACTATTTATTACTAACACTAAATGGTATAATTTTTTTTTATTTTTTATTTTTTTTGTAAAACTTACATTTTCTATGTAAGATTTTTTGCTATTTTATCATAAATGATCATGTGACAAACAATATTGCTTTAAAAGATTTATCTTTATAACTTTATTTCTTACAGATAGATAAATTTTTATAGTTAACAGTTAAAGATGCTTTTTCCGGTGTGTACTAATAAACTCACTATTATTGTTTAATTGCATCTAGATTAGTGGAGCTTTTCATGGTGAGTGAATATTATTTGTTTTTTCTTCTCTTTCTTGAACAAAGAAGTACTTTTCTTTTATTATATATTGTAATAAAACTATTGGTGTTGTGATAGCCAGAGATGATTGTGATAAATTAAGAAATGAAGCTGACAGTATCATATTTTAATTGTTGCTTGTTTGCACTGCACTTTCATGTTTTTAGACTTTAGTTTATTCTTGATTGTTTTTATTTTTAAAATGTCTTAATTTTTTATGTCCGTTAAAATTGTATGTAAATTATTTTTTGTTTTACAGTAAATTTCCAGTTGTTAGGATGACAAAGGATTTGCGAATTCATTACTACGTTAAAGAAAATTTCCATACAACCTATCAAGGTAATATAAGAAAATTAGAAGCGTCAGTTGAAGAAGAATACGTTGCAAACCTCCGAAACTCGTGTTACAGAGAAAAGACATACCGTAAGTTTCCATTTACGCTGATGAAATGTAAATATTGACTTATTAATTTTTGTAGGTGAGTCTATGCTCTGGCGGGCCAAGAACTTTGGAGACTCTTTGCTTTTCCAAAAGGCACAAGAGATCAAAACACCTTCTTGTGATACTTTACACGAACTGAATGGATTAAGAGGGGGTTAATTAAATTATTTAAGGAAACATACATATATATAAAATCCTTTAATAAACTGGTGAAGTTCATTTTCAATTCAAGCTTATGCTACAATATGGTATCATCCCACGTAATGGGATTTCATGAGTGAAAAGTTACCATTGAAAATATTCTTTAAAAAAGAAGAACACAATTTTCAAGCTGTTCAATATTCACAAGAAATTATTTGTTTAATATTTATTTTATTTATTTTTAAAATTTGTTGGTTTAGCATATTGTTGTATGTTACTGTGATAGTCATAGTTGCGTTTATGATATTTTAAATAGAGTTAAATAAGAAAAAGATACAACCACTTTTTTTTTGTAAATAACTGATTTCTTCTCACAGAAAATTGGTTATTTGGTGCACTGTTGGAATCTTACACAATATATTAAATATTTGTAAACCCACTTTAATACGATTTTTTTCCTCTTAATATGGAAACTCAAGAAAGATCTGCGTCCTGTTTGCTCAGACAAAACACACGCTAAAAAATGTTTCTGACTTGATCTCACTTATACAGAACAAATTATATAATCTAAAAGTTAAAAAGTTCCATTATATCCACATTATTAACTATTTTGTGCTGTGTAAAATAAACAATTTAATACTGTTAGAATATTTTAAACAGTCAGGCTAAAAGCAATAAATATAAATCGTTAAAATTAGGCGCTGTTGGAATATGGTGTATCAATCACCAAAATATTATTTATTGTTATATAATTTAGCCAAATAAAACATAAGAAATATATTATGAAATAATCTCTATACAAAGTTTTAAATACACAATTTAATTGAAAAAATCAAACTAATAGCAATTGTAATAAATTTTTGAGATTTGTATAAGCATAAAATTGTTGCCAGGAGGCATTAATAATTTTGAAAAATGTTTTGATACAATTATATTGCTATTTTTAAATTAATAATAAAAGAAGTTTGATCAAATATCAATCAGATTTGAACAAAACCTTGCCATTGTCATGAATTCACAAATGATACATTGTGAATCGAATAAAATGGAACAATGATTAGAAAATCTGAAAATGCAATAGAATTTTGTCAATGTAGGCACTGGCAAGGTGAAAACTGAAACTAGTTTTTATTTTACAATGACTTGATTTCTCTTATTAAAAAGTGAAGGATTATGTACAAAATGTATTATTCACATCAAACAAAATAATATATCACATAAATTTTGATTAAAAAAAAGAAAAAGAGTTTGAGGTAAATTTAGAAAGTATAAGTATTGTGACATTAGAAATCTGTAAAAAAAGAACAAATAAATAGTGTCTGCAATAAACTTTATTAAAAAAATATTTTTCACATGAACATTCTAGTCAGTGTAAAGCCCTACAACGTTATGTACCTATTTTGTCCTCCCCCCCTTAAAAAATTAAAAAGCTGCCTTGCTGTTTTTAAACTTTGTTTTTTGGTATGCATGAAATGGTTTACTAAATAACTGCAATACATTTTTTTAATCACTTTTTTTTCACTGTAAGCACACGAGTTTGTGTGTGTTGGAATTCTTTAAATATCAAATACATAATATGGAATGAAATATTGTTTTCTTCTTTGATTTTATTACATTTTATTGACAGTATCTACTATTAAAAATTTATAGTGTTGTAATATGTAAAATCAATATTTGACATGTAAGATTATTAAAATTATTTTGTTGAAATGTTAAATTGTATTATTCTATGCTTATTGTATGTTTATTTGCCTTTGTGAATTGTCGTTTTAATAATTCTTTCGGGGTATTAAGTAAAATCTACAGCGGTAGTCAGTGATTTTTTGGTTTGTTGTATTTTATTACTTCTTTTTTTGGTTTTGTGTTATATAACTGTAAATATTTTTGTTTTTTATTTACTTTGAGGCTACTTTAATTCCATTAACCAGAGCGGTTGAATGCGATTCACTCATATACTGCTGTACAGCCTTCTAATTCCCAATTTAAACAAAAATCGAATACGCATAATAACATTGTCTTTGGCTAATATGCACAGAACATAAAGCCATTAAAAAAAAATTGTTACTGAAAATGAAAATAAATAATGAAATAATATAAAAAATAATTAAAATAAATAAAATGAACGCTTTTATAATTAATTTAATAGATATAATATGTGCAGTAAAATGGGTTGGATACATCCCACCTATCTAAGTAACTTACATATGAAGAAATTAGAATAATACATATATTTTTATTAGTAAGATGTACACAAATATTAAATAAAGGAAGGGGCAGGGAATGACAGTGGCCACAACAGTTTAGGCATTGATACGGCACTCATCACTGTAAGCTAAAGGATCCAAGTTTGAATCCAGCGGCCCTGCATATGAACGACACAAATGGGCTTTTTTTAAAAAACATCGACACCCCGAGGGTTGATATAACCTTGTAGTTGAAATACCCTCACAAAAAAAAAAATAATAATAAAAAAAAGGAAGGTGCTTGAAAAAATATTAAAAGACAAAACAAAAAATTCTACCGAACTAATTTTGGTCTTACATTGTAAGTGTATACAATTTTAAGGTGCCTGGATCATGGAAAGGTTTAGTAAGACTTGTAATAAAACCTAAAGATTTATTTGCTTTTGCAATAGTTTAAATGTGTCAGTGGCCGCAAGGTTTAGGTGCTGACACGGCGCTCATCACTGTAAGGTGAAGGTCCAGCGACTCGGCATTTGAACTGGACATACTTACAAATTGGCTTTTTTTCAAACATACCAGCACCCCAAGGGATTATATAACTTCATAGTCGAAATACCCATGTTTAAAAAAAATAAGTTTATCTGACTGTCAATAATGCCAAGATCTTTAACAATTGCATGTCTAATTAGGAGCGAGTCTGATATAGCATAGTTAAAATTGATAGGATATTTTATTTTATGGAAAATCAGAACTGAACATTTTTCTGAATTCAAATGAATATTATGAGTTGAACACCATTTATTAAATTTTATTAAGGCATGTTGAAGTTGTAAGCGGTCAGAAACCGAATTAATTTTTAAGAATATTCTTAAATCAATGCTAAAAAGTTGTAACTCAAAAGAATCAGATTGTATAGATTTTACAAAGAAAAGGCCCTAAGTATGACCCTTGAGGAACTCCTGAAGTTGCTGGAAAACTAAATGCTTTTAATTTTACTTTAAGCATTCGACCTTGTAAGTAGGATGTAAACCAATGTAATAAGTTACCATGTCTAATTGCTTTAATTGTTGTAGTAATCGTATGATCAGCACTACCCCACAAAAGAGGACATATCTTAAAATGGATCCTTAACGAGTCCAAAACCTGGTGGAACAATGCCACACTACTANCTTGTTAAATACACATGTATAATTTAAAAAATATATGCATGAGTTAATCTTTTTGAATGATAGACTTGTGGATGCATTATTGGGTTTTGGTGCTTCTCCAATATGGCTGTAAAGTGACGATTACAGAGATGGTGTAGCTCCATGGATCTACCGCTATAGCGTCACTAGCAGCTTGGGTGTAGAATCAGATAAAAAGTCACTACGTCCCAAGAGAGGGGGTGGTGAAAATCGCAATGGTAGGGAATTTGGGGTTTTTGTTGGGCTTGTCACTCCCGTACTGTGTGGGAGTCCCTTCGTCTTTGGGTATCAGACCTTTATCGGCCGAGCCGTTCGACTCCACCGGGATCGCCGTTTACCGTGAATAAAATGCCATTCGGCCCGGAATTAAAATAACACCGAAGGATCTCAACAATGTCCGATTTGTTCAAGTCGGCCTTCGGCTACTTCAGCAGTACCAGCAACAGCGGGACGGCGATCAGCAATGACCTGGTCGGAAGGATCGTCGAGGTGGACAGTCTCAAGATCAGGATCAAGAGAGTCATCGCTGAAGGTAGCAATCCACTTTTGACCTTTCCGTCGTCCTTTGCATCCTGGTTTTTTAAATTTTCTCCTTTTCAGGTGGCTTCTCCTTCGTCTTCCTCGCCCAGGCGGTCGACTCGGGGAAAGAGTACGCTCTGAAGGTGAGAAAAGAAATTTTAAACATTAAATTAAGTAGAATGAAGGAGATTAACTTTCGGCCCTTTGATCCCAAACAGAGCGAGACGAAACGCTTTACTTCCTGTTTTTTTTTTTTTTAAATCTTCGTTTCCTATAGGTAATCGTGTCTCAGCATTTTCCTATTGATCAAAAGTGCCAACCAAAAACGTTTTTTCTTATGAAGTAGAAAAAGAAGGTATAAACAAATTAAAACATACAATGAACATTAAGTGTAAAGAAATAACTCCAGATGCCACCACTATAATCCTAACCAATTATTTATTTAAAACAAACATAATTGAAACTAAACAAATATTTAAGCTGCCATAACTTCAGTCCTTGATACACCAACTCCTCATCTCAGCCAACTACTATTTAAATTTTGCCTCTTTTTTACATCAAAACGTCAAATTTAAACAGTTGGCTTAGATGAATTGGTGTCTCGATAGCTCAAGTGACAAAAAAGCCGGAGTGCTGATCCATAGGTTGTGGGTTTCAGTCCTGCTGGTGATACTAATTTTTCATCTTAGCTTTCTCTAAATTATCCTAAAAACTAGTTTTTATAACTATTAAATAATTAATAAGAATAGTTGTCATGTGTGATGGTCCCATGAGATGGTTATTTTACTGCTTGCTAATTGATAATATCATTGAACAGCTGTATGATGCCACGATGTTTGATAATTGGTGTACAAAGAGGGAAAACAGTAAATAGTAGTCGGTTGAGATGAGTTGATGCCTCGATGACTGAAATCATGATAGCTCAAGTGGTAAAAGTGCCAGGGTACTGATCACTAATTTTTCATCTCAGCTTTCTCTACATTACCCTAAAAACTAGTTTAGATAACTATTAAATGATAAATAAGAATAGTTGTAATGTGTGATGGTCCCAAGTGATCGTTATTTTACTGCTTGCTAATTGATCTCATTGAACAGCTGTAAGATGCCATGATGTTTGACAATTGGTGTAAAAAGTGGGAAAACAGTTAATAGTAATCGGTTGAGATGAGTTGGTGTCTCAAGAACCAAGATCATGATACCTAAATTGGCAGAAGTGCCAGGTACTGATCCATTGGTCGTGGTTTGAGTCCTGTTAGTGACATTAATATTTCATGTCAGCTTTCTCTACATTATCCTAAAAATTAATTTAGATAACTATAAAATAATTAATAAGATTAGTTGTAATATATGATGGTCCCACTGGATCGATAATTTCCTGTTAGCAATTGATAACGTCATCGAGCAGCTATATGATGCTATGATGTTTGATAATTGGCACAAAATGACAGAAAACAGTACATAGTAGTCGGTTGAGATGAGTTGGTGCCTTGATGATCGAAATCATGATAGGTCAAGTGGTAAAAATGCCAGGGCACTGATCAGTAATTTTTCTTCTCAACTTTCTCTACTTATACTAAAAACTAGTTTATATAACTATTAAATAATTAATAAGAATAGTTGTAATGTGGATGGTCCTGCAAGATGTTATTTTCCTGTTAGCAATTGATAATGTCATTGAGCAGCTAAATGATGGCACGATGTTTGATAATTGGTGTAAAATGAGGGAAAACAGTAAGTAGCAATCGGTTGAGATGAGTTGGTATCTCCAGAACCAAGATCATGATAGCTCAAATGGTAGAAGTGCCAGGTACTGATCCATAGATCGTGGGTACGAGTCCTGCTTGTGACATTAATACTTCATGTCAACCGTCTCCACATTATCATAAAAATTATTGTAAATATGTATTAAATAATTAATAAGCATAATTGTAGTGTCTGATGGTCCGCCTATGAGAAGTTCCTGCTAGCTAATTGATAATGTCATTGAGCAGCTATATGATGCCATAATGTTTATTAAGGGGATTATTAACAAGGGACCTAAATTGAGAAAAAATGTAAATACTAGTCGGGTGAGATCAGGAGTTAATGTCTCGAGTTCCGAAGTCAAGATAGTTCAAATGGTACAAGTGCTGGGTATTGATCTGTAGGTTGTGGGTTTGAGTCCCACTTGTAACACTAATTTTTCATCTCAGCTGTTTCTACATTATCCTAAAAACTATTTTAGATATCTATTAATAATTAATAAAAACAAATAAATATTATATTTGTGCTAAGCGTAGCATTTTAAAAAGCATAACTATTAAATAATTTCCTCATAAGTCTCTTTTCTTTGTTTTGATAGATTGCTGCTGATTTACATAAAGCTCAAAGCTGGACATGAATGTATATAACACGTATACACACACATTTGTACAGAGTTGAGCCTATCACTTCTCGCAGTACCGCTTTTGTAGTTTACTGGCAGGCCTCAGGAATCTACCACCTCAGGTGTAGAGAGTCTGAGGTCAGACATTGCATTAGGCAATAAAAAGTGACAAGAAAAAAAAGTTCATGAAAATTCCCACCACAGAATACAAATACAATTTATTTTTTGAATATACATGAATTCACTGCTGAGATATTCAATGATAAAGTTTTATGGTTTTGGGAGGAAAATTTGCATGTGTTGATCTCCTCTGTGGAGTCTGTGGATATTTGTACATAAAGGTGGCAGGATTTTCATTTCTTGTTTATTATGACAGGAAGAAATTGTACGTCATTTGCTTTTTTTTTTTTTTTTTCCCCAAAGCTCTTGTTGGCCTGATTTTGGATAATTTGACGGGGTTGTCAGATTTTAATTATATAATAGATAATTGGCTATGCAAAATTATTCAAATGTTTTTTTATTAACATCCTTCTAAAATCCCCCTAAAAAATTATAGTGTAGATATTAATAATTTTACAATTTCTTTGTTCCATGACCACATTTGTGTTAATCGACAGTTGAATCATTGGAAAAAATTTCCATGTGTTTATTGTATGTTGATTGACATCAGCTCTACAAATATAATATATATTAACATGGCCTTCAGTGAAAATAGATAAAGTCTTAATATTTGATTTTGCTGCATCCTTGTTTGAAATTTTTAAAATAGCTTTGGTTGGATTAGAAAAGTCACCAAGGTTAACCATGTAAAGTTAACACCTTTCTTTTAGATAAGTAATTACCAGGTTGAGCAGTGACATCATCTTGAGGTGTGCCATTCTTCTTTTAAGGATGATTCTATTGTTTCAAGCATGAATGAACTTCGACAACATTAAAAATACACGTAGAATAGAGAAGAGAGGGTTTAAGGACTCAACATAAATTTGTTCAAAACAAAAAATGCAAATTAATATTAGATGGATAAATAAAAAAACAGTATGTAATATACATTATCTACAGATGAGCCATATATCATTTTGTGTTGTAGAAATATAAATAACAATTTATAAATAACATTTCAATTAATTATTCTTTTTATCTTGATTGAATTGTAAAAGTTAGTGTCACAATTCATGGGTTCGAATCCTACTAAGTTTTTCATCTCAACTAAGATCTTAGATAAAAAGAACAATTAATAGAAATAATTAACATGGTCAATTATGACCACTAAACATACACGGATCAATATAATATAATAACATTGTTTAGGCCAAAATTCAGGTCAGCGTTGTAAATTTGGAATATTGACAAGTTATTTATGTTTGTTTGTCTCTTCATTAAGAGACTGATCGTTGGCTTTATTGAATGAAATAATGAACAGGACGGACTAAAATACATTTGTTGATAAAAACAGATAAGTGAAGATTACATCGGGGCAATTTTTTTCAAATATCGCCTAACCAGATCATACACCAATGTATTCAACACATCACATTGAAATTAAACAAAAAAAAAGGCAAAGTATACTTGTAGAATTTATATTTACGAAGAACAACACCCAACATTGGTTCATTTTTCAGTACAATTAATTCAATTGCCATTTATTTTATTAACTACGTATTTCTGTTATATATCTTGTCAATTTCTTTTTTTATGAAAAACAGATACAACCTTTCGGGGTCATTATGGGGTTTCCTCTACTCACTCCCCGGGTGTGGTGTTTCTGGGGGCGGTGGGAAACATTAAAATCTTTATGTGTTTGTATGTTTAATAATAATTTGACAACCTGAGGTAACTTAAGAAGGTAGCAAGTTAAAAAACAGGAGAGAAATATCTGAGGGTCAGTGACAAAGATGTGTGAAAGAAAAGAAAAAAGAAACTCGAAGAATTATCTGTTTAAAACACAGAGGGTCGGTGATGACCACTTGATGTTTGTCAGCCCGTAAATAATTCATACATACAAAAGATATATAGTTGTTTTTTTTTATAAATTATATTTTTATAAATTAGATAATATTTATAAAATTAATTCCTTAAACAATAATTATTATTTATATAAATTATAAATTATATTAATTTTCATCTCAACCAAGACCTTAGATAAAAAGTATTATTAATTGAAATAATTAATACCATCAATGACTGCTAAACATATGCTGATTAATATAATAAATTATATTTATTTTGAAATAACGCTTCCTCTTCAGCATACAAAAATCTTTACAATATTTCAGGTCATATAAAAAGAAACCAACAAGATATTTAAAAAGATGCAACATTTTTAATAAAAATAAGCTAATCTACAATATATGTTGTCATTTCATTAACTAAATTAATAAAAATGTATTTTTTGCCCCGGAAATGTGTATAATGAAAGTATTATATGAAAAATATAACTTGTACAAAACAGATCACTATGACTGGCGAAAATTAAGGTATAAAAAAGCCTATTGTAATTTAAAATCAAACAAATCAAATTAAGTAATTGGATCAGTGAAGGTTTTTAAGTAACAATATATAATTAATTTTATTTTGTCCATACTGTCATGTTTGTTTGTGCCAGTGTGAACAAACATACAGCTTTAAAACTGGACTACATTAAAAATCCTTTCATGGAGTATTTCCTAATTTAGTTATTTAGGTGATGTTGGTTAGAAAGGTACAAGAATTTAATACTGTTTAAACCTGCATCGAACAAAGTGATGCGTGGTTGAACTATTATTTATTGAGGTTTTATTTATTAAATTGTGAGAATTAAGCTAAGCTCCTGTTATTTTTTAAGAACTTAAAAAATTTTCTGCCTTACACACAAGAATTATTTTTTCCTTTTAAAGTAAATGTTTTGCTTATGAATAATTAAAAAATAAAGAAATTAAACATTAAGCACTTATGTTAATATTAAAATTATAAATAAATAATGTACACATACATTAATTATATCCAATGAAATGGAACAAAACAACAGAAAGAAGTTTAGTTTTGTGTATTTGAAGTTTTTGTTCATGTTCTTTGTAACACGGGAATCATTGACCTCTTTGGCTTGTTAAAAATTAACCAATGACCCAAAAATTGATTAGTTTACTTCAGGGTATACGCCTCGACGTAACGTTTTTGTGTGCAATACATTTATCAGTCCTCAGCCCCTTCAAAAATATTTATTTTTAATATAATGTTTCTTAACAAATTATTATAATTTATGAGTCATGACAAATGTGTTGTAGTTGGTAAAAATAAATTTCCAATCTATACTGTTTATAACAAATTACAAATTTAACAATAATTGTTCAAATATTAATAGTTCAATTAATTTTATATGTTTACATTTTGTATTGGCTTGAAGTATAAGTAAGTAGCATTTTTCAATAATTCGGTTTTATCCTTCTTGTATTTTGAAAAAATAATTATTTAGCTATTATTGTTTACACGCTCTGAAAAGAAATTTTTTAAAATATAAGGTGGGGGGGGTTGATGCAGAATTATGACAATCCACTGCGACCTAAGCAGATCTATTGTGGAACCCCTATAGCTTACAGTGGAAAGTGAACTTTTTCTTATAAAACTAAAAGTTTTCTTGGTGCCCCTTTACCAACCTCCTTTGGTAAGAGAAATGCCCTATTGAAGTGGCTGTATTGTATATTCACAATGGAATGTGCTGATGTCTTTGGTTCCTCCTCGCAGAGTCAGCTTTGCCCATCTTCTTAAGAGATAGAGAAGAGAGCAGTGGCCGGTTAAAGAGGGTTATAATTTTTCTAAAATCTTACCTGCTGAGGTAGAGAAGTTCCTTTGCCTTTTGTTTTGAGTGATTTATAAATCTCTTAGCTTGCTTCATTGAAAAGGTTTATTTTTTTGTCAGTTTAGTCAGAGATCTTGTATTTTTACAAGGAGTTTTGCTAATTTAAAATCAGCTCTGCCTGTGATCAGAAAATTTGTGATCTAATGACTGAAGACTGGATTTTTGTTCAATAAAAATCCTCAAAACGAGAAATAAAAACCTCAGAATGTGCAAAAAAGTGTAATAAAGGTAAAAATTTCATTTAACTTAGTAAAAATTTTAACATTGTTCATAAAGTGTGTTATTTGGCAACCAATTGTTCAATAATTTTTTGAAATAGTGAGGAATGATCAGAAATTAAGTATTTCAGAAAAACACCTTTTTTTGTCGATGTTTCGACCTTTGTTCGGGTCATCTTTTAGGGCTTGTGTAAATCACAAAACATATATTGGACATCTGTGTTGTACAATTTTTTTTCCAATGTAATTCATCCAGGCCCTGAAGATGATCAATAAAGTTGGAAACAATGGCAAAAAATGAAAAAGGTGTTTTTCTAAAATACATCATTCCTGACTGCTATTATCTACTTCAATAAATTATTGTTTATAATGTAATTGTTTGTTTCTTATAACCAATCGATTATGCTCATTTTTAAACTCAATATAAATATGCAATTAAATTCTATAACTAAATTTAAAAATATACAACTAGATAATGACAATAAACTATAGCTTATAAACTATGCATCAAAGAACAAAATGCAATAAACAAATTAATGTACAATTATATCAATATATTATATAGCTTTAAATAGTTAGAAATTAATAACAATAGAGTACAACAATTAATTTTTTTCTGTCATCCAGAATGTAATTCAAAAGGGAAAAGACTCACTCATCTTTAAAAATAATTTTACCATCAGTCTTCAGTTCCGGGATGCCAGCACATTTGAACATTGGCACTACAAATTCAGGCATTATTATTTTCTTATTATTTGTATTATTTATTATTTGCTTTTGCACTGAAGTAAGACTAAGAAGTGAGACATAAGCAGTTGATGGAACAGGGAGTATCGGGACATGTTGAACTTAAAACAATTACTTGGGAAAATTAAAAAAAGTTCAAAACTTTGAAGCGAATTATAAAAATAGTAAATAATGCTAATAATAAAAAATAATAATCAAAATGGATTTGGAAAAAAATTGATTTTACGATCTTTAGTGATGATGCTTTAGGAGAAAGTGTAGTTGCTTGGTTTGAAACGGACATTTTGATGTAGAAGACTCAAATTGTTCTGGTTGTCCTTCAACTGCTGATAATGAACAAATTCAAACTTGTTACAAATAACACACGAGACATCACAGGGAACAAAACTACTCTCTTTTTTAAAAATTTTTTAAAACTTTTAATTCTGACTGGGGATGAAAAGGAGGGTCCTTATAACAATGTTAGTTAGAGATTTAAAAAAAAAAAAAAAGCTGGGGAAAACGCAGTGAGCCACTGCTAACAACTCTTTCAAAAAGGTAAATGTGAATTTGATGGAATTAGATGGGGGTGCTTTATTACAAGCATCTTTCGTTCACCAAATGGTTAATTCTAGTGTATACGGCACATAATTGGAATAATCAGTCAGCCATTGACCAGAAATGGCCTAAATTGGCTAATTGCAAGGGGATTGTTTTTCACCAGGATAACATTCCCCTGCATGTGTTGCAGGTGGGCAGAAATTACAGGTATTCACGATCTTTGTGTTAACCCTGTTAAGTCTGTTAGATCGAGAAAAATGATAATTTAGACTTGTTAGAATCGACTAGTTAACATTGCTCGATCTAACAGGCCAGAGCCAATTCGGAACTTGGCTGGGATGGTACCCCATCCAACATTTGCCTGACATTACCCCTCAGATTTTCATTTATTCCAGGCTCTGCAAAACTCTAATAATGGGAAAAACACTTTATTTCATTTGAGGATTGCAGAATACTCGTTGATAGGTTGATTCATTCAGGATAAGCTCAGAGAAGACAGAATTAAAAAAATATTTTCATATTGGCAACAAGTAATGGAACAAACTTGTTCATATATTGTTTAAATTTGTTTACAAGTACATACAATTTTTATTGAATTTACTTGTTTTACAATACATTTGTTTTTTTGTCAAAATTTTCATTAATATTTAACAAATTGAATTGTTAATGTTTGCAGCGACTTATGGCAGCCGATGAAGAGACTAAACAAACCATCATCCAAGAAATAAACATTTTGGTATCCTTTACTTGTTTATAATTGGCTTTTATTTTTGTTAAACAAGGCCTGACATTTGGCAAAAAATTTTGATTAGTTCAACCTTTCAAATAAAATAAACCTTAATACACTTATCAGAAAAAGCTCTCTGGACACCCAAATGTAATTCAATTTTATGGCGCTTCTTTTATTGATGATTCAAAAACTGAACATGGCATGGGCGAATATTTAATTCTAACAGAATTGTGTCCTGGTAAATTAATCAAATAATTAAAAATATTTTACTGAGTTGATTTAAAAATTTAACCCTTTCAGGTGGGAGTCTTGAACAGTTGAGGAAACAGTCGACAGTGGGTTTCCCTCCTGAAATAGTTACAAAAATTTTATGGCAGGCATGCAAAGCTGTACATCACATGCACAGTCAGATTCCCCCAATTGTTCATCGAGATTTAAAGGTTAAAACATAAATTTTCAATTAAAATAAACATTTAATCTGTATTTTTTTTGTCTAGATTGAAAATCTATTATTAAGCAGCGAAGGGAAAATTAAACTCTGTGATTTTGGAAGTGCGACTAGTCACATAATTCGCCCAGACAACTCATGGAGTGCTCAACAACGATTTTTACTTGAAGATAAGGTATATTTTGAGACAGTTAGATTTTTTCTTGAAATAATAATAATTGAAATGTAAAACAGATGAACATGTGTACAACACCTATGTACCGAGCTCCTGAAATGATAGACACCTGGGTGAATGCCGAGATAGGTACAGCTGCTGATATTTGGGCGCTTGGTTGTCTCACTTATTTCCTTTGCTTTGGAAAACATCCATTTGAGGATTCATCAAATCTTAGAATAATAAATGCCAATTACAATATCCCATCGTCTGACTCGAAGTACAGATGCTTCCATAGCATAATAAGTACGCATTTAAAAATTTTAATCGTAATAAAGGTCAGGGATAAAAAATAAACTATCTATATTAATTTTAGGTGGTTGTCTGGTCGTCCAGCCAAGTAATAGATTGACAATTACACAAATTTTAGATAGGCTTGCTTCTGTTGCTGAGACCCAACAAATAAACCCATTAGATCCTATAGTTATAGATAAATTGCAGCCAAATAATATTAGTAACACAGGTAAAGAAATTACATTGTCAAGGAGATTTTGTTTTTGATATTCATAAATTTTTATTTTTCAGGTGCTAATGAAAATGTTAATTCTAGTCCTGTTAGAAATATTTCAAACAATGCTGCTTTAAACAGATCCCATAGTCCAGTACAAAGGTATCTATTTTCAAACAAATGTGGATTAGGATAAAATATGGACATACTTGGAAACTTAGGGAAACTTAAACAGACACATAATATTTAGACAGGAAGATTTATAAAGATTTTATGTTGCACAAGCATTTGACTGCACATGGAACAAGGGCCTCCTATACAAATTAATGTGCGTTGTTCCAAACAACTTCTACTTAATCCTCCACTTTTTTCTAACAGAACAAGTTCTTTTGGGTCCAATAAAAATTGGATTACTCCAAATACTGCTCTCTGACGTGAGTGTGCCACAGGGCAGTGTACTTAGACTGCAGATATTCCCACTAAACCTACCTTCCTCCTCACACTCTGCTGGACACACTAATCCTGATCCTGTAATTGCTTCGAAAGATCTGCAGAAACTTATTGTGGAAAATAAATTAAAACAAGTGCGTCCTTGTCACATTTACACTCCAAAGCAAATTCTACAGTCTACTCTACACTTAGAGGACAATAGTCCAAGCTATCGACGAAAAACAAACTTCCATCTATAAAATGCTACTATATACTAGATTTGTACATACGGAATAGTAGGGAACTGCTGAACCTTTTAACATTCAGTGTCTCCAATCCTTTCAGTAAAGTCCTCAGATCAATTATAAATGTTCCCATATTATGTTTCAAATTCTACCCTCCACAGAACTAAAAAATCTTGTAATATCAGAACTTATAGTTTTCTTTTTTATGTAGAATTGTTTTCATATATATATTTCGAATCAGCATATAAAAATCTCTTCACTATAGTAGGGGTTTCTTTATAAAGAAAATCACAACCCCTTTTCAAGTTTTACCCCTTCTCTTTTTAGAAACAAAAGGGACTCAGCTGACAAAAATGACATACAGACTGAATATTACAAAATGATGAAATGCGCCTGACGGACAAAACCAGTGAGACTAGGTAGATCATAATGATCACAGATTATGAAGCTAGAAATTATTTATATTTCTTAAGTTTTATAACTGTACATTTTATAGGCCACCACCACCCAATGTTCCGGCTCAGCCAACTCCTAGTAGTGGTGGATTGTTCTCCCAAATAAGAGGTGGGGCTGGAAGTTTTCTAAAAAACTTGAAGGACACATCATCCAAAGTTGTCCAGTCTGTCCAGCAGTGAGTAAAATTTTTAAATAATAAATCTTATTTTATTTGTTCACCTGCGTTTTCTGTATAAGGACCATGGTGCGAACAGAGGAGATGGCAGCGAGTTATATCACGTCTCGTATATGCGTTATAAATTATACAGAGGGACCTGATACACTTCAGGATCTTAGGTTTATGGTCGAATCAAGGCAGTCGTTGTCAAACTGCATAATCTTCAATCTTTCAACAGCTCCTCTTCCATTACATCGTTTTCCTAATTCTTCGGTAGTAAAATTTTTATTTTAAAAAAAATTATTGACATTGATTTTTTTAAAATAAATGTTCAGATAGTAGAATGCGGTTGGAGTAAGCGATGCCCTTCACTTCAAGCTATTTATACACTGTGTGAGCATATGCATAATTTCTTAAAAAGCCAGTCTACAAATGTTTGCTTCGTGCTCTGTCCAGTGAGTCATTTTGGAATAAGCAGTTTTATGGACTTTTTTAAAAAAATGGATATTTTAGGATGGAAGACGTAGCTCAGCAATGTTGGTGTGCGCTTTTCTCCTTTATGTAGGTTTTGTATCTAGACCACAGGATGCCTTGCAGTTATATGCTGTTAAAAGAACACCACCGAACCTTCAACCTTCTCAAATAAGGTACTTTATCAAGAGTTATTTAAATATTATTTGCAAAAAAAGCCAATAATTGCAAATAACCAATTGACAAATATGCGACAATACAAATTCATTTAAATTTTAGATATTTGGAATATTTTACCCAAGTGCTTGCAGACCCACAACCGACTTTGAGCTGTAGTAAAATTAGAATTATGAATATTGTGATTCAGCCAGTACCTTTATTCAACAAAAACAGGTATTTTATTTATTTTCTCACCCTCATTGAGTTAAAAAATAGTAAGTAATTTTTTTTCCTTATTTAGAGATGGTTGTCGCCCCTATGTTGAGGTGTTTCAAGGAGAGGACAAAGTTTTCACCACAATCGATGAATACGACAGGATGGTGGTTTTTACTGTATCACATGGGAAGGTTAAATATTTTAGTATTACTATTAATACGTTATGCATAGAATGTATACTAATAGCAAATTTTCAGGTTGTATTGCCTGTCAGGTGTTCGGTGAGTGGAGATATCACTTTAGTAGTATATCATGCCCGACAAGTCCTCACGAGGGTGACACCAATTAAAATCTTTAAATTACAATTTAATTCATCTTTTGTTAATGATAATACTCTTATATTTACAAGGTAAAAATTGATTTTTAATAGAGATATGTCATTATTAGTATTATTTATTTCAAAAAAATGTTAAAGGGGAGATTTAGATGATGTTGAATCGCCTGAGTATTACCAAGACAATCTAATTGTTACATTGAACTGTGAAGAGGCAGGGGATCCAACAGTCACCATCGCACCGTGGGCGAAGCATCAAAAAGTTGATCCAAATATACTCTTCAATTCTAAACTTGAAGCTGATGAAACTACAGATTCATTTGGTAAATTTTTTAAAGTTTTTTATTTAATATATTTATTAATTATATTAAATTTACAGTTCCGAAGAACAATGGCTCAAAAAAAGCACCGCCGAGACCTACTCCTCCAAGACCAACACCTCCCCGTCCACCACCAGTCACTCCACAGATGAAGGTAAATAAAGTGCACCTCTAGATTAAGTTGAAATCTAAATTTTTGTTTTGCTTACAGCCGAATGTAGATGTAAAAGAAACTAGTGACTTGTTGAACCTGAATTCAGTAAGCGGCGTCAAAACAGATGATTTACTTAATCTTGGTTCAGAACCCGATCCACAAGTGAATGAAAAACCATTCATAAACACTCCAAACCTCCAAAATCCTCTTTTTGAACCCTTTGCAACAGAACAGCTTTTTGGAGAACAACCATCCAATGGACAAAAGGTATTTGGATATAGTTTCTAAGTTTTTTGTCAATTTGTAATTTAAAAATAAAAGTATCCTGTCACAAAAGAAGGTTTTAAGTACCTTTTAAGCATAATTACTATTTTAAATTTATTCTACTTTTATAATTTTCATTATCAAAGAAGATTCTAAGAACATGTCTAATTTGGGGATCAGGTTTATTAGCGATCTCAGCCAGTGTGGCCTTTAAAACATGATGTTGTCAAAACTTGATGATATGAATGGAAAATAGATCAATGTGTTCATGTGTTTTTTTCTTTTAGAACGTTCCAAAAAGTGACAATCTTCTTTATGATTGGGGCGATTTAAACATGACAAGTACCACCACCCCAACCCCAACACCCAATTTTGGGAATTTTGCTCAACCTACAATGCCAAATTTGCAAACTCTCAATTTAAACACGAACGGGTTAAGTAACAGTTTTCAAGACAAAAACAACTTGGGCTGTTTTCCGTCATCCATGCAACGAAACGTCAGCTCTCCCAACTTGCACTCCGACATACTGGATGATTTCGGTAAACATTTCCCTTTCAGAACTCTTCCCTTGTGAAAAGTTAAGAAATCAATGTGTGTCATTTCAGTAGTAAAACCAAAAGCAATGAGCAATGCAAACAGTCCGGCAAAGACGCCTTCAGAAGCGAATTACAGCCGATCGCATTTTGAATCAGCAAAACCGCCTCCTACTCAGCCATCACCTTGTAAATTATATATTTTTACATAGATTGTTAACACATATTAACAAAGCGTTTATTCAAGGTAAAAAAGTTGAAGATGTATTTGGTGATCTACTCGGAAGCCAAGGATACACATTCACAGCTAAAAAGGAGACAGGGCCTTTAACAATAAACCAAATGCGAAGGGAAGATAAAGCTAAAGTTACAGACCCGGAAAAATTAAAAGTACAAATATTTTTAATTTTAAAAATTTTATTATAACAAATATAACAATGTTTTAATTCTAGGTCCTGGACTGGAGCGAAGGAAAAACAACAAACATACGAGCATTGTTAACAACATTACATACCGTCTTGTGGTCAGAGGCAAAATGGCCCCAGTGTTACATGCATCAACTTGTGTCAGCAGCAGACGTTAAAAAAGCGTATAGAAAAGCTTGTATAGCAGTTCACCCTGATAAGGTAATTAAATAACAATAAAAGATTAATTTTGTTTGAAATAATTTCCTTTTTGCAGCATATAGGCACACCCAATGAGAATTTAGCTAAAATGATTTTTATGGAATTAAACAACGCATGGAGTGAGTTTGAAAAGGAAATGGCTTAGAAGTTCTATACTGAATATCTGCACAACATAACTACCAAAGAAAGTTAGGTACTTAAGGTTAAAGAAAAATTATCTATGCATTTGTTTTATTTTTAAACAATCTAAAGTAGAAGACTTCTGCTAAACGAAAACAATCCCAATCTACCCAATACACCTTTCTTTTTAATATTCCACTAGATTACCATAAATTGTACTATTAATTGTTATAAAAAAAGCAATAATTATGTAAGTTATAAAATGCTAAGTAAGATTGTGATCAGATCTTCAAAAAAGAAAACAAAAATTACTTTTTGTGGTATGTGTGAGATTGCATTTGTTTTGTATATTTTTTTTAAATTACACTTAATCCATAATTTGTCATATTTAAGCTTTAATTTTATTTATATTATTTGGACATTCCAATTAATTTCTATTGTGATATACTTTACAACTTTTTTATGTATATATTGTAATCTTAGGTTTTTCCTTTTCATTGAGCAAAATTTTCATTTGTTTTACATCAATTAGTAGTGTAGGGATATTTTTTTAATTTATTGTTTAATACTGTATATAATATCAATAATAAATTATATAAATAGCAACGATTTATTGATAATCGGGACAAGTATATTTTACTGACTATGTATAGATGTTAAAATAAAAAATATCTTTGTTGAAAAATAAAATATACTTTATTTCATTTAATTGATTGATGGCTTTATCTACACTCAATCCCAGCTTTAATTATTATTTTTAATAAGAAAACCTTATTGTTGTGTAATTCAAATACACTAATCCCTTAACACTAGCGGTTTTCACTATTCACATATGAAAAAATGAGGAAAGTTTTGGCATATCCAGAAGTCCAATTTTATTTGCAAAAAATATATATTTTTGTATTTCAAAAATGGATTAAAGGCTCTAATTAACTCTCAGAAAACTTTTGCTTGCTTTCATTCTGTTCCTTCTTTCTTCTCAGTTTGTTTTATTCTATCGTGGAATTTGTGTCACAAAATGCCTCTTCTTCAAAAAAAAAACATCCTTTATGAAAGAATAAAAATTTGGACGTTACATTTTAAAATTTTTATGCAGACCAAAGCTTTTTTTCTCAAAACAGCTCAGGGAAATTTAACCTTGAGGGACCAACTTATTAAAAAAGCAATGGACCCATCTTTAAATCGAAGTTTTAAGTTTAAACGGGATGTCGAGGCCACTTCAAATCCTTATATGAAAATTCTTAAAGAAATTAATTATTCGGCGAAACAGCGAACAATTAATAGTCATTTCTTATCTTGCATGTCAAAAAATACAAACAGTGAAAACAGTTAACATGTTCAAACAATTTTTTTTTTAACTGGGGCTTCCGACATCTAGGTCATTTCAGCCCCCAACTAAGTGTATATTTTATATTCTATACCCTTTCAAACACTCAAACATTGTTATGTCTTCTATTACGTTTATTTTGAATAAACTTTTTTTAGTTCTAAATTGTATCTCAATTTTTGGCGTCATGGAACATAATCCTCCGTACAGCATAGGAAAATAGACTCAACATTTGCGGATTTAACATTCTGGCAGTTTTCTGGAACCAAACACCCACGAATGTTAACGGATTATTGTAACAAATTTGTAAACTATATCTCAGTTGAAGGGAGTGAAGGAGGGCTGACTAGGGTCATATCAACTAGGGGATTTTTTTTAGGTTTATTTGGAACCTCTATTATTATGACTGTTAAGGCAACTCATACATTTTGAATTTTGTGTCTCGTGGAAGGAATGTTGGGAAGGCACGGGACAGCTCGTTCTATCTCTCGAGGAGCTGAGTTGGTCGAACAAAGAAATTTTGCAGAATAGCTCTTCTAGCTATCCATGTATTTTATATCTCTCATCTTTGTTTATCTATTGCTATCCATCTCAATTCTGTTGAATATTCAATTATATCATTATGTCAGTTGAATATTGTTGCAGCTACTATCGACCTACATTTATAAAGAGTGTGCCAATTTTTCTAATTTCTCTTAACCGTCGGCGTGTTCCTTTTTCTCTTTTATCCATCCTTAGGTAGAGTAAAAGAGCAGTGGCCAGTGTAGAATATAATGTTCTTATAATATGTTATATTATAATGTTCTGTTTGAATGTTTCATTTTTGTAGTTCCTTCTGTTTTGATAGATTTATCTCTGAGTTTGCCTGGTGTTTTTGACTTTTCTCAAGCTTTTTTTCCACCTTCAATTTTAGCACGTTGACTAACAGTTCCATGGGCCAGATGGCTGCTTCTTTGGCTAGTTGGAGTTTCCTTCTGTACCTTCATGCCCTGTACCTCAAGGTAACCTTGTTGTTAATAATGATTGATTAACTAAACGAATTATTTGTACAAAGAAAATGAATGTCACTGAGATCTGATCCCACCGGCCCAGATCTTCCATTGATGAGTGCTGTATCAGTTTCTATCAAGTGTGGCCACCGTCCTCTTAGGCATCAGAAAAAAGTCCAGAGACGACGGTGGGAATCAAACCCATGACCATGGGATCTACTGGCCTTATGTTACGCATGAGGAATACATCGATGTTACAGTAATTAATTTTTCTTGGAATTAGTGTTACTTTTCCGGTGTGACTACAGTTTGCGTACTGATAATTTACAGGCAGAGAATCTTCTTTGATTATTTTTCACTTGGTGAATTCATCCAGTGTGTTCGTTTCTTTCTCTATTGATTTGTTCATTTCCGCTTTGTGGTGTGCTGATTTTCTAGTCTAAAGGAGGTCTTTTGCTAGTTTGTCAGCCTGTTCGTTGTTCAATCCCCTCTTGTTTTGTTTTCCCAAGAAGTTGAAGGGCAGAAAGTGAGTTCTTTGGGCATGATGGTCAGTCTGGAGTTAAATTTCAGGAGATCCTAACAGCCATAATTCTCTTATAAAATATACCAGATAGTTCCGTTTTGAGGAAAATTAATTTACAGGTTATTTTAGTTTTTAGTATTTTATTTTTTATATTTTACCATCACAATTCTTACCACACAATAATAGCAGAATTGTTACAAATTGAGATAAAAATCTCAAATCACTCTTTTACAATAACATGCATAACATGAGAAATGAAGGACCAGCCTTTTCTCTCATCTTAATGCATTACTTACTATTTAATCAGCACTTGCTCTTACAAGTTTAATTAACAAATAAAAGTAAAGTTGAATAGCATTATAAAATAGCACATAAATTAAATAGCAGGGAGTTCAGCCCCCTTGATAAAATTACAATAGTCATGTTGAAAAGTTAACAAAAAATAATAGAAAAGCTGACTGGACAAAATAAAAAATATGACTTAGAAAATTGACGAAGCTATACTTAAAAAGAGGCGACTGATGTAGGAAACAAGTCTTAATGATCACCACCAGAATGGTGGTTTATAATAAAATATACGATTCATGTGCCCCTTCATAAAGTACCAACATCTTAATTGAAAAGCTTACAAAAAATATTAATGACAAATAAAAATCAAATTAAAAAATAATATTAACTGAAGGACGTTAATGTTTTTGAGGCATCTTATTTGTTATGGTCCGCATTAAACTATGAACACAAATACGTCATATGGGGTATGCACAATGAAGGTCGATGTTCTCCATCTTCACTGCTCTTCCTCCAGTACCCTATCAGACTAAGAGAATATTTATATATTCAAAATTAGGGACAAAGTGAATTTAAAAGAATGAAAAACACTCGGTTACTTTGTCAATTTTCAAAGATCTCCACTTCATCAATATTTTGAAACTCTTTCTATGATTTACACTTTACTTGTAATATTTACGAGTATGGTTTAGTTGAATGGATGAAACCTACCATCCATCGATTCCACATTACAATTCTAACTTATTGTTATCCAAGCCAATTGAATATGAGTTATATGTAACTTACACGAGTCTATCTCACTTGAGCTAGGTTTACAAATAATTTTGTGTTCTATTACATTTAAAAATTAAATTACAGTTGTTCACTCTATTAAGCTAAACTAGTAAATTCATTATGTTCTTTGCCACCATGTAAATCATTAGGCATAGTCAAAAAAGTCCTGATGAATGGATATATTCTTCCAAAGCTTCAAAGGAAATGTGTTTTTATTTTTTTCAAATTTACTTTCATTTTCAATGATTGATGATATCAATCCCATCAGGATAAGCAGATATTCTCTTTTTCCCTCAAACCCTACAAGTCTGTTATTTTCCTGTTGGGACAGAAAGAGCATTTTTGTCTTCGCAATCTCACAAATATAATTACTACAGAAATAATAATTTAATTATATAACTAAATTATCAACACAAATTTAATACGAATTGTGCTGAAATTAATCGTGCATAAATAAACTTTATATTCAAAACAAATTGGAGTGAGTGAACCAAGAACTAATAATATACCTCCATTTAGATGTTCCATAAAAAATACATTAATAGATAACAATATTTAAAGCTCTTTTGTTTCATATATATTTATTTTTAGACAGTTACTTACGTATGTCAACTGTGTAATTTTGACAAATATTTAGCCATTTATATTTATGTAAATCACATCAATAGAGTAAATAATATTAAGTGTTAATTAATATACAAAAAATACATTAAAAACAAGAAAAACTAAAGAAAGGTGTAAAAATATATATCACAATTGCAAATAAATGTCAAGATTTAAAATGGCGCGGTTGCTGTAACAAGAAAAATATTTTAAGGCTTTGAATAATTACTTTGTTTAGTTTTTGGTAAAAATTCTAATTTGTAAGCCACTTGCTTACATTACACTACGATAACAATATAAAAATTATTTTACACAGGTACCCAATCATCAGTTGACCACAAAATTGGATAAGTGTGTTGGATGTCAATGTTACCAGGAACCTCTTTGTACCTGAAGCAAACATAATTTAATGTTATATTTAACATATTAATCCATTTATATTTTAGTGATCTAATTGACCAAGTTAATTTTTTTCAATTAATTATTATTTTTATGTAAGGTCTTGGTTGAGATTAAAAAGTCAGTGTCATGAGCAGGATTCGAACCCACGACCTTCAGCTAAATACGCCGCTTCTCTACCATTTAAGCTATCGTGACTTCGATCCTCTTGGACACCTCCATCAACCTACAACCGTTTGAATTTTCCCTCTTTTTGCCATTTTCAATGTCGTGTAATCAGGATTCAATTCTCAGCGACTTATGAAGTTGCCATGTTAACACAATCGTCAGAGCCATCGTTCTAGAACGATGCACTAAACCCTTCCCCATATATGTAGAACAACACACCTCTACTAGACAATCCCTGCTTTCGAAACATGTAGAGTGTTGGGGGTACTTTTGAAATTAAACTGGTGTGGGAGGCCAATATTTCTTTTAATTAACTTATCTTTTTATGTAATGTTTTTGACCCTAAACATCAATACAAGGAACGACATTCGCTTCCAACTTCAATGTCTGTTTATACAGCAGAACTAATTGCGATAGATAGCGCTCTCGATTACATACGAAAATTGGGTGATTCTAAATTTTGTATCCTCACAGACTGTCGAACCATTGTAGAAAGGATAAATAACATTACCCCAGAATATAAATGCAGAAACTATATTTTTGCCCAAATCTGTAGGAAAATGCTTGAGACAAAAATCATGGGAAAAAGGGTGGCATTGTGTTGGGTGAAAGGGCATGCAGGCTTATGGCAAAATGAAACGGTGGACGCACTTGCAAAGGAGGCTGCAACATCAGGTCCAACCCTTGACATTAAAATTCCTAAAGATGACGGGAAAAACTTTTTGGAAAAGTTTTGTAGAAATCTGTGGCAAGAAAAATACAACGCATCAAATGTTGGCAATTATTACAGGTCACTGTTCCCTGAGCTCAAGAAAAAACCATGGTTTTCGGAAGGCGATAGCCCAGAAGGAATGTCAAAGGAGTTCTATTCTACTATTTTTAGACTGAAGACAAATCATGGCCTATGGGGTAGCTACAAGAAGAGAATCGGTTTGGCATCGTCTCCGAACTGTCCCACTTGCGATTGCCCTTCAAATCCTTCCCACATAATTTTTGAATGTCCAGAATATGAAAATGAAAGAGACAAACTGCTAAAAAATCTGAGCAAAGTCCCAAACATTTCAAAACCAATAAACTTAGAATCTATCCTAATAAGCAACAATCCATCAGCTTTCAACATAATCTATGGATTTCTAAAGTCGATAAACGTTTCTTTTTGATTATCTTCAAGCATGAAAATTTAGAAGATGAGAAGATGATGGAGCTGAATGAGAGGTGCGGGCGCGCGGCGGGGACCTGGCCCTTGTCAGCCGATCATGCTCGACAGTAAAATGAAAATAGAAAACTTCATGGGTCATATGCCAGCGTAAACAAAAAAAAAAACAATGTAATGTTTTTGGTCAAAGTGAAAGTGGCACTAACTTTTTCATTTCAACCAAAAACCTTAAAAAGATTAATTATTAAGACTGTTTTTCGATTTGACCTTTCAGAAATTTTTTACAATTTTTTGGAGAAAAAAAAATTAATCAAATTTTTCCCGTATCTCGTAAGTGTTTTTACAAAACAGTACTGTAAAGAATGGGCTAATGAATTGTTTTAATTATTACCTGGTGATAAGAGATCTATAGCCACGTCCGAATGTCGCTATCGTCGGTGGTTTACTAGCTGGAAGTGCTACGATAGCATTCAGTTCTCCTTCGTATGGCCTGAATACAGTTATTGGCCGCAATGACCATGTCTCAGCAACCACCATGCATCCCCAGGTTGTACCAATGTACAACTCTTTGTTGACGACACACAAACTTGTTACCTAGACAATTAACAAATCGGTGTTGAGATTATACAAAAATCTTTTTTATTCACTATGAAACTCAATAATAATCACCTGACATCTTCCTGGACTTAAGTGTTCATCAATACTAATAGATTTCAAGCTTTCGGAACATGGTACAAGCTTGGAACAGTCAAGTTTATGTAAAATTGCTTTAGCTGCAACATCCCACTGGTACACCACACAACCTAAAATAAATTACTTCATTGTTAATACAAGAACTATTAAAAAAAAGAAACTAAGACTAATATAAAAATAAATATGTAACCTGGATAAACATAAGTCCAGACAAATTTTTGATGCTCTTCCGAGCATGAAACCAACTGTACAACATCAACATTTGCTATTAGAGGGTCATAATGATTTAAATTTTCACAGTTTGTCACAACGCTTTCTTCAAGTGTGTACACAGAAATCGCCCCATTTCCTTCCCCGCACCATAATTCACAAATCCTTAAAAACAAATGAATGGATATATGCCGATTTAAAAAATTTGTATTTAATTACTTGTGATTCAAAGAAAACACAGCTGTCATGTCATGAAGTAATGACGCTGAGCCTAGTTCTGTCAAAACAAAGCTTCCTTCGGCCATACAGGACATTTTAGGAGATGAGTCTGTAACTAGGAATATTCGTCCACAACTGAGGGCAACTGCGACCCTTCCCAACGGCTCTAACCAGAGAAGACGTAAAACCGGGCTCTTGTCGTCACCTTCCACCATGCTATACCACCATACCAGTTTCATTTCATGCACCCTTGAAAAAAATTCAAATTTTTAAAATTCTGTTTAAAATCTTTACAGATAAAATCTTACGAATATGCATGGATATGAGAGGCGTCATCTCCAATCCATATGTTATCTTTTACAATGCACAGCGCAGTCGGGGTCGCGATTGCATTCTGATTCCCGCGGCGTGGTGTATGAACGGAGAGAGGTGCAAGTTCAGAGTACTGAAGCCAATTTTGATCACTCGATAATAACTGGTAAATTTTTGAATTGGTGCAACCAAGCCAAACACTATGACAATTGTATTCTGAAAGTTTTCAAAACATTTTTTAAAAAAGTTATTTCAGGCTTATAGTTGGATTCAGGCTTCAATTGGAAAAAAATCAACCGACCTGAATTGTTAAATATTTGATTTGATGCAGTTGTCAGAATGGAAGAGCTATGGTTTAGAGAGATCACATCGTACAAGTGAGTAAACTCTGGAGCAGAAGATATGCTGACGATCTGAGAAGCAGTGGGGCGGTCACAGGGCTGGTGTGACCAACAAAGCACCATGAGGTCCAAGATACAACTTGGCCAGTGGGTTTCCTATAAACATCAAATATTTATATCTAAAAATGTATTTAATTAAAGCATGCTTACCCGTTGCGTAAGATTAGGACGTCCTCCTTCAAGTATGCATTCTTTCACAGATTCGTGATTTTCAAATGGTTGATGAAGGGTAACAAGCTCATAAATAAACATACCAAATGAAAAACAATCAACCTAAAAGTCACAACAAATTTATTACAATATTCATAACACAGTAAAATAAATATTACTTTTTCTGTATACTCTTCTTCGCCATTGTATTTCATTATTTCTGGTGCCATAAACCCTTCAGTACCGCCAAATCCTTTGGTACCAGAAGGAAGGGTCAACCTGCTTATGCCTTAAAAAATATTTACGAAATAAAAATAAATAAATTTGTGTGTAATGTAATGCAGATAGAGTATAAAGCTTTAAGTCCATGCATTTTTAATAATGAATTGCAAACAAAAATATATATTAATCATTAATTAATGTTCACTAATTATTTATTTACAAATTGTATTTATAGTTTGGCCGTTTACAGTGATTTTGACCTGCTTATACTCAGTTTTGGTCTGTCAGAGGTGTTTTCAGCTTTTGACAACTTATAACAGACCAATGGGCAAAAATAGGCAAACCAAAATGATCAGAATTAATAAAACTACAGGTTCATCATATGCAGACCCAAATAGAAAATTTAACAATTGTATTTGTAAAGAAAAGAATAACATGAAAGACAATAACAATTAAATAAAATAATGTATGTATTATTTATGGGTCAACGAAGGACAATTTTTTTTCCGCATCTTTGTCACTGACTCTCTTGCATTTTATCTCCAGTTTTCTTAGCTTGCTAACATCTCAAAGGTACCTCACGTTGTAAAATTGTCATTAAGAGAAGAAAAAAAAAAGAAGAGGTTTATGCTTTCCACCTTCCCTAGAAACACCGCTAGCGATGGGAGCCCTGCATCCTGGCTGAAACACCTAGACAGTGCTTAGAGAAACCCCCTGCAATGCCCCGAGGTTGAGCTGACAGATAACGCCCCTGAAAACACACCACGGTCTCCCAGCGAGAAAGCCGGAAGCTCACATCTGGCATCGTGGCACTGAATATTTTAACGCTGCCAACAACTTGTCACAACACAAGTATGGTTACTATTCACTACCCCAGAGTACTCCATATTTCTCGGGGCTGGTTTATACCCTCCATTCACGCTAATAAATTCACTCTCCAGACAACACACTGTCTCCCCAGATTACTCCATATTCCTCAGGGTATGGGATAATCCCCTCATTCACACTAATAATTTACATATACACCAGCCCGTAACACATAAACTACATAAATTTAAAAACTCTTATAGAAATACTGAAACATTGATCCGGCCTGATGCCATGTTGGCGACGCATAGATTATCAGAGACGCCATAGCTCATCCTTGCAGGCTTCTAGAATTCAATCTTTTGGTACCTCTTGACCAGCAAGTGCCCATGTGTAAGATGTGTAAGCCTAGTTTGGCCTATGTGTAACCTGGTAAGTACAGCCCTTTCCCTTCATGACCTGACCTCAGTGGACTCGGGATCAATGCCAGGTTTTAACCATTATAATTTGATTGCCAGCAATTTTCCCATTGTTCTTTTACATTATTTTTCATAGACAGAAGGAGGTCCGTAAAACAATAAAACTTCAAATTAATGTGATGTTTAAATAAATTGAATCAAAATAACATTTATATTTGAAAATTTTCTTTTATGTTTTAGGACTTTTTTTAAGGATTTATATAGAGTTTTCTATTAATAACTAGAAATAACTATTATTAATATTTCCTTGAATTATATTATTATTAACATATGTATAAATATGTTTATTAATAGAATAAATAATGTAAATCTTATTTAAAAAAATCTTTTACAATTTTTTTTTAAATGGCACACATTACCAAATGTTGAAAAATCCACTACAAACCACCTAACAACAAGGTCTAAAAATAAAAGAAAATTTTCAAATATAAAAAGAGAAAAAAACAACAACAATGAAAAAATAATAATAAAAATATTTATCAACTATCATAAACTTATTAACATATAAACGTATTATTTAAAAATGGGTGAGGAATTACCGTAATCAGCTAGTTTTATATGAGCAGGAACTTCTGAGTGGTCTTGAAATGGGGCAGGAAGTGCCCAGACTAAAACATTTTCAGACTTAAGATCTCTATAAATGATATGCTGTTGATGTAGATATTCTAATGCTTTGGCAACCTGGAAAAAAACAAATAAACACAGAATAATTAAATTTACAAACTAAATGAATCATCAACATTTATTTTCATATTTTTAATACTCTGAATAATGACTGAGACATACTTGTAAAATTATTCCTTGAACAGTTATTGGATGTAATGTAGCAGCACAACGTCGAAAACTGCGTAAACTAGTGTGTAGTGCGCCTTGTGGTGCTAACCCTAAATTAATTTGTTTTTTATATTAAATTTTATTTTGGATAATAAATATAAAAAATATACCCAGTATTAAACAAAGAGGGTCCAGGCAAATCCCAATCAATGGAACAATATTAGGATGTCTGACAGTTAGTAGAATCCCCAATTCCTGCCTTGCTGTGGAATAAGCCTTGCTTGCATGCTGGATTGGGTCTCGTTCCCATTTTACTTGTGCATTCTAAATTAAAAAAAAAAAATTGTAAAAACTTTCATTTTTATTTTGTAGGCCTTTTCATTGATAGGTTCTAAGCGAAATTACAGTCTTCTGAGATTTCAGTATCCTGAGCCATTCTCAGGAAACTATTTTTCTTTTTAAAATTATATAAACATTTAAAAAAATTTAAATAGTTACAATCTAATGTTTAAAATTTAAATTTTAGTGGCAGTGCGCATTGGAGAAGGAGAACGATATGTCGGTGGAGAGTTTTAAAATCCGACCTTCTCGTTTTGCCTTCCGTCTGGAATGAGCCTTGCTATCTTTTGCATTTATATGTTTATTTTTGACTCTGCACTTTTTTTGAGTGTTTTGTTGACTAATAAGACATTTTTTTATTCTATCATTGTATTTTTTTATCATTTTGATGTGCATGTGCCTGCAAGTTGAAAATAGTTTTTATCAAATTATAAGTGTTTTTGTTCAGATGCTATTTTTTAACTGTTCGAAGAAAAAGCCACTCTGAAAATCCTGGATCCTTGAATGATATTTGTATATTGTCAGAAAGGCCCATTTTTCTCTGTTTCTTTAAAATACCCCATCCTTTTGATTGATTTTTTTTTTTTTTAACTATTTTACGCAAACCGTTATAAATTAATTTTTTTATATGACACCATTATTAGCCTTTTTTACTATTATAAACAAAAGTTTAAAACAATGCCAAAATGTAAAAAAACCGTAACTTTATAATTAGAACCGTGGTTCAATAAGTGGTTGAAGTAGTCAGGTTAAATGCATTTCAGAAAAACACCTTTTTCATTCAGCTTTCCCCCCCCCAAGGGTTCACAACTGCAGAGGTCATATCAACTCCCAGGGTGCCAGTGTTTTTGGAAAAAAAAGCCCATTTATATGTATGTCAGGTTAGATTGCAGGGCCGCTGGATTTGAACCTTGACCTTTACAGTGATAAGCGCTGTGTCAACGCCTAAACTGTTGCATCCACTGAAGTGTTATTCCTGTAGGGTCAGGAATACTTATCAATACTGTAGTGTCAGGAAAATAAACTCAACAAACATGACACTACAGGAATATCATTACACTTTATGCCTTGAAGATGACCCGAATAAAGGTCGAAACTTCAGCAATTACATGAAAATGGCATTTTTCTGAAATACATTTAACCTTTAACCTCACTACTTCAACCACTTTATGTAGAACCAACCACCTTCAACACAAAGGCCTAAAAGCAAAAAGTAAAAATAAATTTTTTATCCATAAAAAGAAAACTAAGGATAACCAAAATGAAGAAAACAAGAATAAAATCTGGCTGAATCTTAAATCACCTTATAAGCTATCACAGCAGAATTAGATGCGCCTGAAGGTGGTGGGACAGGCTGGATCGCTTTAATCGCAACTGATAATTTTGTACCAGTTGTTTTCAACATACATGTACCCTGGAAAACAAAACCAAATGCTCCTCTTCCGAGAAGTTTACCCCGACTAACCGTACTGCTGTTTATCAAGTTTGCCTCTCCAACATCCAAGAACAACTGAAAAAGCAAATAAAACTATAAATACACCTAATAAACATTATGGTATTAAGAATATTACAGTATCTGGTGCCACGTGTGCTAGGGAAATTTCACCATGTACAGGACAGCGAATATTCTTTTTTTCAATCGCCGCTAATATGCATTCTTCAACCATCCAACTATATTGAAAGTTTTTCATCGGGGTCGGTATAGTTAATCCTTCTTCTGATGCTACTCGGCTGTATTTGTTTAATTGTTGTTAATAATTTAAAATTTAAAAAAAACTTTTAAACTTTGTTTTTACCTTGAAGAAGGACTATCAGCAACTCCACTGTCACGGTCAGAACTTTCATTGGAAACTCTAATAACTATTCCTTCTTCTGGACTGTTCGCATGCTGAAATAATCATATAGAAATTATTTTGAACAGATTATTTACCTAATTTAGTTTACCTTTTGATTATCTAAGTTATTCTGCCCGACATTAGAAATACACGTAGGGCACGGTACGATTCTTGTTACTAGAAGTTTTCCTTCAGACGTATGTACAAAACGAGTTCCTAATATTAATATTAAACAAAATATGTACGAATTAAATAAAGTAATAAGCAAATGTTCAAATTTTAAACACGAAGTTACCTAAAGTTGGGTACCAATCTTCTAGCAAGATATCAATATGATCTGTTGCAAGGGCGAGCAAATGTGCTGCTTTTTGAGGTGAAGGCTCAAGAACGATTGCTTGATATCCAATAACAGAGTCAGAACCTTGTTCCATAACAGGTTGTTTAATAACTAAAGTGTCCAAAGGAAGGTACAGCTCTAATAATGAGACATTTTGGAAATTAACATCTGTCCAAGACCCTTCTTGTTTTAATTGCAACCTTTAAAAAAATATATAATTGTTTAAAAAAAACATTGAAACAAATATTCAAAACTTTTTACCTTAAGCTTTGATAATCAATTGGGTTGTTGTTGGTATGAATAATTTCTTTCATTGAAAAAAGTACCGTGTGAGCGTATCTTAACTCCATGCCAGTCTGCCATAGAGACCATTCTGCTCGTACGTCTAAAAGTTTGGCTAATCTTACATCTTGTGATACCTACAAATAAAGACAAAGGTAAAACAAACAAAACATAAGTGTGTTAGACAGGAGATTTTAATCAAGATTTTTTTTTTCATTATCAACATGTTCGTCAGTATTAAAATTGGTCTTGTTTAAGACTGGACACATATGTCTATTCTGATGTTTTGATGTCAGATAGGAACTTCGAATCAGTTGATGCTGGAACAACACTATGGAAGTATGCATACAGCCTATATATAAACATTGCTCTTGGCTTGACAGAATTTTATGCTTTAGTCTCTGGATAGATTAGAATAATTTAAAAAAAAAAGGTTTAACAATTTGCCAGAACCTATTGTAAGATTGCATCTTGAGACCGACACACTTAAAGCAGGGAACACACTTACTCGACACAACGCGACGTGACCTGACACCGTTTTGAGAGGGTGTGCACATCTGTTCGACGTCAAGCGCACGCCATGTACAGTCACACAGCGTGTATCACAATTGCAATGCCTCTTTTGCTCTTAATACATTATTTTGAGCAAAATATTGTAATAAAATGTTAGATACATTTTATGAGCAAGTGTAATAAATTTTTAATTAAATTTGATTCTTTTAAAAAAAGTTGTTCCTGTGTTTTGATAAATTTTCTGCCTAATTTTATATTTTATTAGGTTTCATGGTCTGCTTGACCAAATAAATTCTTTTCAATTAATTAAAGTTTTGGTTGAGATAAAAAAAGGCAGTGTCACAAGCGGGATTTCTACCTAATCATCATAATTAAATAATTTTTATAAAAACTCGTGAATTTTTGATCTAATTTAATTTGGTTTACACTTAAATAAATATGTTGTAATTAAAATAACGACAAAATTACAAATACATAGTTTGAAATAAACTACAAAAAATGAGTGTCCGGTTCTGACGTTACTCGATGAAAATGGTGTAATTTTTTGAGCAAAACCATGTAACAAATACTTGGTGTACTTTTTGATCAAAAGCTCAAGTTTAAAGAACATATTTCTTCAATAAAAAATAGATCTATGAAGATGCTAGGTTTCATCATCCGGAACACCTATGAATTTAAAAAACCTCTATGTTTTGTCCATCTTTATAAAGCTTTTGTACAACCCATACTAGAATATGCTACACCTGTTTGGAACCCATTCTATCTAAATTATCAAAAAAATCTTCAATCTGTACAAAACAAATTTTTAAAAAAACTTTCCTACAAACTCAATCTTCCTCTGAATTCTTCCTACCCTGGAATCCGCTCTGAATTTAAACTTTTCGAACTGGCACTAAGAAGGGATTACTTTGATATTGTTTTTGTATTTAAATTATTAAACAATCTCATTGATAGTCCTCTCCTCTCTCAACTGCAGCTACATGTCCCTTCGCACTCTCTTAAAACCTATAAATTATTTTATATTGAATTCCAAAGCTCTAACTACATGCTCTCTTCTCCTCTACACAGAATGATTATCAAGAGTAACAACATCTGCAATAGCATTGACTTCTTCAATAGTTCTGTGCAATCTGTGAAAAACCATATCCTACAACCTTAGTTGAATGCTTTTATATTTCATACTGTACAAAATTATTACAATTTACTGGTTCAACTAATTCTCGCACTCTAGTCTTATTATATATTTACAAAGAGCATTATTTTCATTAAATATGTACCTAATTATTGTAGTTTCAATTGTCTTTCAGCTTTATTTTGTTTCCTCTGCCTTATTTGGTTAGTAATTATGTCTTTCATTTTTGTTGTTCAATTTTTACTCTTTAATTGTATTTTTATATTTATCATTTATATTTATATGTATATACGTCCTTATTCTTTTTATATATATTATTTGTATTTTTACATATATTATTTATATTTTTTGTTATTGTAAAATGTCTTTTTTTATAGTGGATTTCGATCCATAAATAAGTAAATAAATAAATTGTTAGTTCAATTTTATGAGCAAAACAATGAAATAAATTGTTAGTTCAATTTTATGAGCAAAACCGTGTAATAAATTGTTAGTTCAATTTTATGAGCAAAACTGTAATAAATTGTTCGTTAAATTCATTCTATCAATAAATGACATTCCGGTGTTTTGATAAATTTTCTGCCAAACCATTAAAATTAATTTTTTTTTAAATAATAACTAATGAATTTTTGATCTCGATTAATTTGGTGTATATCAAAATAAGTATGTTGTAATTAATATAATGATAATAATACATATAGTTTGAAATAAAAATATGAGTGTCTGGTTCTTTGTCTTGACTGTACTTGATGCTGTTGCATCAGGACAGCATAAATGTTGTTCCCACTTTACAATCTTCAGTGGTAAGTCTGTGAGCTATTTGATCAGTTATGTCCTTCTTTAAGCTTTTAAAGTTGTAAAAAAAGAAAAAAAAGCATACCTCTTTTGGGACAACAAAAAATTCTCGTACAATTTGTATTATTATATCATCAGCAAGGAGACGTGTAATAATTCTTGACCAAAACCCAGAAGGAACATACGATAAAAGAAGCAGTCTTCTTATTGCTACATCTGGATCGTTACGGGATGTAAGCTCATTCTCTGAAAAATCATTTATTACACATATTTCTTAAATATGATATTTCATCAAAGCCCTGGTGTTACCTCGTTGAGATTCTTCAGAATTGTTTAAATTTGCGTAGGTATTTAAGTTTGCTTTTTTGTTTCTTACTGCCCATGCCCTCGATCTCACAGGGATCTTGTTTTAACAAAGAACAATTAATATACACACTTGTCAAATACCGAGGAAGATTAGTTACTTTTACTCTAACTGAGGGAGTGTAAATGTCATCCTCAGTAGGCAACAGGCTTGGAATAAGAAGTGTTCTGTTGTCCCAAGTAAGAGCGACCTCGAATTTATTGAGTAAATGTACAATGTAGCCTTTTGTATCGACATCGCCAAGATTGGAAGACTTGAATACATGTTTTAAGTCGTCCAGTCTCATTACACCTAATATTAAAAACAATTTAATTTCACTTTAAGAAGAAATCAAATCAAATCTTACCGTTTCTTGCAAAAGGATTTATTTCACGTATAGTGACCACGTGGGCAAGCATATCACAAAGCCATTGAGGATCAAGAAAGTATAAATCTTTTAATGTTGAGTCTTCGTAGTGCAGTAAAACACCTACAAAATTTGCATATTAGCAATTTTCAGATAACCTCTACATAAAAAATTGATATAAAGTAAAACATTAGCAGTTATTCACTTCTAAAAAGAAGTTATAATTTTTGTACTCATAATTTTATTATCTTTGATCATCCTGGTCTGATATATTAGTCAAGTTTCAACATTTGAACATTTTTAGTGTTTGGTCATCGGGGTGTTATTTTGACATTTTATCTGGATGAAAGTAATCTGACAAACAAAACCAACAAAAATGAACTAGGAAGAAATAAACCATTATGAAAGAGAAGGTATAAATTTTAAATTGTTTGTTAATTTATAAATTTATACATTTTTATTATACAATGTAATAAATCAAAATTTGGATTTTTTTACCATTTTCATGTAAAAATAAAGTTGCTTGATGTAGTTCCGAAGTGTCTCTAAGGTTGGTATGGTAACTTGCGACTATACTTCTGTACTGCTCACTCGTGAGCACTGGATCTTGCTTCATCTGCCTTCTTTCGGAGACAATCTGTGCAATCACGTCCTCAAGAATCAAATAACTCGCAGGCACACATTGTTGAAGCAGAAGAGTTTTACTGCCTGTAAATAATTTTTTTTTTAAATCTCGAATTACAGGGATTTATTTTTGTTTTAAACCTGCTGTACGTAGACTGAAGACAGTATCGTAAATCAGATTGCACAAGATCCTTATATTATGTCTTGTTTTACAGCTGACTTCAATTGTGTCTATCACTCTCGGAAGGCCACATTTCTCAGCGTCGACAACGTTTATGAACCTTTGGAAATTTAGATTAGATGAACATTAATTATAAACAAGGCACTTTGTTCACCTGTCTCTTATCAATTGCTGTAGATCTTCTGCCCTAGATAGTGGGTAATTTTCCTGCATCATGTCGTAATGCGTACCAACTATGAGAACTGGTGAATTGGGAGCTCTAGCCTAATAGGAACAGATAGGTGTTCAATAAAAACATAAGATTAGTTGTGAAAAAAATTAATTCCCTAATCACCCTGACAAACTATTTATTATACAAGATTTAGACAGTAGTGTTTAGACTTTTCACCATGTTTAGGAAAAGTCTGTATTTTTTTAACCTGCGTTTTTAAATATAAATTCCAGAATAGAGAAAAAAAAGTGGACACCCACTAAAGATGGCGATTTGCTGAAACACATATAACTAAAGTATAGCAAAAAGCAGCTCGATCAATCAAGATAAAATTATCAAACCACACCAACTATTAATTTTGTTATATACCTGTATGTTAACCAGCCATTGTAAAATTTCAGAAATTCCTTTCTGTCCATCAGGAATTTTCCAAACGACTAGATACAAGCTTCTTTTGGATAGGAAATATTGATGTGTTGCATAATATTCGCGTTGTCCTCCAAAATCCCACGTTCTAAAAATAAAATATTAAATTTTTTTATTGTTTCAAGTCAATCATAATGATCACCATTACCTAAATGTTACAGGCCCATAAGAAGACTGTCCTCGGATTTTTTTCTCATAAGTCCAATCACCGATATCCACACCAACGGTTGACAAATTAGTACCTTTACTGTTTTTTATGTTTATACTTTTATTTCCCATGCGTTTAGCCCAATGCTGAATAAAATTTAAAATATAAGATAATAGAGGAATAATATTGATTTATGTTTAAACAAAATGTACCTCCACTGGTTTTTTCTTGTGACCCTCGCTTCTCAGTTGTTCCAAAAGTGACGTTTTTCCAATCCCTTGTACTCCAACTATCATTAATTTCATCCGAGCATAAGGCTTAGCATCTTCCAAAACACTCTTGAGGTAGCCAATTATGTCCATTGTCTTGTACTTTTTACTGTCGATCATAGATTTCAAAGGCTCTTGTAGATTACATCCTTTAACGTTTAAATTCCACAGCCTCGAGAGTAAACCCATTTGTGGTGGTAAGTCATTTATTTCTAGAAAATTAAAAAAAAAAAAAATCAGCAAAAGAAATTTTGCCAAATTGATTTTCAAACTTACCAGCATTGCCGCTAACATTTAAAACAGACAAACTTCCCAGTTCATGGATAATTGGAGGTATTTCTTTCAAATTGTTGTTACTTAAGTCTAACATGCTCAAAGCTGGGAACATCAATTTTGATTTTGAACTAGTCGCAGATCCAAGGAGATCCTTGAATTAAACGTGAAAATGTTAAAATGGTAAAATCAGCGAGAAAATAAATGATAAAATACCCATTCAGAATCGTGATCTTCGCTGTCAGTTGAAGATAACCCGTCATCATCTGTAGTTAGTTGGATCCTTTGGATGGCGTTATCTGCTAAAATAAGAGTACGGAGGTTGTCCAGCCTCAGATGCCTTCTATGACTGCAGACACAATTTAATATCGTGCTACGAAATGAACGCGGTCTGCCTGTAATTTATACAAATGTTTAAAAATTAAACATTTGGTCAAAATATGTACCATACCTGTGACCATCTTGTTTGGTTTATTAGTCTGATTTGGTGCGTAACACGTAATGACAGCTTGTTCCATTGGATCCAAACAGTCAATTTGCGGAAGAGACATCCAACAGCAAATCTGATTACCACTGAGTTCCAATTGCTTAATTGTAGAAGGATATGATGTTATATGACTCATAGTGCGAAGCCTAAAAAAAAACAAAAACATTATTATTATTGTTTACACAACTAAAAACAAACAAGTTACCGATTATATGATAAATTAAGTCTTGTCAAATTAACAGCAAGACAAGCCAAAATAGGAGGAACAGATGCAAACTGATTGTGTGCCAAATTCAAAGTCTGAATTTGACAGTACTGGGAATCTGCTTCTTCATCGTTAGTAACACAGTGCTCAGTTACTTCAACATTTTTACTCCACAGATTATTGTGTTGAAGCTCGTATTGCCTAAAAATATCCATTTTTTTCAATAAGGTACTGAATTTATCTTTAAAATTATCCTTACTGTAAATATAGATCCTGATCAGGATAGTTAAGAGCGAATGGCATATCCATTGGCGTGCTCAGATCGGTATCGGCACTTTTCGAAGATTCAAAAGAACAAATGCTTGCACTCTCACTCATATCCTTAAAAAGAAAACGATTAATAACAAATAATCAATAAAATGTATAATATTTACTTCAAGCTGAAGTGAAGGTAGCTCTTTAAGTAAATTGAACGCAGCGTTGAGTTCCCTCAATTTGGGCGATTTCCACATCTGATGAGGCAAGTTTGATAACTTGTTGTTTGAACAATCTAATATTGCCAGTGAAGGGAGAGAAAAAATTTCACCAGGCAGGAAATCCAACCTATTATCCTGTTCATTAAAATAATACTGTATTAATTTTACCTTTTTTTTAAACTAATAGCACCTTTTCACCCTAAAGTTATTTTTTGTCTAAATATTTGTGTAATGTAACAATCTACCTCAATAATTGTTTTAATTTCTTTTCCAGGTACAAAAGTGCTTTGTTCAACTTTGATAGATGCACCTACGTTAACAAAGGGCATTCATATGGATTGACCAGCCATTTTAACAATACCTTAGCTACTTATACTTTCTTAACTTTGGATTATAAAATCTTAAGATTTTCCATTTTATTTTTTAGTAAATAAAACATTGAAAAAGCTTAAGAAGTTTTTATAAACTATATGAAAAATTATCCAACAAAATGTTGAGCAAAAATTTTCTTAATTTCTTTAGTATAAAAAATTTCTTTCAATATTTTTATGGCCATTATTTCATGGTGACCAACTGGTTAAAGTGTCAAACTTAAAATTTGTTATGCTAATAGTTCTAGATTCGATTCCCAGCATAGCTCATGCAATTATAATATTGTGAATAGAATAAAAAAGTTATTGTAAAGTGGTTTGACCTCTCATCCATATACCCAATGATTGTTGGATGTTAAATCTTCCTGTGTGGCAGGAATTACTTGACTTTTAATCGCCAATTATTAAACTCTCACATAATTTATATTATTTTTATGATCTAGTTAATTTGTTTTAAATGATACTACTGCAATAATAGTAATAATACTGACTTGTAAATAAAGTTCTTCAAGAACAGGTGCAGAGTAGCCTTTGTTGGATGAATGCAATTTAGACTTTGTCGTATCATCAAAATCTTCTGAAGTCGGCAACCTCTCGATTTTATTTTGTGCAATGTTTAATACTCTGTAAATGATCTCTTTTAAAAATAGTACCAAAATTTTCGTATTTCAAAGCTCACTTTAAACTCTGAAGTTGAAAAACTACCGGTGGAATCCAGACTAAAGAATTATTCGAAACGTCCAATCTCGTAATCGCGTATAAAACGATGTCTTGACTTTTTGGATTTAACTTCAATTTTGGATTTACGTGGAGAGCAGCGCTGACCTGTTTATAAAACAAGCTGTGGTAAAATCATCATCATCATAATTAAATTAGTCACTACATACCAGCCATTGGTAACGGATATAAGGTACTTGGGCAGAACCGCCATGCCAATTGATCATAACAGGAGTATTTGCCAATAGTGAAGTAAAAGTCAAGCCTTTGGTAACAGCTTCACTCATAGCACGCTTGTTTATCAAATATTCAGGGTCACTGTGGGCCTTTAAAAAAATTGGTTAACCTTAAAAACTTTTATTTCACTAACCTTGCTTTTACCCTTATTGCTAGTAGTTTAGCAGTTAAAAGATCATCCTTATTCTGAATAGCGACAGACAATGCTTTTGACTCATGATCATGCGCATTATATCTCAGTAGTAAATCAACTAAGGCGATGTTTCTAGATTTACATGCTTCTACCAAACACACGCAATCCTTAAAACAAAATTGAATAATTAATGACATTTTTAATATAAAATTATAAATAAATAAATACATTTTGAGATATTAAGTTGGGATTAGCTCCTGAAGAAAGTAACAGAGAAGTAATTTCAACATTCATGTTTCGAACAGCAACGTGCAGTGCTGTCTCTTGCTCGGTGTTACACAGTAAATCAAGGTGCCAAGGGCTGAGCATTCTTTCGTTGGTCTCGTTCCTAGAACCTAGACTCAGCCTTGTCATTAAAACTTGGATTCCGTCTGCGATTCTCCTCCTTGTTCCAAAACTCTTCTCTTCTTTTTCTTTTTCGTCTTCAACCTAGTGGTACAAGGTACATTGAATTTTTGTAGACTATTACGTGGTTCCTTTCTTAAATTTTGAGGTAGGAATTTAAAGAAAACAACATACCTTAATTCTTGTACTTTTAACTTTGAACCTTAGCATCGTTTCGACCATTTTAACATTGCCTAGCAAACAAGCAAGGTAAATAGGAGTTTGGCCGGTGACATCTTTAAAATTCACATCAAACGGCAATTCATATTCCCAGTCTCCTTGTCTACAGAATAAATCATTAAAGCAAATTGTAAATTAGGGCAAATAATTTATTTTGAATTTACTTAAAAGTTGTCATGATATTTTGTGGATATGAAAACTTCAATAGAGCCTCCATAATGTTTATATGGCCATTGATACAAGCTGCGTGCAACGGTAGCCACTTTTCCACAGTGCATTGTTGAACAAGTTCAGGGAATCTCTAATTGGACAAAAACCAACATATATACAAATTATTACCAAATAGTAACATAAAATAAGTGTAAACCTTTAAAAGCAGCTCGACAATATCTTTTTTCCCTTTGACTGTTGCAATATGCAAGGGGGAGTGTTTGGTGATTTGATGTATTCTACCATCGGCTCCATAATCCAAAAGAATTTTTACTATGTCTTTCTTGCCCAACTCACAAGCTCTGTAATGCTATTGTTATTACGACCAAGCACATAATTTATTTTTAAACAACTTCATACATGAACAGAAGAGTGTTAAGTCCATTTGGCTGAATATTGAGAACAGTCGAAACATCACCGCCCAGCTCGTTGATTAAATTCCGGACCAATCCGGCATCACCAGCAATACATGCTTCTCTTAACGCAGCATGGGTTGTCTGTCTAAGAGTCTCTTTTGCTTCTACAAACCAACCAAATAATTAACTTACCATTAAGTATTGGTTTGTAAAATTAGTCTGTAGTGTTTTTCAATAAGTCGATTTTATCTCTCTTGTATTTTGAAGCAAGTTTATTTACCCATTATTGTTTACACACTGAAAATGGATTAGTTAAGAGGTTTTTATTTGAGTTTCATTCAAAATCTCATATTTTTACAAGATATGGGCTAATTTAAAATGGAGGAAACAATATTGCATTTAATGTTTTTTTATTAAGGAAAAGTGTAGCGAACTGCTAGGAAAATTTGTGATGTGTACGGTGAAGATGTTTTAAGAGAAAGCACCGTCCATAAGAGGTTTGCTTGGCTTAAAAGTGGAAATTTTGATTTGGAAGACGCGAAGAGCTCTGGTCGTCCAAATTCAAACTTTTGTCCTAAATGACCAAGATATCACAGTCCTGTCCTACAAAAGGGCTTAATGTCCAACCGCCCATTGGTTGTCCCAGATGAAGGGTCAAATCAATTTTATAATAAATTTTTCATACTATAATCAATTAAAACCCATAGACACTCCCGTGATTAGAACCATCAACTGTTAATGTGGCAAATACGAGTCATACACCCTAATCACTCAGCCACTGAGGACCCATCAAGGTCTTCACACACTCATACAAGCTCTTCAACCTGTGAGCAGTTTTGTTTGTCAGCTGGGTTTGTCAGAGTGATGAGTTCCTCACACGTTGACTGAAAATAATTTATTTGGCAATATCTCCCTTCTAAAATGTGATGTATTGATTCATCATCCATTTCAAAAGATTGATATTGAGGATGAAGTGGATGCTTTACAACACTGTTCAATGGGGAAAAAACAGCAACACACCTTCAACAACTCCAAAAGTTGGATTACATTTAATGGACTGGAATGTTGTGCTTTTTTATTATGAACTTTAGCCAATTAACAAACCATTAATTGGCAAAATTTAACTACAGAATTGGAGAGATTAAAATACGCAATTAACCAAAAACAACCAAATTAGGCCAGTTACAAGGAGATTGTTTTCAACCTAGATAATCACCCCAAGTATCTTTCCATTCTTGCCAGAAATCGTTGGAGAACTACCCATCATATTCACCTGGCATTACCCCTTCAGAATTTCACTTATTCCAGACTATTATTGGGAAAAACTTAACTTTGCTTAAGGTCTCAGAAAACCTATTGATGCGTTCACGAACAAATTGGTTTGTACATTTTAGATTAAATTTGTTTTCAAGTGCCTAAAATTGTCATTGAATTTCTCATAAAAACCGCTACAGACTTATTTTATGACCTGATATTTACAACTAATCTTTAGGCAAGCTAGATCTTTAGAAGATCCTCGCATTTAGGCAATTATTATTATTACTATTTGATAATTTTAATATTCAACACAAAAGTATTGTAATTAATAGTGCAACTGAAAATAATCTTTAGTATTAAATTTGTTATTATATTCTACACGATTGAACAGTGTTTAATATGAGTTCTCATGAATAGGGTTGTGGCCAGAAAAACAAATAGTGCTTTTATACCAACGCCAAGCTTTTGAAAATATATGCCATCTTATTCAGGGCCTACAGAAATTAAATTTGTTGTTCATGAAATGAATGTGACATTAATCCATTTATTCCCCTTCATTTTTTTTTTTTAACTTTTTTGTTTACGAGAGATTTTCAATGAGGTTATTAGAACCATCAGAGTGCCAGTGTTTTTGAAAAAAAAAAAAATCCCATTTGTATGTCAGGTTCAAATCCAGGGCTGCTGGATTCAAACCCATGACCTTTTCCTTACAATGATGAGCGTCATGTCAACACCTTAACCACTGCGGCCACAGTCAATACTATTTCTCAAAAATTAGAAATATGTTTAACTACGAAAACAATTAATTAATATTTTTAGACTTGCCTTTTTAAGCATTTATTAATTCTAGATAATAAAATTCACAACAGCCAATAATTATATGTTTTTACACAACATAAGAATGAGCTGGAAATTAATCATTTAGTTGATTAATAAAAACAATATTAACTTTTTACCTTCTTCAGAAAGTACTCCATTTGTAAAGTAAGTGTATGCATCACATCCGTAATCAATAATTTTGTTATTTTTATTGTCACTCATAACAAGAGCACTTTTCTATTTGAACTTGCTTGGAATAAATTAAATGCCACTCATTATTACAGGTGGACTAAGTGATTTAACAAAGACCAACCTTGAATAAGTCCAATTTATTACATAACAAATCAATACTAATAATCCAATCATTTCATTGAAGCAAGTTTGCCTACTACAGAAATTTTATGAATGAACTTTCAATTCATTCATCCATTTTTATAAAATTATGATTAGCTGTAATTAACAATTTTCACTTTGTAAAGTTTAATTTTTTGTTTTGAAATTTTTTTTTTGTATAAAAAAAAGTTTCAAGCAAGATCAAATATAAGTAAACACTTTTATTGAAGTACCTGCAGCTTTTTTCAAAATCTTCATGCATTCTATTTGCTCAGATTTCTCGGCTAAATCAAGAGCCGTTAATCCATTGGCCTCTTTTGCCATAAGGTCAGCACCATGTTGGACTAGTAGTTGTATGTTATTAACAAATCCATGCTCTGCACAAACATGAAGTGGAGTCTAAAATAACAGATTTAATAAATCCAACAGCTCGCAATTTTTTTAAAATCGACTTTGATAATAAGGCACTCACCTTATTTTCACCCCTCGGTCCGCAGGGAATATTTGGGTCAGCTTAAATTTTTAAAAAAAATTAAATAACTAGTTTGGAAATTTTTAAAAATAAGTTTTTTTTTACCTCCCGCTTGCAGTAAAACTCTCAGGCAAGTAGAACTTTCAGTTGTTGCAGCAGCATGTAAAGGTGTCCTGCCCCAAGAATCTTGAGAGTTCATGTTGTTCAGCTGATCCCCGCGAAGAAGGTCCTCCAGCAGTTCAGCATTGTCCCATAATGCTGACTAAGAATAGAAAACAATATTATATGAAGAATATAAAACTTTTTGAAATCTGTGAGAAGGTGTAATTGATTGTCTTTGATTAATCTGTCTGCCTATTTCTTAGATGGTTAGATTATTTATTATCTACTATTATTATGATTTTGCAAAAACATTACACTTATTAGATTGCAAAAGAATAGTAAAATATCAAATTATCAAAAAATAAAGCTTCGATGAAAAATTTTCATATACTATTTTATCAGAATAGAACAGTCTGAATCAATTATTAATAAAAAAATAATTACTGTCATACAGGAAGGCTTAACATCCAATAACCTACATGTTGGGTGTCTTCTAGTCTGACAAGTATGCTGCTCTAACCACTCGGTCATCTTGGTCCTCTTACATCAATTATTATGTCAATACCAACATAAGCATTATGTATTATACCAAGACTGACTTGACATACGCTTGGGTTTTGATCCAAGTAAGATAGGCCATGAATCATAATTACTAGAAAACAGAAACCCAGTGGTCTTTTTTTTTTTCATTTATTTTTTATTTTTACATTATAGCCCAAATTTGGGCCTAATTTAGAGTAGATATATCAACCTAATTATATCATAAGTAAAAATACATCATTGGACATTTAAATAGAGGACCATGGTAGCTGAGTGGTCAGCGTGATAGATTCTTGGCTCGTAGTCCTCTCAAGAAAAAAACAAGCATCGCATAATCCGTGGCTATTAAAACATTAAAACATTCCGTGGCTATTATGCAAAGTTCATAAGGCCATAAAAAATTATATATATATATTAGTTTATTTATTATTTATTCATTTTCTGTAGTTCAAAAATTATAGACCTGAAAACTTCCAGACTCAGAAAAAATGTCAGACAGCAAAGATGTATTATTAAGAATTTAACGTAGTTGACAAGAAAATACAGCTGGTGGTCAACATGAAAAAGCTCTGTGTGTCTTATTGTGGCACATATAGAATGTTATTGTATCAGATGTTGCCTCTACAAAGAAAAAAAAATCACTTTGTACAAGTGCTTTTTTTTTTGGGGGGGGTTTACGCTGGCATATTACCCATGAAGTTTTCTATTTTCATTTTACTGTCGAGCGTGATCGGCCGACCAGGGCCAAGTCCACGCCGTGCGCCCGCACCACTCATTCAGCTCCATCATCTTCTCATCTTCTAAATTTTCATGGTTGAAGATAATCAAAAAGAAACGTTTATCGACTTTAGAAATCCATAGATTATGTTGAAAGCTGATGGATTGTTGCTTATTAGGACAGATTCTAAGTTTATTGGTTTGGAAATGTTTGGGACTTTGCTCAGATTTTTTAGCAGTTTGTCTCTTTCATTTTCATATTCTGGACATTCAAAAATTATGTGGGAAGGATTTGAAGGGCAATCGCAAGTGGGACAGTTCGGAGACGATGCCAAACCGATTCTCTTCTTGTAGCTACCCCATAGGCCATGATTTGTCTTCAGTCTAAAAATAGTAGAATAGAACTCCTTTGACATTCCTTCTGGGCTATCGCCTTCCAAAAACCATGGTTTTTTCTTGAGCTCAGGGAACAGTGACCTGTAATAATTGCTAACATTTGATGCGTTGTATTTTTCTTGCCACAGATTTCTACAAAACTTTTCCAAAAAGTTTTTCCCATCATCTTTAGGAATTTTAATGTCAAGGGTTGGACCTGATGTTGCAGCCTCCTTTGCAAGTGGATGCAAATAATAACATTATTATGAATTCAGAACTTGTACACTTTACATCAAAAATATAATTTTAGAAGTCAATGTGATAAGTGTCAAGTTCAGTTTTTTAACTACTCACAAGTTGAAAATTTCATATAAACCCCATAATAATTATAAACCAAATTGGCTCAAAATATTGCTCTAATTATTTTAACAATACTTTTCCTATTTATATTTCACTGGATAAAATGGTAAATTAAAAAAAATTTCAATTTCAGTATTCGGCTTTTGGACTTTTTGGACATTTGGACTTTTATGAAGTCATCCAGCTTATAAGCTGAAGGAATCTGAGTATGTCGAAATATAGTTGGATCTAATAATTCTGGAGATAATATAGTGTTATTCAAAATTTTTTATCAGCAGTTTACGGTGTGTATAACATGTCTGGAGTTGTCACTGCTGCTCAACAAGATGTCGCCTTTCCTCGTAGGTAGGTCTTTTGCCAATCACTACCAGAGTTTATGTACAAATAGTTGACAGCCCATTTCTGTACTGATTTTAATCTCAATGCTTCCATGCCCTGCTACTCAGATACAATAATAAATTACTCTCCTGATGCGACCTTACAAGAGATTGGTACAAAATTCTTATTATCTATACATTAGTGAAGTCAACCATCAATGCCTGATAAAGCCAAGATTATAAAAAGCATGTTTGTCATGGAAAAGCATTTTGAATTGAATGTGACTGTGAGATCAATTATGGAATCAACCTTCTCTACGATGGCTGGGCGTCCCTCAGATCAGGACTGAGAGAATGTCAGTTTGTGCATGTCAAACATTGGCATGCATCGTTTTCAAGTATTCTCAATCAGTACAGAGCCTGATTGTGATTTATGGGTACTCCTGCACTACTACTCTCGAGGCGAGTGTTTCCCCTGGTACAGTTACAACAGGTGTTCCGGTCCACAGGCCATGGTTGAATGACTATTGCAAAGAGGGGTATCGAGGCAGATATAAGCTAGCTGACCCCATCTAACATCATTTTACATAGTGGGAGGTTGAGCAAAGATGTCACTGCTTGAACGTGTGATTCCCACAAAGCAGGGAATTTCAACAACCACATAACTGAATTTGGTACAGCTTTTAAAATATTGACCCACATCTACAACACACCGTGATTTTGTAAAATTGATTGAAGTTACAATATGCCTCATCAGGCAGGCTGTACTACTTTAGTGTCTTTATGACTTTGTGTCATCTTGTTGCAGCTTTTTTGATTGGCAAGTCAATTTTGTACGACTTCTTTGAGAGAGGAGTGGATCTGCCCAGAAGTAATCAATGTCTAAATTGAGCTTTTTGTAGGGGGCTGCGCTGCTTTGAGCAAAATCTCGACCAGGTGACTAGTTTGAGTATCGTACTGTTTCAACATCACAGATTTACTCGACTTCTATGTTCTCATACTTGACGAAGGGTTGCTGTTTATAACTGCTACGTTGTTGGATAATTCTGCTTTTTGGGTTTGTTTGTCGGCCAAGATCAAACAACTTTTAATAATGTAATAACAGACTATCACTATGCTAAAATAAGAATTATATTAATTATTAAACTATGATTGATATTACAAATATTGATGACACATTAATTTTTAAAATATAATCACATAAATAAATTTTTATATATATTATTATATTATTTATATATCTGTTAATGGAATATTTCAACAATTAAGCTATTGTCATTGTTAATGATCATCATGACAATCTTACCATACTATGCTTTTTTATGTTGTTTAGCAAACTAAATTCAGTAAAATGTCAATTGTTTATGTAGTCAGTCATCATGACGACTTACCTGGTGGAGCAGCCGTTCGTTGAACTCGTCGTCATCAGGTGTCATGACATCCATTTCGTCCTGGAAAATTCTCCAGCGGCTCCAGGGACAATTTCTACGTCAACCCATCAGATTTGAATGATAACTTGGTCCCAGGAGACGACGGCTCGGTCATTTTGTTTACATTCGACTTTCAAGATAAGGCACCTGATCAGCAGCAAGGTTTACGGTAGAGCACCCCGTCCAATACTGCTCTCTGCTGATGACCATGTCAAACGTGAACCGTGAACGCAATTCGTCGTTACGCAGTTTGCCAATACTCCAAAAATCGCAAATCACTCAATTCTTCCTTTTAAACTCACTAGAACGAATACAAAAACACACCAATTTAAATGATTTTTTTGGTGTTAATTCTAGACACCTCTTTGTCCTATAGCCATATAGTGCATGTGCACCCCCACAGGCATCTAAGTGACACACAATTATTTATTTCCATAAAGGCTTTAAGCCTCTTATACAATGATGATTATGTGGAATTACCGACTTATTATTGGAATTATTGGTATATAGAGTAAGATGTCCATCAGGCTTATGACCAAAATAAAACCAGCAATCACTTGCCAAGCTTTCGGCCTTTATAAGGCCATTCTCAGGACATTGTTGCACCTTAAAAGTTTTATGTTTGGTGATTTAGTGTAGTTGTCAACAGATTTTCAGAATTGAATGGATTTTTGCATTAATTCTTCAGTAAAAAAATATGCAAACAAATATGTTTTAAATTTATTTTTTTAGAACAGAACAACTCATAAGATCAAATACATTTTCCAGCATGAACTATAGCCACATAAGGCTGAAATATTGGGTACTAAAGTAAACAAATACTAATCTCATTTAAAGAGCGAAATGCAAGCAAAAAAACTACTCATGAAAATAACACAAGAAAGAAGAAATCCTACTTAACAGAATCAAAAACTCTTAATTAATTTACATGACAGGACATGCTTTAGTAAAGAACTACTTTAAAAAATGGGACTTTCAACTGATGTCGATTATGTCTAGAAGAAACACCAGAACATATTTCATGCAATGTCCCAAATAGCTAGAAAAAGACTATAGTACTTGGCAAAACCATTCTTTAGCCAAGCAGAACTTGATACTCTACCTCTGAAAAGAATTTTCCACTTTATATAAAAAAAGAAGAAAATCTTCCAGGAAAACCCACTAGAAGAGATCGGCAATAGATGAAAATTTAAGTGCTAAAGGGTTACTACACCAATTGGGGAAAAAATAGAAAAGCTAAGATACATTAGATTCTGTAAAGTTGCAAGCTTAAACCAAATATAAAAAGGGTCCTTGGCACACTTCCTGAGGAACTCCACATTTTACACTGTTGGATTAATTTTTTGTCCCCCAAGGATATTTTCAATTTCAATTACAAGGTTATATGAATTTTCGGTGTGCCAGTGCTTTTGAAAAAAAATTTAAGTATGTCGGGTTTGAATGCACAGCCGCTGGACTTTTGCCTTACAGTGCTAAATGTTGTATCTAGACCTAAACCATTGTGTTTTGTTTCTTAAGACATTTTCCTGAAGACGGGTGTCAAGGAAGTGCTGTGCTTTAAGCTTGCACAGTCTTGGGTGCCAAACCTTTAATTATAATTTTTTCCACCTTGGCCCCATATTATTTATATTGTATTTTAATTATCTCTTTGATTCTAGCCTATCTTCCTCAGTTTTTAGTTTTTGCTGATGAGTTATGTCATTACCACTATTGGTGACGGTGATAAAATGCACAATGACATTTTCTAAATGGAGCTCAAAATATGTAATATAATTTGTTTCAGTCGTTCATAAACAATTATTAAATTTTGTTACATCTAATATTATATCTCGCACTACTCTAATCTGTGATCTTGGTGTTCTTTTTGATAGTCATTTACCCTTTTCTGTATATATTTGTACGGTATTTTCCAAATGTTTTAAGATGGTTGAGTTTATCCATAGAACTGGTGATTTTAGAAATGTTAGAGTTGTTAAAGGCCTATTTTTTACTCTTGTACAAAGTATTATAGATTATGCCTGTCTAATCTGGAGCACCATGCTTATATTTTTGATAACTTTAATAAAGTTCTAAAACTTTTCTATGGTTCATTTCAGTGGTGATGGCTATTCATTTGGCTCCACCAGTTCTCTCTGTTAACTCCTGAATCGAGGAATTATTCACAGTTATCTTTGCCTGGAAACTGTTCCATAATCACGTTGATTGTCTAGAATTACTAAGTTTAATTGCCTATCAACCATATAATTTGGCAGGGCAACAAAGAACTATTTATGGAATATTTCTTTCTTATACTTGTCAGAAACGAATTCATTTAATGATTCCATTGATATTCATAATATCCGTAGTATTAAAATACTGAAGAGCCAGGAATTTGATAATCTAAGAAAATAAGTTAATATGTTTATATTTATAATAGATTATTTTCTACATTCTATTTGTAATTATGAATCGATATTAATTCTAAAATAAGACAAAATAAAAATAAATATACCAGCTTTGATTTTCAGAGAAATTGTTAGATGAGTTTTGTGTATGAAACAAATAATTTTTTGCTTTAGAAAATATTTATATCACACAAGTAAAACAGGAAAACAATAAATTCATTAAATAAATAAAACATGTTTATTTACACTAAAAGAAATACATAATTTACAAAGTTCACCATTTAATGCTAAGTGGATTTGGGTTGTAGGTAACTGCTTCAAATGTGGTGTGCAATTGTTCATTGCATCCTTCAGAATTTACGCCTATAAAACTTTTTTCGTACAGATCATGAAGTTCTCCTATTTTCCTCTGTTCAAGATCTCGGTATAAAGATTCAACTTCTTTGTACTGGCTTTTGATTTGTGCACCTCCATTCAAACAGCCTAAAATATTGATAACAGTTGTTGAGTTTTGAACAATTTCTTTTTTAATTTGGTCGTTACTAATCATTTTGGTCTGCTTATTTTTCAGACGCATTTCAGAATTTCGCCATCTTTGGTGTGTCACAAACATATTCAAAAGACAAAAATGATCGGTAAAAACCAAACTACAGGTTCATCAAGTAGACCACAAAGAAATCTCATTATTTAATTTTTTTTAGATTTATTGACCACTGAATATTCTGGATCACAATATGATCTTGATGAAAAAGCAGGTCAAAGCAATCTTAAATATGACTAAAAATTGGCTTAATTACGTTTTTTCACAGACAATTTCAAATTTCTATGAAGACCGACTCAGTCCCTTAAAATAGGCTGAAAAAATTGACAGTAAAAACTGAATTTTATTTTTCATCAAAATCATACTGTGATCCAGAGTATTCGTAGGATTTAATTTTTGTTTGTTATATAAATTACCTGAAGGACAAGCCATCACTTCAACATAACTGAAGTCGCAGTTGCCTCTCTTTATTTTATTAACCATGTTTTGAATATTTTTGAAACCAGTAACAACAGCAATTTTCAAAGTCGTTTCTCCGTTAGTGATTTCTACAGTCTCAACATCACTTCTCCTAAAATAGAAATGACTGTTAACCCTGAAGGGAAATTCAATTTAATAAAACACTATGGTAAAACACAAACCGAGCATTAGGCCGACGGAAATCTAAAGGTTGATTTAAATTAAAATGACTACAGGTGAATTCGGCAACATGATATGCATAACCCCCTGAGCTTGACCCCTGGGGCCTTGTTAGATATCGGTATGGTAGAACGTTTTGCCAAGGCCAGTCAGGTTCCATGTTCGACTCTAAGTTGAGCATTATGTTCTCATCATTGAACAGTGTTGCAACTTCCACTACACCAGATCAATAAGTTAAATAATAAATTATGGTAAATAAGAATATACTGTTTACCGGGGGTGACTACGCAATCAACATCTCTGACATCGGATGTCTGAAACTGCTGTCTTGAAGCCTCTAGCTTTTTGTCATAACAAGGCATGATAGTGACATGATATATTTCAGATAGCTTTATGCCCAAGGATTTTGATAAAAATCCTTTTACAAGCCTCCCCATGATTTGCTGAGGTGACCTACAAGTGCTCAAATGCGGAAGTAAATGAGATTTAGTTTTCTCAGCGTAGCAAACCCAACCTTAAAACAAAATACATGTAAGAACTTTCTCTTATTTATTGAATGAAATTCTATACCAGGGCAAGTTGAAGCAAGCATTGGTAATGCTGTTTTGTCACCATTTGAATACCTTTCATATCTGTTAATAAATTCTTTTTGTTCCTCCACTAGTGCAAGATCTTCTGCCAAACCCATGTCCAAAACCATATCAGCACCGAGGCGCTTCAATAAGCCTATTATTATAAATATTATTCCAAATCCTAAATATATTAAAAACAGAAAAAGAAGAGTTTTAAACCTGTCAACTTTTGAAGGCAGTCATTTGGAGTCAATTTGTACGCCGCTGCTAAAGACAGTATGGGTTGGATTTGTATCGAAACGACAATTTGCTTTATCCCAAGCTAGAATTAACAGAATACTTTAATTTAAAAAAAATTGATATTAATTCACCACTTACTTCATCCTTATTTTTGAACATCTTCATCATTTCTTCATGGCTTTGTTGCGTGATCAGTACAGTTTCGGCAGTTGTAATGCATCCACTACAAGCTAAACAATCGGCCAAAGAAATATCAACTCTTCCCAGCTTACTTTTTTCTCCAGCCTAGATTTGGTTCATTATAAATTAACTTAATTTATTATTATTGGGAATTAGACTTCTTTATGTGAAAAATAAGAATAATCTACTGGACAAGTAGATAAGACAGGCAATAAGTTGGCCATTTCCATCCTGTCCATTGTACATTAAAAATTATCTTAGAGCTCTCAAATCAAGTTATAAACATTTTCTATATACATGCTACTTGATAACACTATACAATATCCCATAATACTATGTAACTAACATAAGTAAAGATCATATAAATGCATTTACTCACATACTAACGAGTTAGTAAGAAAACTATATACCTGGTATGCTCTCATCTGGTGTCATGCCTTGACATGGTAACATTAATGGCTTTTCTCCGCTTGCCAGATAAAAACATTAGCATACGTAAGAGCTAGTGTCAATACGGCCTATTCTGAGTCAAAGGAAAATAAACCAATTCATGTTCTAATCTCTAGGCCCTACACTTTCAATTTTTATTGCTGAGATCTACACAATAGAACCAAGTGCTCAAGAAATATTTAGAAAAGGATCCGGTGGTGCAGGATATACATATTCTCAGACAGGCAAGTAAGGGAAGCCTTAGACTTCTCCACCTTTAATTCAAATGTGGCTTAACATATCTCCGCCTCCTAGAAAAACGAAATTGTTCTGATGTGGGTGCTAGGACAGGAGGAAATTGACGGCAATGGCCAACAAACTAGTAAAATAGATGCAGCCTTCACATCCTTTGGACCAGAACCGCAAATTGGCATGCTACAAAGCATGTCAAAAGCAGAACTGAAAAAAAAGAAAAAAAAAAGGAATGACCATCACTAGTACCAATTGCAAAACAAGACAAATGGTTAATTAGTCAAGATCTCAAACAGGAAAAAATCTTACCACCTTTTTTTAAAATTATTATTCATTTTATTTTATTTCTTTTTTCTTTTTACCCCCTTAGTAGGTAAGAATTAATGAAAAATATGCTTATATTGGCTGTTGCTGATCCTATTACCATCTTGAAAAATGGAAAAACTGAGACAATCTGCTGACTTTGTCATGAAGAAATAGAAACATAGGAACCATGTCCTTGGTGACTGCAAAGCATTTCACTGGAAACGGTAGACTCTTCAAAAAGAAATGTTAATGACTAAAGAAATAAGTAAAGGGGAAGCCCAGAAATTACTAAACTACATTAAGGTTAGTGCAGTTTTTGCTGTTTGGATATAAAGAAGGGTCAATTTCACAACAGATCTTTTATATCACAGTGGTTAGCAGTGACTCTGAAGAAGGGGGAAAGAAAAAAACTCAGGATCTATGAGGGCGATTTAACTCAATAACGTTTCTTTCAGCTGGTCCAATATATGGCTAATGCCTCTTTTGAGTCAACAAGTCAGTTATGAGGTTGAAAGATTCCTTGCCTCTTCTACGGTATGTATTGCACCAGCCTGTCTGGGAACCACCACTGGGAATTTGTAATTTGATCCTTACTTCTATCTACCCATCCTCACTTACTGACACATTTAGCCATCTTCAGAGTATCTGTGCAGACTACCAAACTAGTGAAAATAAGCAGATATAATAATGGATAAGGACCACATTACAGGTTCATCATACTGCACACCACTGGAGAGAATCTATCACTACTGGGAATTTGTATTTTATCTTTACCTTGGTCTACATATCCTCACTCTGTTACATTTAGCCATCTTCAGCATGTCTGTGCAGACTACAAACCCAGAGGAAATAGGCAGATCAAATCGATCGATACAGGTTCATCACACTCCATACCAAAGAAGGAAATCTATCACTACTGGGAACTATAATTTTATCCCCACCTCGGTTACCTGTCCTCACTGTCTGACACATTTTGTCATCTTGTCATCTTCAGCGTGTTTGTCCAGACTACCATCCCAGACAAAATACGCAGATCAAAAAATCAATAAGGATCACATTACAGGTTCATCATACTGCACACCACAGGAGAGAATCTATCACTACTGGGAACTGTACTTTTATCCTCACCTCACTCTACCTATCCTCACTGACAGATTTCATCACCTCGCCATTTTCAGCGTGTCTGTGCCCAGTGGGAATAAACAGATCAAAATGATCGATAAGGATTGCATTACAGATCCACCACACTGCAGGAGGAAATCTATTGCTATTGGGAATTACTACTGCATGGTCTTCAAATCTTTCTACGAGCTCGGTGGGAGTGAGAATACAAAGATGATCCTGTGCTCTGGAAATCTATGCTGACAAATTGGCAATGTGAATGCTGACAAATTGGCAATGTGACATGCCAAATTGCATCTATTTCTAATAATTACAGTTATATTTACTTTGTTTATTCCAATAACTTACACTGTTGACATTGTAGTAAGAACCATCATCATCTATCTTAATTTTAGATCCTGTGCCCGAAGGCTCTTTTTTTATTTCCACTGGTTTTATACATTGCTATTAAAAAAAGAAAATAACAATATTAAAATGAAACTGTTGAAATTAAAATTATTGCGTTTAATTTTTACCTGAGATGGTGTAATAAAATCGTCGAGATTGGCGAGACGAACAACGTCGCTGAAATTACCACTCATTTTATGGACAATTTACAAGCAAATAAAAGAGAAACTATAGGGGTATAAAAAAATACTCTAACGTAAGAAACGTCAAATTGTCAAAACCATGATGAATAAAAACCTCCTTCGTAGATGTTGCTGACCAGCACGACCATGAAAACTGTTGCTGAACAACCTCTATAACACTTCCCTCTTGATCATGAGTCATGACGAATTATTTCGTTTCGTCATGTTCCATGATAAAGTGAACAAAAATATTGTAAAAATTAATTTTTAACAGTAAAAACAATTATTTAACTATGGAAAAGATTGTACAATGAAAGTCACAGATATAACTAAGACAGTTTTATTCTAAATGCAATTGATAATAAAATTTGGGAAAAATTTGATTTTTTGTAACTATTCAGAAATCGTGAGATGCGGTCTGGTGTGATGTAGGTTTCAGAAAAACATTTTCTTTATCGTGCCAACGTTTCGATCTTTTTGAGATCATCTTCAGGATCTGGGATTTACAAACATTGTTTAAATTTAACAAATACATGTAGGATGTGGAAAAAAGTGAATTTATACAATGCAAAAAAAAATATATTTTTTATATTTGATCAAAGTATTTCTACTTATGCAGAAAACAAACACTTTGAGTGAGTAGAAATACTTTGATCGAATATAAAAAATATTTTTTTTTTGTATAAATTCACTTTCCATAACGCACAAGGTTGGTAGGCAATGGAATTCCATTTATACTCACCGCAGGACAGACATTTTTACATAAGGTAAAATTTATCTGTGCGCTTTTCGTTAGGTTTATCTTTATTCTCCACTTTGTGAACCATACTGTTTATTCATTCAGGTTTTGTAAGTGTTGAGTTACTTGAGGGGTCCGAATTACATGTAAGAATTGCATCAGCGAATGTGTGTGTCAACAAATGTTAACATGTGTAGGAATATCTGCAGTGTATATGGAAAATAGAAAAGGGCCAAGTATGCTTCCCTGAGGAACACCCGCCCTAATGGGTATATAAGGTGAGAATTCAGTTCCCTGACGGGCAATATATAAGATATCCATTTTCTCCTTACAACAGGCCAATAAGGTGCATAGAGGGCCAAAGGAGTAAGATTTAAAAAAGAGGAGTCTTGAATCAGCGGTCAGACTGAAAGGACAAAATTGAGAAGGGCCAAGCTGTGTATTTTTCAAATTAATTAGTGGAATCTTTATTTTATAAGAAAAAATGTTCCGGGCCTTATGGACATATAAGACTGGAGTCTGATCCCAGATTGCTAAAACCAGCAATAGATGATTTTCATGGCAAAACAAGAAGTGCCCATTTCTAGGGTTCTTCTCAATCGGGCCAGAGAAGTTAAGCTCCAGGGGCTATCACCTTTTTTTTTTTTTTTTAATTGAAGGTGCTTTTATTATTACACAACAGATAGTGTTAGATCCTGCATCCATTTTATGTCCAATTTATTAGAACAACATGGAAAAGTTTGTAGATAATATGATTGGTCAGACATTAACTCATTTTTTATTGACAAATAAAACATCTAAACGTAATCATTAATCAAAGTTTTTAGTGTAATTGTTGAAGTATTGGAGAATTCATACCATATGGTGTGGTCCTGGTTTCGTTTTGGTTTACACATTGAGAAAGTTACCGTATCTTGTTTCGCTTATTTTCACAATTTCAAATGACAATGAGCCTGTAGCTTAATCATAATTAACATCAATTAATGAAAACATGCATGTGTTTGTTGGATAAAACCAATGAAAATAGGCATGACTGCTCCAGTATGATCAAAGATGCAATTATGGTTTAAAACTAGCCACTTTCATATCAAAACATGGAAATTGTGTCATGATAATATTTTATCGAACTGTTGTTTTAAAAATAAACAGGTTAGAATAAAAGGTACTTTAAATAAAAAGCTTTTAAACATGTTTGTTATTTTATTTTTAGAAATAACTCTTTTACAACTTAATCAATAATTAGTAATATCTTATGGAAACTAACATAATTCCAGTTTAGGCACTTTTTGCTTAAAATTATAATTGTAATACTAAACTGTAGAATAAATTAAAGCGTGATAAATTTAAACCCCCCAAAGGTTTGGTTCGAAGAACTTCAACAATTGATTTCTTCTCCTTACAATTTCTCCCCTCATCAATGATTTTAAGCATAATTATACATGAAAATAAAAAAATAATTTAAAAATTTAATTCGGTAAAATAAATTTTTCGATTCGTTTAAAGCTTTGTTTATTTTCGTTTTCCTCCTGGGAGATTCTTTATTATTAGCCTTTTATCATTATTTAATTAACGACCTTTCTTTCCTTTTATTTGATTTTTTTTTTTACAAATTTACATGTTCTACATACAATATTATCATAAAATATGCTCTTTATCTCTGTTTTTAACAAAAATATATATAACTAAAATTGCATCTGCATATAATAAAATTTTCTCTCAATTTATATGGGTGGATGGCCATAAGGATATCGTAGTATAGGCGCCCAGTTGTACAAAATACTTTCAGCGCAAGCGAAATCTGGTTGAGACTGCGGAATAAGAGTTGCTGCGCCAAGCAGTAGCAAAAGGAACGCACTTATTGGCACAGAAGCTCTCATCACCCTACCAAGGAAATTGTGACACCTAACTAACGTCCTGGTTTCAACCTCTTCTCCACTGAAACAAATTCCAATCGTTATTACAATTATTCACATACACGGTATTCTAATTTAAATAAAACGTGCAAACTAAATTCTAATACTAATTGTGTAGAAATACTCACATATCAACTTGATCTCCTTGGTCTGATGACTCCGAAGGCTAAAAGAAAAATTTAAAAATAATCGATATTAAATTAATAGTGTTTTGTGCTATTTATAAAATTAAGTCAAATTCTTCATGGTCCTGTTTTTTTTTAATTCAAATAAAAAAATTTACTATTTAATTTATAAATATTAAATGATTTACAATGAAATTTAAATTATTAATAACTCAGGAAACTTAATTTCTCTTTTTTTTTTAATGCTGTGCTAGCTAATTTTTCCAGTGTAAGAAAAGCCAATTTCAATCTAAAGCTCCACTAATTCATTCAAAATTTCAAAGATTTATAGTAAGCAAAATTTTAAATTAACAACTAACAAAACCATGCTTTTTTTCAAAAAAACAATATTGTGATTTGGACTGGTTTGCTTGGTAAAGCATATTGGACATATTTTCATTATTTTTATGCTTGTTCACTTTTTACATCACATCAATACTTACATGATATAAAAGATAAGTAAATAATGAAAATATTCGATATGACAATATAACAAACCTTGCACAAACCACATGTTACAAAATTTACATTCACCTGCTGTGATGTAGGTGGCTGAGCACCGGCTAATCGGGCTAAATAGAGCGCTGTCAAACGAGTCAAGGATTGTAATCTTAGTCTCATTCTGTGTAATTTTTGACATGCTAGTTTTGTTTCTTCTGTCATAACTTGGCGTGCAGTCTCCTCAAGGGAAATTATTCTAGGCTCGCATCTTTCAAGCTCCTGCTTCAACTCCTGTTTGAGGAAAATCAGTTAAATATGCATTTATTTAAATGTCATGTATAACTTACCCTAAATTTTTCCAGTTTAGCTTGTATTAAATTAGCTGGATCATTAAGATTGATAGGTTCTGACTGATTGATGCTGACTTCTGTCCTTTCCAACCAAGCAGTGAGCTCAGCTATTGTATCGTGAAACTCGCCATTCTAAAATCAAATAATTAATATTAAAATAATGTCAAATACATTTTTCAAAAATAAATTAAGTATATAGTACCTGAATGAGAGCAGTCTGCAGTTTAGCTTGCCATGAGGCAGCGGATTCACAAACTCTGTCCCATCTCAAATTGTCGTTTGCTAACCTGGTCCTCAGATCCCTTGCTCTTTCTTCGCTATCACTGTGTTCGGCTAAATGTGTACCGACGATGTTCATAGAGACAACTAGGTTCCTATGACTGTCGAGGTCTAATAGCAGTTCCTAGATAAATTGAAAATTTTAAATCTGAAGTAATTCCATGTAAAAAAGGAAAACGCTTGGCAAATTCATACCCTCTGGTCTTGGATTACGTCTTCTAATTGTTCCATAGAAGTTGGAGGGGTCGACGGTTGCGAAGACAACCGGCCTTCTGCACACTGTAGCCATTGTTCCAGCCGCCAAAGATCATTGTCTAATTGTTTCCAGTTGTTGTTGGAACAAAGAGGGCAAGATAGCTTTCCATGTGCACTGATACAGAAATTTAAAAAAAAATTAAAAATATAAAATTTGATTGGCGAAAAAATAATCTTCAATGCAATTAATGTATAACAACACTAGTACATAAGTATCGTGCAAAAATAATAATTTAAAAACCAAAAAAATGCTGTCGAAAAATTATGGTGTCCATGCTAAATTTAGAATTTTTTTTAAACTTAACTGTTTACATGTAAGCCTATATTTATCCATAACGGAAGACCTGAGAAGCATGATAAATTGGTTTTTATAAATAATGACTACCAATATATTCAATAAGAATGTTTTTTTTTGTGTTAAAATTTGGCAATTTACTACAAAAATTGTCTTACGGAAATAATACCTTAATCTCTTTTAAAATCAACTAGACAACATGAAGTCTTCTGTTTTTTCATAGTACATATTGTAAATTAAATTTTTCTTTTTTTGATATATGTTGAAATCTTCACAGTATACCTAAACATAACTGTTACATTAACATGCACTTGGACGCCACGATAAGAGAACAATCGAATACCTCGTTTCTTTAAGTTGGTTCAATTTCAGTTGAGCTTGCTGCCTTAAAGCTTTGAAGCGATCGTTGATAGATTTTATCTTTTCAACTTGCGCCTCAGTCTCATTTGCATCATACTGTTCTAAAAGCAGCTCACTTAGGTGTTTTACATAATCAAAAGTCGAGTCACACTGGCTAATGCAATTTCCCTAAAAAATATTCATTATTATTTGATTGCCAAAATATTGCAAAATAATGTTCGATAATTACAATTTTCTGGTAAGTTTCAAAATCGTCTAGTTTTGCTAGTTTGGATAAAATCTGTTCCATATCTTCTATTGATGTCTGAAGATTTGTAATGAAAGCGTCTTTCCTTGAAATCGGGCTATCATTCCACCCGAGTGTATCTACTTGGGTGCTTCTGTCTGTTTCAAATTTGAGAGTACTTACTTCTACACTTTGATCTGTCATCTAAAAACAAAAAAAGTAAAATTAACCCAAGAATAGTAATTTAAAAAGCTAAAATAAAACCAACCTTTACAGGTAATATATTGGAATCTCTAATCGCAGCTAAACGTAGCTTCACATCCTTCCAAATACTTTGATATTCGTCCATCATATGTTTTATCTTGTTTATGTCTTTATCGGGACACCATTTCATTACCTTTAATCCTAATTCATCAGCCTCTCTCATATTGTCATTCTCTTCTCTTAGAATCTTCTCAATTTCCTGAAGGTAAAGTAATAAATAATTTGTTAAATTTTATTTTAATGATTGAAGACTTACATCCAAATGATTAACTAGAGCTTCAGGAGTATTGATTTCCGCCATCTCCTTTACTTCAGCCATTGTCAACATAGCGTCACATTTGACCATCGCAGTAACCGCCCTTTCCTGAGCTTTCAAAAATTTCTCATAACTCTTCGCTCTTGAGTCAGCAGTCTTTTCTGCACCTTGAACTCTACTTAAGAGGTTTTCTTCAGCTGTTTGTAGTTTCTCTGGTAAGCCGATTATATCGTTTGGCAAAGAGTACTTTCTCAAAAGGATTCGGTATGTTTCATCAAGTAGTTTAAGCCCTTCGCTATTGAGTGATTTGATGTCTGATTCAACAGCCTAAAATTTTTTTAAATCAATATAAAGTCTTAATTTTTAAATAGAATGCTTTTAAAACATACTTTCAAATTTTGATTAGTTTGCGAAATATTCTCAACATTGCATAAAGGTGGAGTCAAATGGTTTTCAAGCACGGTAACTTCCTTTGCCATATTGTCCATCCAGGTCTGTCGTTCATCAACCATGACAAAGATATTTTGAATTTTGGCCCATAGAGATTCAATGGAGCTCCTTCTCTCATTAGAAAGCACACAAATGATGCTCCATCTAAAAAAATATATATATGTAATATATTAAATATTTTCATCTCAACCAAGACATGAAAAGAATAATTAATTAAATTATAAAAATGAAAATACCTCCTTTCAATATTATTCATTGCCATTGTAATACCCTCAGTGTCTAAAACTATGTGGCACAGTTCACAGTCATTTAAGAGAAGTTCACACAGATTAAGTACCTCACCGATCTCAGAACTGTGTTGTTCTATTTCAGTTTGAAGCTCCTGATAACAACAGATTAAAATTAAAACATCATTATAACAATGTTATTACATTAACAAAACAAAAATTTACCTCTTGTTCTTTTAAAAGTTTTTCAAAATTATCACTCGAAGAAGAAGTAAAAGTAAAAGGAAGCGAAAGTTTATGTTCCATATTTTGAAGCCAAGTCCTCAAGTGTTCCATTTTTACTTCTAATTCAGCCATGTGCTGTGACAAAAAATAGTATTAGATGGGAATCGTGAGTACATATAATGAAAACAGTACCTGTATGACTGTACGTAATTTTGCAGCCCTTCCGTCAGTATTGGCAAGGATATTCTTCCATGTTTTTGTTAATGTTTCTAACGACTGGGTTAAGCGTTTTCCATGAGGTGTGCCCTCATCTTCGACACTTAAGAGTTCCCGGCCAGTCGTAGATAGCCAATCGACTTCTTTTTTCTTAATAGACACCTCAGATTGGATCTCTGTTTCTAGACGTCTAAGTGCTTGTCCTGCATCCATGAATCTATGACTAGACATTCTGTCCAATCTTTCATCGACGCCTTTAGCCCAGTTCAAGAACCTTTCGAACCTGAAGCATTTATGAAAATTTAATTTTGAATAAAAACGAGATTTATACAAATTAGATGAAGAAGAAGAAAAATAACTTTATTCTGGAACTGGTGTCCCCTAAGAATAATTTACATGAACTAAATAAAGGAAGCATCTTCTATGAAGTTAAAAAAAAAAAAAAAAAATAGAAATCTTGGCACAATGTATACCAATAAGGCACAGGACAGAAGAAAAAATTACGAGAACATTAAACAAAAATAACAAATGTTAACATGAGGTCTCTGCTTGGAGGGAGAGGAGGTGATTATACAGGTGGGATTTAAAGGTGGAAAAGGAGGCAGCGTGACAAATAGAAAGGGGAAGGGAGTTCCAGAGTTTAGGGGCTCGGATCAGAAATGATCTTTCAAAGGTATGGGTTGTATGTTGCGGAAGGATAAGGTCAATAGGAGATGAGCAGGTGTTACGAGTGTGAGGAGTTGAATTGGAGGGATTGGATGATGTAGGATGACAAGTGTGGATGGACTGGAAAAGAAAGCAACCTAGGAAATACTGTGCACGGAAGGAGGGGAATAGCCAGGAAAGTTGGGAATACAACCCCAACACCCGGGATCCCCGTGGGGTGCCGTACACAAATCTTACGCAACAATTCATAATATGTTTCAATAGCGCGGTCTCCCCCTCCGAGAGACCGCCGTATGCCAAACAGCTATAATCGAAGAAGGAAGTATAAGGGAAGATACAAGGATTTTCCGGGTGGAGAAAGGTAAGAGAAGCCAGGACCGACGAAACAGGCTGAGGGAGGTAATGGAATGGCGGAAAATTTGGGAAATGTGAGAATGCCAGGAAAGGTTTTGGTCAAAGACTACTCCTAGGTTTTTAACTGAAGAGCAGAAGGGGATGGGATGGTTATTTAGCATGAGAGGTGGGATGCTGGGGAGGGAATTGAGGAGTTGCCTGGACCCGATAATTATGGCGGTGGATTTGGACGGATTGAGGACTAGGGAATTTTTATGGGCCCATTCGTTGATGGAGTTTAGGTCTTTTTGGATCTTGAGAGTGGCCGAGTGAAGATCGGAAGGGTGGAAGGATATGTATATTTGGGAGTCATCGGCATATAGGTGATAGTTACAGGACTGGATGGAGTCGGGCAGATCATTGATATAAATGGAAAAAAGGATAGGAGAGATGCTAGAGCCTTGGGGCACCCCAGATTTTAGAGGGAGGAAGGAGGAGGTAAGGCCATTGGGAAGGGAGACAGCTTGGTGGCGATTGGTAAGGTAGGAGTGGAACCAACGGATGGTGCTGGCGGAGAAGGAAAAAGATTCGAGTTTAGAGAGGAGAGAAAAGTGAGGGACAGAATCGAAGGCTTTAGAAAAATCAAGGACAAGTATACAATACAATATACAAATTACCTCTTGTCGTAAAGATGGGCTAATTGAATTTGATCTTCTAATGTTTGCCTCACAAAGGAGAGCTGGTGTTCGAGGTCAGATTGCTGTTGTGAAAACAGCCAGCATCTTTGTGACATTAGTTTTATGTCGTTCGGACTCAAAGTGTCCTTCAGGACATCTTTCAGCTCTTCGAGGTAACTAATATCACCACCGAGTGCATCAACTTCCCTCGAAACCTCCTATAAAAATAGAAATATAAGTTTATCTTTGTTCAGAAGTCAACAGATTTCAAAAAAATGTATTTACCTCAATTTTAGCTAATCTATGTTCTAGTTTTTCATATGGAATAAATTGTTGAGATTCATGAGTTTCATTTGACAAATGATTTTGTATGTCTTTAAATTTATACTGTATTTTGTTAACCTGACTTTCATATGTGTCATAATTCTCCTTAACTCTCATCAAACTGTCTTTCCTAAAATTTAAGATAACAATGCGTCATTAAAACCAATGTTATAAGCTAGCACTATATTTAAAAATTCTATTTGAAAACTAGGAGCAGCTCGAAAATAGTAATTTCAACAGTGCAATAAACTATCTTAGAAATCTGTTATTACCATGTACGTAGTGCTGCTTGTAGGTTAGACATTCTATTGGATATTGAGGAATGTTCATATTTCAAAGAATTGGCCAAGCTGTCATCGCACACTTTCATTATCATGTTCAACTTTTTGTGAAGAGATTTTTCCATTTCTTCACCTTCGTGGAACCGTTTCAGCATGACCTGTAAGTAAAATGTTTAAGAAAGTTTGTCCCGATTCGGATGGATTTCACCTGACAGGAGCATACCTGAATAGCAGCGATCGTCTTCCCAAGAGATTTCGCATGGACGTATCGCAGTTTTAGTTTATTCCTATCCGTTTCGGCATCCTTCAGCCAATTGAGCAAAAGATTTTGCTCCTGCCTGTACTTTTCCCATGATATCAATCGTCCTTGTATCTAGAAAAAAAGAAAGAGTAGTTTATTTTAAGGAAAAATGCTAAATAAAATCAATCTTACCTCAGTCTGCTTATCCATGATTCTTGCCAATGTTTCATTATGAACATTGGTCAACCTGTTGAACTGCTCTATTACTGACTTGTCAGCATTAGCTTTATGGCTAGGTATTAAAGATTTTTGGCAACTGATAACATCATGATGTACCTTGAAATTTTTTTTAACAAATTAGAAAAATATGCATAATTAACACATCAAAGTAAGATATGCAAAGAAGCATAGTTAGGATATTTATTTTATTTACTTCTAAATTAACTTACTTGGCACAATTTATTTTGGTCTGAAAGCTCATGATAGTGTTGGGGCAAAGAGGAGTCTAAAAATTGATTGACGTGATGTAGGTAATCTTCCCAGAGCGTCAATACGTTCGCGCTCTCTTCTGTGTTTATAAGTCTTGACGATAGCCTGTGGTATTCTTGGAAAGTTTCTCGGAATATTTTCTCCCAAAGCTGTAAATTCGACAGTTCAATAGTTCAGATCCGGGTTATTTTTATTTAGAGGATTCTGTTCAATTTACTTGAAGAAGTTGCATCACAGATAAGCTGTCGGTTCGGTACGGCTCATTACCGAGGTCGACGATTTGGTCTTCAGTTTTACTGAGCAATACCAGATGGTCTCTTAGGGCAGTTAATTGCTTGGTGGGTTCTTTCTCAGCTTCGACTGATTTTAGAGTCTAAAACAACAATTAAAAACTTTTTTTTTAATTTGCAACACAAAAGGTTAAAATTCTACCCAATAAGAGAATTGTGTTTAAACAAAGAAATGAGTATTTGATTCCCTGCTCCAATTCTTGGAGGAAACAGGGCTGTTTTATTGTATATAGATATATTCATCTTTGTGTATATTGTGAGTGAACGTATAGAGTTAGACCCTGATAGATATATATTAATAGTTCAATTTGATTAGTCGTACATGTAAAATGTAAATAATGAAGGAACGCCTTCTGTTAATGAATAGTATGTAAATAAGAAAGATATGTTGAAGAGTGAGTGAAAGTATTTCTAAGTTTAAAAACTGCTTGTGTTAAGTCTAAAATGACATAGCTATTGACATCCCTGGAGCCTACTTGTCAAAGAAAATTCATGATCAGATAGGAAGTCAAGTGGACTGTTTTCTCCTCAAAACAATTTTTCCCAACAGTTTAAGAAGAATTTGAACTCCTTGAAAACGATAAAGCTGGTATATAGTTATATACAAAGTCCAATTTTTGATATTCAAATTGAAAATAGAGGCTAAGCAAGAGCGAGATTAACTCCATAGAAGACAAAATTGGTGACCACAAGAAAAAAATACACTCTCCCCATCAGAGTTTGACTTAGTATAATAGGAGGGGGGGGACAAACACACCCACAAAGCGCATGCACTAAAAACAGACTCAGAGACCAAAAGTTATATAGACGCACTCACCCATACACAGAGGGGAACAAGAGAGAAAGAAAGAAAAAAGAAAGGAGAGAGAGAGAGAGTGAGTGAGAGAATGATTGTGTGTGAGAAAGAGAGAAAAAGAGAAAGAGTGGGAGAAAGAGAGAGAGGGAGAGAGAGAGAGAGAGAGCGAGAGAAGAGAGGAGAGAGAGAGAGAGCGAGAGAAGAGAGAGGAGAGAGAGAGAAAGAGAGAAGAGAGACAGAAGAAAGTGAGAGAGAGAGAGAAAGAGAGAGTGAGAGAGAATTACAGAGGGAGAGGGAAGAAAAGGAAAAAAGAAAGAAAGAAAGAGAGGGGAAGAAAAGGAAAAAAAGAAAGAAAGAAAGAGAGAGTGAGAGAGAATTACAGAGGGAGAGGGAAGAAAAGGAAAAAAAGAAAGAAAGAAAGAAAGAGAAAGAAAAAGAAAGAAAGAGAGAGAGAGAGAGAGAGAGAGAGAGAGAGAGAGAGAGAGAGACAGAGACAGACAGAAAGAGAACAGAAAGATAGATATCCGGCAATAAAATTCGAAAAAGTTTTATAGAAGATAAAAAACATCATCTACCATTTTTAGTGAATCGTAAAAGGAAAACGCATACGCATACGGACGCACAAACAAACATACGTATTAAAGCACAAACATACACGCATACCGACGCACGAACACATATATGTGCTAAACCCAAACACAAACGCATACCGATGCACGATCCCACACGAAGGAAGTATTTCTAGTTACAATTTATCAAAGACTATGTATAAAATACAACTTTATTTATTAATCAGTTTTGAATGTAAAGGTAATTAATGGAAAGAGAACCAACAGAAACAATTTGTTAAATTTCCTCCTAAGTCTGCAAGATATGAAGATCAAATAGATCGGTAACGGCCAAATTGCAGAACCAATTTTTTTGTGGGATTGGAAAACACTAACGAGTGCAAACTTTATAATAAGACAAAGTAGTCATAAAAGGCAGTTTTATGGGAAAAGAGTTAACAAAAGGAATTTACTGCGTGAAATCTGGACAAGAAACGCTGATAGATGCGTGTCTCAAAATAAATGAGTTGTTCATCACTCCTTCACTCATTAAAAGTAGTGTATATTTATATTATACGTATATTTAACTTAATTAATATGGCGTTTCGAAATTAGTATTTAATACAACGAGGTGGACGGGAGAAGGAAATAAAGAAGTCAAATCTGATTTATGTTTTCAGGATCGATGGAGTAATTGTTCAAGGTGAATGGATAAAGTTTTGCAAAGCGGAGGAAGGGTGTGACACGCAAATGTAAACAATGCCCCGCGAACACACACAAGCACAAAAACACACACACACAAACGGGAAAGTAGTGGGAAAACTAATCAAACAGCCCGGAATTTAACTTCTTTTAATTTCACTTCGTCATGCGAGCCTTTCCCTGTCAACACCGCAGAACTCTACTTTATTTCACTTGCCATGTCCCACTTTGGCTGTTCGTTACCCTCTTGAAACGTCAACGATAAAAAAAGCTAGATATTTAATCTACGGGGAAAAATATATTTCTTACCTTTTTGATATCTTCGAGGATTACGGGTTGCTTGATTTTATCAGCAGCGTCGATGGCTTTGAGGGACAACTGTGCGTCCTGAAGCCTCTTGGCCAATGAGTCGACTTCGGGTCGAAGCACCTCTATACCTACCTCTTTAGATATGGCATCTGCTAATCTTCTTAACTCCTCTACCTTATCGTTCCGATCTTTCCATTCCTACAAAACAAACAAAACCCTTATCTCAGTGAATATCTTATGTACCACTTTTCCTATGTTTTTTCTCATTGTAACAGAGAAAATACTATTAAGGCAATAAATCTATAAAGGAAACTAGGTCCTTTAGATTACTCTATACAATAGCTTCATTTATAGCACTTTTGCACCTGGGTCCTTCAGGTATCAAAGCAGATAAAAAAAGCCATCCGGCTATATAAATTTTTACAATAAAACAAAATTCATTTGCGCTGTATCGTTCTGAACCTTGACATTGAATAAGGTCCCCCTAGACTAGTAAATAAAAGATCAAAATATTGTCTAACGAGATACAGGACAGTTATAAGGATGACCTCATTTCTAATGAAATTATCTCATTTTTATTTATAACACGCAAGACAAAATTAAAAGAACATTTAAATGCGCATATTTGATTTAAAAAAAGGAAAACTGAAGGCATTTCATTTAAGAGTGCCCAGAAGAAGATGAAGAAATCAAAGCCAGATGTAAAATTTTATCTATGTGTTCATCTTTTGTTATTGTTTTTGTCTAGATGTGATTTTAAATTCCCTTAGTGATTAAAAACCTCTGGGACCTTTTAGCTCTTTACCATAATCAATTTGATTCGAAGATTAGAGTGATGTTAATTTTTTAAAATTATACATGACGCGAAGATGTTTCTTTTTGTGCTTATCGGCAATAAAACTGTTAATTCACCACGTCAAGGTTTCATTTCTCGTTCCACTTTATAAAATCGTTAAATTTAGACTATGAAAAACCTGGTCGTTTACGGAGTAAAACATTTAAAAACTCTTTTCCCAATGGAAACATAAAATGAAACTTTTGAGGGATTTTCAAAATTGACGGTTTTTTAAATGATTATTCGGAGATTGCGAGATGCGGTCTGGTGTGACGTAGGTTTTAGAACGTGCCAACGTTTCGATCTTTATTGAGATCATCTTCAGGGATTTATAAACATTGCTTGAATTTTACAAATACATGTAGGATGTGGAAAATTTTTTTAACGTGTTATTTTAAAAAAAGCAAGCTCTAATTATTTTTTTATTATGTATTGTATAATAGCTTTGATCGTTTTTGTTAAGAAAGCTTCATGATAAATTATTTTAATTATCTGCTTTCACTTATTCCAATTGTCCATGCACGTTCCGTACAATGTCTCTTTTTCCTAATGGAAGATTTAGAAATGGAACAATGTTGAGCTTTGTATCATTGTTATGTAGAAAGGTAAGTAAAGGGTTGTTGAAAAAGAAAGTTCTACTTCGGACTTGTCGTTATTTATGAATAGGAAAAATCTATAAGATAAGGGCGTTAAATTTTGGAAAGTGTCGACGATGAATAAATTAACTGAAAAATTTTTAAATATGAAAATTTATGGCCATTTCCTTCTTTGAGATAAGATAACATGCGACGGTTTTAAGAGAAGAATTTTGCATTTTACGTTTGAAAGCTTTATTATAAATATATGGTTTTTAAAAATTTGCTTTTTATTAGAAAGGTGTGTTTTTTTATTTATGTTTGTCATGCTAGTCTTCAAATGAAATTTGAGTATGAAAGGTGAGGTTGGGCCCTGCCAATGTCCAAAAGGGTCGAGTACCTCTGTCGGATCCATAGGGTAAGGGCCCGTCGAGAAAGGGCGTAGTGTCCACAGGCGGAGGAAACTTTCGCAGAACCGGTGCCAGGACGAGACTGAAAGCCCGCCACGATCTTTCCACTCGTACGAACGATTTCCTCGGCGTCCTGAGGACGTTGTGAACTCGCGGTCCTCATTCCACTGGGGGGAATGAAAATAGATTCCCTGGGCTCGATACGGTGGGGAATCGGGTGGGCGTCACATCCCCCAGACACCGGCGTGATGAAATCCTCCCAAATACACTCAGCCGATTGATAAAATACACATACAAAAAAAAACCCAAACAGCTTATTACATAACTTAGATTAAAAATACAGGCATTTTATTAATGGAAAATGCCACCTACACAGCGAAAATACGAATCCGATGAAGCCATTGCTTCATTTTCTGCTGGATTTTCATGAAACACTAGGTCATTTATATAAGTTGTGTTTTTAAAATACGAAATCCTTTTCGTTTTTTTAATCTCTTTTGAACCTTATTCGCTACACGATAGCTAAAGCGAATCGACCCGATTAAAAAAAAAAAAAAATAAAATAAATAAATCAGCCAAGAATAAAAAACAGCAATACAGTTATTTAATCAAACTTGTCTGTATAAATATTTACCAACTGAACTGATATAACTTATTTATTTAACTTTTCATTAGTTCATCAATGAAATTATTTAATGACGCTACTTCGAGTTTGAAGATTTTGCCTGTGTTTTCTTCTGAAAGCTTATCTTCTAGCCACAATTAAAAAAAAATTAAAATTAATAGGATGTAGGACAAAGACCGATTTAATTTTCTTGAAAATTGTAATCCCTCATAGGCTTTATTTTTTTTAAATTCAATTAGATTTCATACCACTTTAATCCGTGGACTATACAAAATGAAAGTGTAAAAAAAGAACTTGTCTTGCAGTTTTGTCTTAGAGTTTGGTTAAATATCATGACGATAAAATTTGAAATTTTGGTGATATAAAGCCATTATTGGAAACGAGAGTTTTCCGCCGCCGAAACAACCCCTTTGGTACGGCAATTGCTTTCTCTGACCGGACATCCTCAAGAGGAGTGTTCTGGAAGAAAATTCGATGAGAAAGCTCTGCGGGACACAATAAAAAGTACTTAATTGTCAAGAGAGCTTGGAGTATCCCAATCCAACATAAATCGTGGACTGTGTAACTCGGGAAATATGAATCGCTCGTTAAGAGCGGTCCTCATTGAGCAGACACGATGCCGAGTAGAAATTACTCAACAACTTTTGAAAAACCCATATGACCTCCGGTTCATCAAAAGACTAGTCACTTGCGATGAAATATTTTGATATCCCAAGACCTAGAAACAATGGCTACACTGCAATCAGACAGCTCTACCAGTTAAAAAGGGCAATGCGACAAAAAGACAATGGTCTCTGTAGTATGAAATTAAGAAGGCATAATTCATTATGAGTTCATTCTATAAGGTCAACCACTGATTCGAAACTTTATTGTGAGCAGTTACAGGAAATGTATTTTATGGAAATGTATTTGACCCAGTGGTACATTACAGGATTGGTAAAAAGAAATCGGATGTTTCAACAAGATAACACCCGACAAAACACGTCTCGTTTCACGAAACAAAAAATTACAAAATTTAACGGAATTGAGCTTCAACTTCACCCAGCTTACGGTCCAGACTGAGCACGTACCGACTACCATCTGTTCCAGACCGTGGCTCATTATCTTCACGGGAAAACTTTTAATACTCTGGATGAGGTTCAAAATGGAGTTATAGAATTCTTCCGTTCAAAACTCAAAAAGTGACGTGAAACAATCCAACACTGCATCGAGATGGCAACAAACCATAGAACACAACGGTTATAGTTCTAAGGGGCGTCGGTGGCCGCAACGGTTTAGGCGTTGACACGGCGCTCATCACAGTAAGGTAAAGGTCCCGGGTTCGAAGCCCGACATACTTACAAATGNTTATCAAATTTTTTTTAATTAACAAGAAAAAGTTCATTTTTTTATGACACCGTATTAAAAGCTTCGTAAATGAGTATTATATAGTTACCAAGACGAGAAAAGAAAACCGCAGGATTTTATCTATGTAAAATTCCTTTTAAATCTTTTAAAAACAATCTGTAAATGAGTTTATCTTTCAGGGATTTGCCAAAGAAAAATTAAACCAGGCTTTTTGGTCCGCTTTGGACGATTAAAAGGGCGAAAAAAAGCGTATTGTACAATTTGAAAATGATTGAATTTCCGTTTGAACTGGACCAGGCGAGGGGGAGGATCTCGGCAATATTCCTCTTCAACCGGCTACGTCCGATTTTTATGGACCGCCAAATTGTTTTTGGTCCAACTGCGCAAATATTAGGATAGATTTAAAAATGAAAAAAAATGTCAAAATATTGAGTTTAGTTTGGAAAAGTGCTTACAAATCGGACTTTGGGATATTTTCCCTATACCAAGCCAGACGGTATTAAACTCAATAAATTTACAAGTTTCCTTTGCTATTAAAAAGTCAATTTTTGACTCAATAAAATCATTTTAACACTCTAAACATCGATCTTATAACTTTATAATATTATAGCGGATTAATTATATACAATTGCTAGGTTAAACTTGGATTTTAGCCCTTCTAATTTAAATTTCTAAATATTAAAAGAAATCTTGCATGCTTGGGGACAAGTTTAATATCGATTTATACGACAAACATTCTGGTTAAAATGAAATTATGCAAATTTATAAAAGAAAAACATACATCTAAATAATTCCATTAGTAAACAAAGACAGTTGTTTGCCTATCATTGATAATTTTTAAGGTTGAACAATATTCAATGATAATGAAATTACGAACAAACAGGATAACAGTTAAATATGAAACAACGTACAAAAACTACAAATTTATGTGTAGTTGAAGCAATACAAATCAACATCCTTGATGAGATCAATTTTTTTTTTCTAACAAGTATTGCCTTATATCACATTTGATTTATTGTTAGGAAAATTTGAAGTTGATAAGTTTATATATCAATGTTTTTTAACTGGCTAAACTGGCATATTAAAGGGGGGTAAATTTACAGTTCTTTTTAGCAGCAAATTTTGACAGATCTTTCCAAATAAAAGATTGGTGTAAGTTGGAACATGGAGTGGGATGAAGTCAAAGGCTTAAATTTTGACTTAACCAATGAAATACTTAAAAAAAGGTTGTAAGTTTTTGTATTCTAGATACCTAAGCAGCGCTGAAAGCCTTGGACCACCTTCAGTTTAAAGCTTGTCTGGCTTAACCTATCTTCAGCTTCTGGGAAAATGAAATTAGGTAACTGATGTCAGTGCCACGAGGGGCCAGGCTGGCAAACTAGCAAACATCTCAACCAGGAAAACAAAGATTTCTCTCAAGACTTAAGGGTAATAAAAGGCGTTTTATACTGCCCATTCAATTACCACCTTAATAAATGGGAAAATTGAACCCTGAAGACTCCGTCATGAAAAAACAGCTGAATTGCCATTTGCAATAAGGCAGGGCTGATAACCACCAATTAATATGGTTATCACGGTCAGTAAAAGTACTCGGGATACAGAAGCGGTTTTAGTTTTTTACATGGGGGCCATTCTACCCCATATGCTGCCCCGGTCTGTATAGAAGCGCTGAACCTTCGACGTACAAAAACCTTGAAAGACCTAAAGTCAGATGCTGCTCAGAGTAATAAAAGATACTGGACAATCTCACTCTTTGCTCCATGTGTTATAGTTGTAGCAACGACTTACGCAAAGGGAGATTTGAGGTTCTTGGTGAAGATCACATCGAATTTGAAATCCCAATGTGCAAAGTACACCCAACAGTAGAGAAAACGTGTTTTTCATTTGAACAAGAAACCTACAGTATTTCGTCTAGAGAAGAAGCATTCTTCATGTGTACACAGATGGTAGCAAAACAGAAAGAGGTGTACTGCAGTGCCTAAATTGAGAAGACCCAGTGAATATACAAAAATATAAACTCCCTGGAGTAGGAAAAACCAGGTGCTTGAATTACGTGAAATATCGAAATGAAGAACTATCCAGGAAACGACAAATAACGCTGCAAACGTATTTAGACAGCAAAATGACAATCCCTATCGCAAGAGTTACTTGTGCGAGGAAAAAAGACCCTAGGGTCAGCACATCAGGGAATGACAGCCCTTCAGGGTGAAAGTCCACTTTCCTTGGGTAGGTCTATGTTTATAAACAAATATGTTTCTTTTTACCAATAAAACTTGTATTTACTATAGTTTACCATCGACTTAATTAGTATGTAAAAGATTTTATAATATTTGAAAAACATTTCTGCTGGGACAAAATTTGAGTGTAAACAAAAAGCTAACAGCTGACTTTATTCAATGGCCGAAAACCTTCTTCTAAATGTATTTTTTGTTTTAAATATATTTTTCATATTTTGTTCTACAATTTTTGTTGTTGGAAAGTCTTTAACGAGTCTCATAAAATGCATATAATTCTTTTGTTATTAAGATATTGTTTCTGTACCTTTGCCCTACTCCATTACAATTTTGTTTTTAGAGTGTTACATTGTGAAATTTTGATTTAGTGTTTAAAACGACGTTCATCGCGAGTCTTTACCGGTTATCTCGGCAGTTCTGTACATAGAATTATCTCGCCGGTTCCGCTTTACAAGGAGTGAAACACCTGTACCAATAAACTGAAACTTTTTGGTGGTAAAATGTTGAACACTTCCAGCATTAGGAAAAAATTTCAGTGATTTATACTGTTAGTTTTTGTCGTTATTTTTTAACCGTTTTAGCATGAAGTAAAAAAATTAAAATATTCGTTTTTTTGTGGCAAGCTTGTCGTTTTAGCATTGAGAAAAAATAAGTTCAGCGTTCAAACTATTACTTTTGTAAGGCAAGCTCGTCCTATTTTGAAGAAGTAAAAAAACTTCAGTGTTTCTGTTTCTGTTCAGTTTTTGTGTGGTAAGTTCTGTTCAACCTTCAACAAAAATATTCTGTCTTTATTTCTATCTGTCTGTCTGTNAGAGAGAGAGAGAGAGTGTGAGAGAGAAAGTGAGTGTGTGTGAGAGAGAGTGAGTGTGTGAGAGAGAGAGTGAGTGTGTGTGAGAGAGAGAGTGAGTGTGTGAGAGAGAGAGAGAGAGAGAGAAAGAGAGAGTGTGTGTATGTAAGAGAGAGAGAGAGTGTGTGTGCATGTGTGAGAGAGGAAGACAGAATTACAGAGAGGTGAGGGAAGAAAACGAAAGAAAGAGAGAGAGAGGGGGGGGGAAGAAAACGAAAAAAGAAAGAAAGAGATGGGGAGAGAGAAAGAAAAAAGAAAGAGAGAAAGGGAAGAAAACGAAAGAAAGAAAGAGAGAGAAGGGGAAGAAAACGAAATAAAGAAAGAAAGAAAGAAAAAAAGAAAGAGAGAGAAAGCAAGAGAGAGAAAGCAAGAGAGAGAAAGCAAGAGAGAGAAAGCAAGAGAGAGAGAGAGAGAGTGAGTGTGAGAGAGAGAGTGAGTGTGTGAGAGAGAGAGAGAGAGATTTAGCATTAAAAAAATGATTTGAGAATTTTATTCAATTTCAGTCAATTATTTTTTTGTGTGGCAACTTGGACCGGTTTTAGCTCTAACAATAAGTTAATAAGTTTAATACTTTTACACCCCATTGTTATTATTATTATACATCTTAAATATTCTTAATTAGAATTATATATACTCTTATTTAATATGCTTAGTTTTAGCATTAAAAACAAATTTAAGAATGTCAGTCTATTTTAGTCAATTATTATTTGTGGGGCAAGTTGTACCAGTGTTAGCTTCAAGTTAAAAATTTATGCATTTTTAAACCCCATTATTGTTATTATATATTTTAAATATGCTCAATTAATTATTGTTACCGTATTAAAAGTTTCCTCGAATAATGAAAATACGTATTTAAAAATTGTCTCGTAATACAGGAAACAGGGTCGTTTTATTGTATACAGTACTGATAGTTTCATATGCCTATGAATGTATTTATTAGCGTGAATGTTGTAGTGTGAAAGAAGGCGGAATATTGAGCACCTCAATTACGAAGTTATATAGTATATCTAAAGGTGTCCAGCCAGTTCCGCCTTGACAGGAGCGAAATACCTATACTAACAAAATAGCAAACTTGGCACAGAATAAGAAAGACTATTTTTTCCTTCTTGAATTCTCCTTTCCTAGACGGCATTATTCAAAGCTAATGTTTTTTAACAATAGCTATTTTCCATTCTAACAAAATATTAGCATTGCTAATTGAATGAATTGAATTTGTCGGACAGTTGGAGACTTTTATTCAACGCAGTATTCCTCTTAAGAATTGAAATGATAAATATTTAAAAAAAACAGAATCAAATATCTATGTAATTAAGTTGAATAGTTTGAAAAATAGATAAAAAGTTTTAAAACGATTTAACAACCGCGACTTTCTATTAACTCACGTTAGCATGCGATTCCCCTTGTTAAATTGTTAAAATTGAATTTATTTTTTTACTTACCGCCATTTCATGGAGAAGATTATCCACTGGTATCACATCGCGTGTTTTAAACTATTTAATTGTCGGTTGAGAGATTGTCTGTTACATGTTTGACGCGAGCACGACTGTGCCAAAATGAGGCCCCACCGCTTCAGTGTTTTCTTAACACTGTTTACCGTATAAATAGTCATGCCGTCAGTAAAGAGCCAAGCCGTTATTTACATGTTTACGTCCTTTCTTACTGTTTAATAATTATGAGTCTCAAACTTGTCCAACATCATCTACGTATTCCAGAAAAATAAAACATTAAAACTTATTATTTCAATAAATTAGTCAAAAAAATTTTGAATCCTAAAATATTTATTATACAAATAAAAATTCGTGTTTTGGGCAAATACAAATATTTCCCGCTTCTTTTTTTCTTATCATATTATAGAATAAATACTATAAAATTGAAAATTGAATTTAGAGTAGTAAATTTAAGCGATAAAAGGTCAATGTGCCCACTTTTTCGACGTGTTTAATGACAAGTGTCATCAGATTTGTATAAGGCAAAGATTTTTTTAATCAATTATTATTCAATGATCAATGTTCACTACTTTTATGCTTGCCTTGTTTTAATATTAAGAAAAAACATTTACTGTTTTGAACTTTATTTTTTTTTTTTTGTAGTAAGTTGTCCGTTTTGCGCATGTATACAAAAAAGTTGACGTTTTCAACTAATTTTTTTGTGTGAAAATGTTGACCAGTCAGCATCAAGATAAAAAGGTTGAGTGTATCAAACTATGCATTAGGTTTGTTTGTACTTAGAAAAAATAAGTTCAGTGTTCAAACTATCACTTGTTCCGTCGTTTTAGCATGAAGTAAAGAAAAAAAATCAATGTCCAACCTACTTTTGTAGAGGTATGCTTTACTTCTTTTAATATTAAGAAAAAACGTTTACTGTTTTGAACTACGAGCTTTTAATTGTTTTGTAGTAAGTTGTCCATTTTGAGCATGTGTACAAAAAAGTTCACTTTTTCAATTAATTTTTTTTGTGTGAAAATTATGACCAGTCAGCGTAAGGGCAAAAGGATTTAGTGTATCAAACTAAGCATTAAGTTTGTTTGTACTGAGAAAAAATAAGTTCAGTGTTCAAACTATCACTTTTTTCCGTAGTTTTAGCATGAAGTAAAGAAAAAAACCAATGTCCAACCTTCTTTCGTGGGGGTGTTTGCCTTCTTTTAATATTAAGAAAAAACGTTTACTGTTTTGAATACGAGCTTTTAATTTTTTTGTAGTAAGTTGTCCGTTTTGCGCATGTATATAAAAAAAGTTCACGTTTTCAACTAATTTTTTTGTGTGAAAATGTTGACCAGTCAGCATCAGGATAAAAAGGTTTAGTGTATCAAACTATGCATTAGGTTTGTTTGTACTGAGAAAAAATAAGTTCAGTGTTCAAACTATCACTTTTTCCCGTCGTTTTAGCATGAAGTAAAGAAAAAAAAATCAATGTCCAACCTACTTTTGTGGGGGTATGCTTGCCTTCTTTTAATATTAAGAAAAAACGTTTACTGTTTTGAACTACGAGCTTTTAATTGTTTTGTAGTAAGTTATCCATTTTGAGCATGTGTACAAAAAAGTTCACTTTTTCAACTAAGTTTTTGTGTGTGAAAATTATGACAGTCAGCATAAGGGCAAAAGGATTTAGTGTATCAAACTAAGCATTATGTTTGCATTAGGTTAAGTAGGTGAAGTAAAGAAAAAAAAAGTTTGAAATTGTCAGTTTTTTTGTGGTAAGTTTGTCCTGTTTAAGCTTCAAGAAAAGTATTCATTGTTTCTGTAAATTTTGTGTGTCTGTGTTTGTTTGTTATAGTAGTAACATTAAGGAACAACAAGGCCATACAACACTAAGGAAAAATTAATTATTCTTTTTATATAAGGTCTTGGTTGAAATGAAAAAGTTAGTGTCACGAACGGGATTCGAACCCAAGACCTTCCGCTTCTCATCTCAACCAAGACCTTATATAAAAAGAATAATTAATTGAAATAAGTAATTAGGTAAATTAGAACACTAAACATAAATGATTTAAGGAAAAGTTCCAAATCTTCGTGTTTTTTATATATAAGCTGAAAACAAAACGTTATTGAATATAATTAAAACTTTACATATTTCGTCTTTCTTTTTTCTTATCATTTTATACAGCAAAGATTGGAAAATTCAATTAAGAATTTATTTTGGCAAATTTTTGATTTTTTCTTTGACTGATAAAAGGTCGATGTAAGACACTTTTCGTCCTGTTGAGTGACAAGTGTCATCAGTTTTGTATAAAGCAAAAAAATACATGTTTTTAAACCAATTATTTAGTTCGTTATTTTATTTGCTTTAGCATTAAGCAGTTCAGTGTTTGAAGTAATACTTTTTGATGGTAAAATTTACCACTTTCAGGATTAGGAAAAAAAAAGTTCAATGATTTATTATTTATGATATGTTAGTTTTTATCGTAATTTCGAACTGTTTTAGCATGAAGTAAAAAGAAGTTGAATGTTTCCAACTATTTTTTTTGTCGTAATTTTGAATTATTTTAGCAGGAGGCAAGAAAAAAATGGTGTTTCAAACTATTTATTTTTTGTTATTTTAGCATTCAAAAAAGACAAGTGCAGTGTTCAAACTATTACTTTTTGGTGGCAAGCTCGTACTATTTTAGAATGATGTAAAAAAAAACCTTCAATGTTTAAAACTGTCAGTATTTTGTGGTAAGGTTGTCCTGTTTTAGCATTGAGAAAAAAAATTCAGTGTTCAAACTATTGCTTTTTTTAGCAAGCTGTCCAGTTTTAGCATGAAAAAAAAACCTTCTGTATTTCAAACTGTCATTTTTTTGTGGTAAGGTTATCCTGCTTGAGTTAGTGAAAAAATGTAAGAGTTCAAAATATCAATTTTTGGGGGTTAAGTTTGCCTTGTTTTAATATTAAGGAAATACGTTAACTGTTTCGAACAATAAATTTGTCTAGTTTTGGCATTAATAAAATAAATGCTCAGGTTGTCAACTAATCATTTTATTGTGGCAATTTTGACCACTCAGCATTAGAAGAAAAAGGTTCAGTGTTTCAAACGAAGCATTAGGTTTTTTTTGTGTGGCAAGATTGTACTGTTTTAGCATTTACGAAAAAATGAGTTCAGCGTTCAAACTATTATTTTTTTTAGCAATCTCTTCTGTTTTAGCATGAAGAAAAAAACCCTCTGTATTTCAAACTGTCGTTTTTTGTGGTAAGGTGTCCTGTCGAGTTAGTGCAAAAAAAATTGAAGAGTTCGAACTATCAAGTTTTTGGGGATAAGTTTGCCTTGTTTTAAATTTAAGGAAATACGCTGTCTATTTCGAACAATAAGTTTGTCCAGTTTTAGCATTGATAAAATAAATGCTCAGATTGTCCACTAATGATTTTATTGTGGCAATTTTGACCACTCAGCATTAGAATAAAAAGGTTCAGTGTTCCAAACGATGCATTAGGTTTTTTTATGGCAAGATTGTATTGTTTTAGCGTTTACGAAAAAAGGAGTTCAGTGTTCAAACTATTACTTTTTTAGGATAATTTTCCTTGTTTTAATTTTAAGAAAAAATATGTTTGGTACAGTTAACTTTTTTTATTTATTTTTAGCAAGTTTTTCCAGTTTTAGAATGAATAGTAATACTTTTTTGCGGCAATTGTTACCAGTCAGCAATAGAAAAAAATATTGAGGGCTTCAAATTATGCATTACTTTTTTGTGGCAAGCTTGTCCTGCAATGGGAAAAAAATAAGTGCAGTGTTCAAACTATTAAACTATACTTTTTTGTGACAAGTGTGTTCTGTTTTAGTGTGAATTAAAAAAAATTACATTGTTTCAAACTGTCAATTTTGTTATGGTTCCAGGAAAAATATTCGGCGTTTCTGCCGATTTTGTGTGCACGTGCTTACGTGTGTTCGTGGAAAGTTATACCAGACTTCAAATTTGGGAAAATAGTTCACTTTGTTAAAACTATTTTTTAGTTTTGACCGGTTTTTGTGTGGCATGTTGGACCAGTTTAACTCTAGGCTATAAAAATCAATACTTTTACACCCCATTATTATTATTATCAAAAAGCTAGAATTGCAGGTGAACAGCGTTTTGAGCTAATATTAAATCAGTGAAATCAGAAATCCATTTTCTTAGCTTTCGGATGAATCAACACCAAAAAGAGCTAAGAAACGTGCAGATAATTTATCTAATTTAAAATTGTAATTTGTTTGGGGAAAAAGAGCCTGAATTATGTTATTCACGTTTTCTCTTTTCGTAATTTTATAATTATATAAATCAGTTTTATTTAAATTTACTACTGGCTATTGCATAAGGAAGTGTTTAGACCAAAAATAGAATTATATGATCTATGCTGTTTCGTTTTCTAATGGTACTAAGAAGATTTTTTGTATTTTGACTGTTTTGATCGAAATTTCAATGAAATATTTGATCAATGTTTCGCAGAATTTTCAGGAGGGAATTTAAATTTAAATCGATAATATTTCTTTTTATAGATCCCGCTTCTGCTATATATTTTGATATACCATGATAGAAAAGTAAATTTATATATTTTATTTTATACCAGAAATTTTTGTAAATTTCTTACCTCTGCTGTGAGATTTGCGTTCAAGTCAAGATTTTTGTTTGCGTCCGCGTATTGCACCCAAAGTTCGGCTGCGTGCGTGTAGCTTTTAACGAGGTCCGTCAGTTCTTCCTGGGTTGACTTCCAGGCTTCTTCTTGGGCTTTGACTTCGGCTCTAAGCTTCTTCCCGACCTCCTCGCTGACGACCTTTTCCAAAGTTTGACCGCTCTCTTTGAGCTCTTCCAAGCTCACTTCGCGCTCACCGAGAGTGTCTTGAACGCCCTGGAAAAAAAAAAGTTATTTTAGTTTACTTACTGCAAGATTTATAAAAGTTTTTCAGATAAGGCAGATTGGTAGAATACGAAACGAGAAGCGTCTGGAGCGAGATTTGAACTTCTATTTTAAGACGTGGAACTTTGTTTGCTATGCTCACGCTTACAAACACTTGAACAAGCCAAGAACACCGAGCTTTTATTTTCTCTGACAAGGATCCTATTTTTACATAATTTGTAAACAACGATGGAAAATTATTGGCTCAACTCTTCCGGTTCAACCCATTTGGTACAAGTTCGTTATGAAAAAGCTGTTCAGTCGGGATAATTTCAACTCACGTACGAAAAACAAAATTCACTATTATACTGAACTTTATTCAAACTAAATATATAAAAAATTTCTGAAGAAGACTATTCTAGAAAAGTAAAAAGTCCTAAAGAACAAGCGGAATGTAGTCCTTCTAAGCTGTTTTATACGACAATGATTCTTTCCGTCATTTGCTCAGATTGGTCTAAAGTGTGTGTTTAAACAGAAAATATATCCTTCTTTTGTCAAAGTTTGTAGTACGAACGTCAAAAGACGGGCGTCGTGAGTCAATAGATAGTATGTATCTTTGAACTATTTTTAAACAGAATTGACTTATCCCAGCTAACCGTCTGAGAATATACCAGAAAGAAACTAATTCCCTTCCAGTTTTACCTACCATACCTCAAACTTTATTTCTCGATAAACTTTATAAAATAGACTTCATTCCTATTCTGTGCCTTCAACCAGCCGATATTTTGAGCCTTACGAGCTGTCCAAAGGTTTGAGACGATAGGTCATTTGTGTTTGTCTTATGAGCTGCCTTACAGAAAAATGAATCATTCAGTCATTTGATACAACTGCCCCTTGATCTAAGATACCAGAAATAAAGCGTCCTTTCGATCCAGTAAATTGATTTGTCAATAAATCGCGCAATTTTATTATAGTCACAGGGTAGTTTTTGAGTCAAGAGGTCACTTGAGTTTTTCTTATGAGCTCTCTTACAGAAAAATGAATCTTTATGTCATTTGATACAATTGCTTTTTGATCTAAGATATCAGAAATAAAGAGTTCTTTCGGTCCAGTAAATTTATTTGCCAATAAATCGCACAAATTTAACTATAGTCATAGGGTAGAATTTTTAAGTCAATAGGTCATTTGTGTTTGTCTTATAAGTTGTCTTACAGAAAAATGAATCTTTGTGTCATTTGATACAACTGATCCTTGGTCTCAGGTATCGGGAGAAAATTATTACGGTTCAGTAAATTATTTGCTGCCAATAAATCGCACAATTTAGACTATGGTCATAGGGTAGATTTTTTGAGTCAAGAGGTCATTTGCGTATGTATTATGAGCTGTCTTACAGAAAAATGAACCTTTCGGTCATTTGGTAAACTGGTCCTTGGTCTAAGGTATCAGAAAAAAATCGTTCGGTCCAGTAAATTTATTTGCCAATAAATCGCACAATATTGACCATAGTCATAGGGTAGATTTTTTGAGTCAATAGGTCATTTGCGTTTGTCTTATGAGCTCTCTTACAGAAAAATGAATCTTTATGTCATTTGATGCAACTGGTCCTTGGTCCAAAGTATCAGAAAAAATTCGTTCGGTCCAGTAAATTTATTTGCCAATAAATCGCACAATATTGACCATAGTCATAGGGTAGATTTTTTCAGTCAATAGGTCATTTGCGTTTGTCTTATGAGCTCTCTTACAGAAAAATGAATCTTTATGTCACTTGATACAACTGGTCCATGGTCTCACGCATCAGAAAAAAATTCTTTCCGTACAGTAAATTTATTTGCCAATAAATCGCACAAATTTAACTATAGTCATAGGGAAGATTTTTTGAGTCAAGGAGTCATTTGTGTTTGTCTTATGATCTGCCTTACTTCTTTCCGCCTTTTTTAAACTTTTTTATTAGATTAATGAATCTGACTATAGTCATATCTGTAAGTCTATAATTCAGTCGGACTTTTTAGACTTATTGACTGTCTTACAGGAGAAAAATGAGCTTTTAATCAATTCGGCCTGTCAATGTGGTATTTCTAAACAGAAAATACATACATTCTTCAGTAGAAAAAAATATAATTATACAAAATTGATCGTAGACGAGAGATCGAAGGATATTTTAAAACAGTTGATTTTGAAGGTTTAAATTAATTTATCTGATGATTGAAAAATTGGAAAACAAGCATTCACAAGTTATTACGGTTAATGTTGCGTATTATTATATAATAGCAATATTAGGTATATTCGAATAAATAAAAAAAAAAAAAAATCATCACGTGCAAAAAACGTGACGGATCCGTCCGACTAAATTTTTAATAAAATTTTGAACTCTGCACCACAAATGTTTTTCTATAAGCTATAAATTTCATCTAAAACTTAAAATATTTTATAGCTCCCATTGGGATTTAGCATGGTATAGGGTACACAATTAAACTGTGAAAAAAAAAAAGGATAAAAGAAACCCAAAGAAACCCAAGGATTGTAGTTTATCTCTATGACAAATCTGGTTTTTAGTTAGCCTAACAGTTTTAAATTTTTTTCTAGCCATTTATTAACAATGCTAAATGACTCTTGTGATTGAGACAATTAAGGAAAAATCAGTAGGATTGATTTCCTTTATCGAGTTTTGAAAGACAGTTGGACATTGGACGCTCGCAGTTCAAACTCATAAAAGATAATCTTTATCTTACATCTTATGATGTTTTCTTTTTGACTCCCGTCCTTTTAGGGACCCACATGACTCACTAATTATAGCGACTCGAACGTGGGGGAGAGGTCTGTTCAAATTAAAACCACTCTACCCTCCAGAAACCGACGCAAATTGTATAAATTGTCTTTATTATTTTGAGAGTTCTAATTTTACTCGTCGGTCTCCCCTTGAGAAAAATTTTCGACAAGAAAACCACCCCGTGCAAAAGAACGTGCCGGTCTTCGGTGGAGAAAAATTTTACCTTTGCGAAAAAAAGAAGAGAGCGACCTGTTGTCCCTACCATTCGTTTTTAAAAACGTAACTTTTAATTTGAACAAAGAAAATTTCCTTTTTCCCCTGTACTTATACATTAAAAAATTGTTCTTTCTTCTTAAATAAAACTAAAACTTTTTATTAAAACATGACTTAATCGTAGATATTTACTAAAATACAATTTGAAAAGAAAAATGGCGAAATTACCTTGAAAACAGAACTGATTGTCTTTCAAACTGATTTTTTGGTTTTTTCGATTAAAACATTTTCACTATGGAAATCTTCACTGGAGAATACGTTATTACAGACCAGTTGAACGACACTAATACGAAAATAGAATGATTCTCAGACGGATAAGGGGGGATCCTGACGATTATACCGAGCTCTACCAGCGTCCCACGTACCAAGGGATAAAACTAATACAATAATACAAAAAAAAAAAAAAAAATCGTCTTCTTTTCAAAATGGAATTCATGCATTTTTATAAAATTCCGAATTCACCGGTCTTTGGAATTTAATTTAATTAAGTTGATAATGGTAGATGTTAAAAATATGACTTTAAATCAAAAAAAGTCTTTAAGAAGAACTCCTCAGAACGAGAACAATAAATAAACAAACATNGGAATTCATACATTTTTTTTTAAAATTACGAATTCACCAGCCTTTGGAATTTGATTTAATTAAGTTGATAAGGGCCGATATTAAAAATAAGACTTTCAATCAAAAAAGTCTTTAAGAAGAATTCCTCAGAACAAGAACAATAAATAAACAAACATTTAACTCAACACTCCATTTTAAGAAAAGTTAATTATGAACTAAGCTAATAAAACATCTTAAATTGAATTTTATAAATACTAAAAAATATGTATTTATTTACGTTAATTTCTTGTTTATAGCTTTCCCTTTAAAATTTCTTTTCATCTTTGTGCTTAATAAGTTTGTAATGTGTGGCATTTTGTACCAACATAATCATAAGAATAATCAAAAACTACAACACAACACTAACACCATCCAATATCACTAATAACTCTACATCAATTCTATCAAACAGACAAACCAAATACGTGCCATTTGTTCATGGCCTATCACATAAATCAGACACATTACTCTCTTCTGATAACTTTAAAATAGCCTTCAAAAACTATAAAAAATATATTCACTCTTTTTTCCAAAATTAAAGATCCTACACCAGGAACAAATAAGTCTGATGTAATTTACAAAATCAATTGTATAAATTGTCCAGCAACTTACATCGGAATTACATCCCAATATCTGTTAAAAGGGTAAAAACATATCTATGATTGCAAAAAAACTAAACAAAATCCTTCAGCACTGGCTATCCACCATTTTGAACACCAACAGAACTTCAATTTCAACAATCCAAAAATATTAAACACAGAACAAAACAAATATAAACGTAACTTTTTAGAAATGGTTTACATCAACAGAGATCAACAGATCATCAGATTGCATCTCACAATCTCTAAATAATAATCTGTAATTACTGTTTGTCATTGTTAAATTATTGCATTCAGTAACTACCCGAGTTATTTTTCTCTATACCCAAATCTTTCCTATTTATCTGTCTTGTAACTGATTTGTTTTAAATAATTTTACTGTTTAGCATAATTACAAATTGAATGGTCTGTCATATACCAAAAATGTTTAAGTAAGATGGCTGCCTAATGTAATTTCAATGTTTCAACAATGAATAGTTTTACTGAATATTTATAAACTGCTTCACATCCTGAACAATGTTTCAATTTCAATATAAAAAAAAAAGAGTATTTTTTAACAATGGCCGTGAACTCAGTTCAGATTAAAATTGCCCAATTTTATTTTAAATTATTACTGATAAAGATAAAATTAGCGAGGCGAACATACTAACAATTGGCAACAATTTGAGTAAATGATTGATATTGTGTAAGTTTATTACAATTTTAAGTTTACCTGTAGTTTATAAAAAATTGAATTGGTATTGAATTATTCACAAATAAATAAAGTTATCTTTTAAATAATTTTTGCTTTGTTATTTATGCTAAGAATAATATACTTGGAAAAGAATATCAATAATAATTTTAAGGTAATTCCTATGATACAGAAAGGCTTATCGTCCTTTTATATTTAATTTCTAATAAAAATTCCAAGAGCTGTGCTGCTATTTAAACGCAGAACCGCATGGCAAATATGAATTGAACGTTACCACTCGGCCACTGAGGTCTTCTAATAATATTTATAGTTGTAAGATTTCTCTATTTGGACTACAGAATGATGATCCACTAATTTGATGATTACTGATCATTTTTAGTCTGCCTATTGTCACTGTGTTGTTCAGACACATTTTGGAATTTTGCTGACAGAACCAACACTGATGATGGCAAAATGCTAAAATGCAATTGACAGACCAATACAGTGAAGTCAGGCAGACCAAAATGTTCAGTAATAATCAAATTACTTATATATGCACATATTTATACAAGAATAGCAACAGTATAAATAGTTTATCGTCACATTAGCTTTTTTTATTTTGCCATTTTATTTAATTTAATGATTACTTCTCACTGTCATCACACCTTTATACAAAAGACAGCCTGGATTTCAAAATCTAACAATATATTATAATAAGCGTTTATAATAAAATAATTGTAAATAATTTGCATTAAATCATTGTTAAATAAATAATATTATTAGGGGACTAGTTGCTGGGTGATTATGGTGCTTGACCCATGGTAACGGTTCTGGATTCAAATCCTGGCAAAGTCCATGGATTTTTAATTGGGAATAATATGAAAAAAAGTAATGTAAAGTGGTTTGTCCCCTCATCTGTGACATCCAATAGGTAGTTGGACTTTAAGCCAGGAATTATCTTGTGTTAAATAGGGTTATTGTTAATTTAATTTAATTTTTTAAAATTAGGTTTCGTGGTCCGCTTGATCTAATAAATTCTTTTCAATTAATTAAGGTTTTTGGTTGAGATAAAAAATGGCAAAAAGGAGGGAAAATTCAAAAGGTGGGTTGAGATGGGAAGTTAGTGTCCGAGTGGATCGAAGTCACGATAGCTCAAGTGGCAGAATAGCTGCATATCAAGCTGAAGGTCATGGGTTCGAATCCCGCTCGTGACACTAGCTTTTTCATTTCAACCAAAAACCTTAATTAATTGAAAAGAAGTTATTGTTAATGTTATTTTTTTATGTTGATAAACTTTCAATAGATATGTGTAATATTTAATTTCAATAGATTTTGCTATTTATAAATGCATTCTATGATTTTTTGAAAGTAAATCTCATATAATGTTTTAGATAATATAAGAATGTAAAATACATAATATGTACTACTTTAAATTTTTTTCAAGATTTGTCACCATGTATTATGTATTATTATTAAATTAAATTATTTAAAAGAACTACTTTTATATTTATTTATCCAAAAAATACCTTTTCCCTTCAATTTTCTTTTAAATTAATGTAGTAGTGAATTTTTTGTTTATTTTCACATTTTAACTTTACTAAATAATATAATATTATATTATCTAGTATGAATTTTTTAAGTTAAACATAATATTCATATTGTTCATGCTAAATAAAGTAAATACCTTTAGCCGGTCTGTAGCTTTGACTAGCCTCTTATAGTCAAGAGGTCCTTGAACTTTGAGCATGTCCATCATGTAATCCGCTTCCCTCACAGAATGACGTACGGCTTCTAGTTTTCCGTTGAAATCATCCCAAAGCCCATTTCTTGCTTTGAGTTTCGATAGCAGGTTGAGCGTTCTTTCTTCTAATTTTGAATGCGAGTCTTGCAGTTTGGATATTTCTTTTTCACAATGAATCGGGGAAACGGAAACTTTAACGCCCAGTGGTATGGAATGCAAGACCTGACGGATCGCCATTAGGTCTGACCACTGCGCCTTTAGAAATTCAGAAACACCCTTTAAAAAATAAAGATAAAAATATGTGTTAAATGATTAATAAAAACAATTATTAATTAGGTTTAATTTTTGCAATTTTACCTCAGCATTTGTATATGCTTGTTTAACATCAGCATGTTCCAAATTGAGGCTATTCTCACACTGATCAAGAACACCAGAAGCCCTGTATTGGTCTCGTTTTGCTCTTGTAATTCCTTTCTTCAGTATAGAAAGTCGTTCTTGTATACTTCTCAGCCCTTGTAGTTCGTTAGTTACTGATAGCATGAGTTTCCGAGCAAAATTTTGAAGTGATGTCAGTTTTTCTTTTTCAATTGCTGGTACAATTCCCATCTTCAAAAGTTCATTTTGGACACCTTCAAGGCTTTCTTTCAAAACCTAACAATCATAATTGTTATTTACATTCGACAATATTATATGTTTCTTTTTATACCTGTAATTTTCCGATACACAGTTGAAGGTGGTCATCAGTTTTAATTACACCATGCATGTTAAGCAATGCATTTTCCATTTCTTTAAGCCTTGATTCCATCATGTTCAATCTTTCAGTCGGTGACGAGCCAGTAGGAAGAACAAAGGAAGAAGACACCAGTTCTTCAAGTTCTCCAAACAGTTTTTCTGTTCTGCCCCAATCATTATTCAAGTCTGTCATGTTTTTCCTTAATTGCATTTCATCAGAAACAGGAAGAGCATTCATCGCTTTCTCAAAATTGTTACCGCATTCGTTATAAAGAGGCTTGAATACTTCATATTCAGCCTTTAATTCCTATTAATTTTTATAATTAATTTTTCTGAATTTTTGTTGAATTATTGTACTTACCCAAAATTTAACAATGTTGACAGGAGGCTTCTTAAGTTTTTTATTTTTGTGAACCAAATCTAACCATTTTGTAAGCTTGGACAGCATATTTTCATGCATGAACCAAATTTCTTTAAAAGCCATGAGATTTGCAATATCATCGTTGATTTTATCTTGAAGCTGTGACATTTCCATCCTTATTTGTTCACACTTCTCTTCTAGCTCAGGACATGACACAAAATTCTGAAGTGCATGTGCTGTGTTAAGAAGTTTCCAAACCCTGGCACTGTGCAAATTGACATCGGCGCTCATTAACTGCACAAAAAAACAACAAATGTTAGCATAAACAAAATGTTTAATTTAAATTGATTGATAAATTGCTTACTTGATAGAGTGAAATGTATTCAGGATAATCAGAGGATGTAACTTTTGTGAGATCAGGCACTCTAAGCAAAGCGACCTGCAGCCACTTTGTTTCTTCTGCAAGTTCCTGTTCAAGTATTGTCCATTTTGAAGTTGCTAAGGCTAATTGTTCAGTTCTTTCTCCAGCCTTTTCCAGAATGTCTGTCGCCAACGAGTGTAATTCTTTGTGTAACTTTTCATGAGATTTTCTTGTCTCGGGATTAAGGTGTTCTTCAAGATATTCAAGAATCATACGACAATGGGAAAGGCTGATGAAAAACTTTCGTCCCTTTTGCATTTCATCCTAGAAGATTTCCAAACAAAAATGATTTAGTGAGTTTGATTATATATCAGTAAATCTAAAAATTACCTTCAGATGTTGTAAGCTTTGAACAGCTACTCTTGAATCTACCATGTTTTGCGCAATTTTAGTCACATGTTCCAATTCGACTAACGTGTCTTTGTACTCTTGTGCAAGTGCTTCGGCTTGTTCAAATTGTCCTCTGAGAAGTGAAATCGCATCTTCATTTGAGCTGTACAAGTGAGCAGCATCTATAAGATCTTGTGGAATAAGTCTGTGAGGTGGAGTTGACAATGTCCTTCCAAGGTGGATTAATGAATTTATTTGATTTCCATAATTAGTATTTGTGGCTTCTAGCTCATCTAACTTAGCCATTTTTTCCTGCATTTAATAAAAAAAATTAAAACTTTAACATATACAATAAACACAAAAACTTAAATAATAAATTTAAGTGCAAATAATAATTAGAAAATTATTTCTATGTACATAAATATTTTTTAAAAACTTACATCTGTAGTACATCCATCCTCCTTTTCCAAGGAATCAATATCTTTCGATAATTTTTTCAGAAGGACATAGCTGCTATTTATAGAAGCCAATAATTCATCCCACTTTTGGTGTTCGTTATCCATCTGATCCTTTGTTTCATTGTAGTTTTTAGACACGGATTCGGCTTGATTTTCAACAATTCTCATTAAATCCGAATCACCAAGTTCTTCCTGAAGAACTTGGATTAAAGATTTAAGAGATGTCAATTCTTCAGGGATGGTCGCCATCTGTTGTAATTTGTATTCAGGGTTAAATTTTCCATTCTTGTATTTCTGAAAATTACATATATCAAATTCATTGTCATTAAAGAAATAATAAAACAATACTTACTTTGGTGTTCAATATTAAATAATTGATTATTTCCAGATATTCTGATATTATAGTGATGCAAATCAACTTGATTTTTTCCCTTTCTTCAGGATCTTTTGTCTTAGAGAGTTTTTTAAGATGATTGTTTAGTTTGGTCTTGACATCATTGATATCTTCATGGGAAATGTAGTATTTGTATGATGGTTTGTTTATGTCAGAAACCTTTTGCGTCAAGCTTCTAATAACTTCTTCTTCAGGGACAGACTCTTCTGTTGGGGCTTGTTTGCTTTTCACTTCAGCTTCTTTAGTGGGAGATGGCACTTTCTTTGTTTGCTTGACTAAAATTTCTTCTTTACTTGTAGAGGTGTCATCTGGTTGAGGACTGATCATTCCTGAAGAATCTGAAGATGCTTGTTGTTGTAACTTTTCATTCTGTTTACTTTCTATGTTAAGGCCGTAAACAATGTTTGGTTTTTCATGTTCACTTGAAACATTTATAGACTCATTAACTTTTAGTGAAATAGACTGTTGTGTTTTAGGTAATAAGTCTTGATTAACTTGTACATGTGAAGATGTCTCAAACTCATCGCCGGCAATTGCAGTGTTAATTGATATGTTCAAATCATTATTTGGAGTATCACTTTTGCCTTTCCTTTTATGGGTTTTCGTTCCCAATTTTTGGCCATCAGGTTGCATTGGCTGTTGTGATGAAAGAGAAGGAAATTCTTCTTCAAAAGGTTTTTTCACCTTTCTGGCTGGTAATTCTTGAATTTCTGTATGCTTACTGCTACTAGATTTAGATTCAGGTTTATTCAAATTGGCATCAGGTGATGTTAGATCTACTTCGACTACTTCTGAATGTTCTGATTTACGGAGAGATTCTAAACTCTTTCTTTCTTCTTCAGGAGCGTCTTTCAACAGACTGCTGACCGATTCATCCTTTCTTAAACTCTCGGGTTGTGAATAAATTTTCTTTTTACTACTAACATCTTTTGATGATTCTTCAGATTTTACAAGATCTCCCTGATCAGGTGCAGTAGACAATGATGAATCATCAGATAAATTATTTTTTGTTGGCTTAACTTTGTCGGTTACTGAAGAATCCTGGGATTGAAGATCTACTGAGACTTCAACAGTATGGTCTGTGGTTTCAGGATCTGTCAAAGTTACACAAGTCTCCACTTCAACATGTGATTCTGTATGTTTCTTGGGTTTAGGTTCTGATACTTCATCATGAGCTTCCTTTCTTTTCAATTTACCTTTCTTTCCTTTGTCAGAAGTGGAACTTTCTGATGTTTGAACCTCTGTCATATCATCTTCCTTAGATTTAGGTTCACCCTTTCCTACTAATTTCTTATCCTTTTGTAATTTTTTCGTGAATAGTTCTTCTTGCTGTAAATTAGGTGATTGTTCTTTTGGCTTAATTTCAGTTTTGGATATTTTTTCTTCCACTTCAACATCCTCTGGTAATTCCGAATCAAGTGGCTTGTTTTTATCGATTGGAGATTTCATTTTCTTTTCTGGCTTTTTCTGAGCATGTGCCTCCTGTTGTGTCTGCTGTTTAGGTTTAGTTTCAGTTTTGGAAATTTTCTTTTCTTCTACTTGAACTTCCTGTAATTGAGGACTATCACTCACCGGCTGACCTTTCTTTTCTGATTTTTTCTTGTGTTTTTCTTTAGGTTTATATTCTGTTTTTGATGACTTAGTGTCTTCAGTTGATGGTTCAGAATCAGGTTTGGGTTCATTATAAGATTTTCCTTGAAGTTTTTCTAATTGTGGTGATGTTTCTTTGTACCTAATTTCAGTTTTGTATGTTGTAATTTCTTCAACCGGTGTTTTTGAATCAACGTCTTTACTTCTTGGAGATTGTGGTTTCTTTTGAGTTGTTTTCTGTTGTTTTTCTAATTGAGGAGACACTTCTTTAACCCGACTTGCAGTTTTGTATAGCTTTACTTCTTCTACTGGTGTTTTTGTATGAAGAAGTTTATCTCCATCTTTCATTGATGGTAATTTCTTTTCAGATTGTTTCGGTTCATTTTCTAATTGAGGTGATAGTTGTTTAGGCTTAATTTCAGTTTTGCATATTTTTTCCTCTGGTGGTGTTCTTCTGTCCAGAGGCTGTGCTGTTTTGGGTTTCTTTTCTGATTTCTTTTGTGTTTTTTCTAATTGAGGTGATTGTTCTTTTAGTTTATGTTCCGTTTTGAACTCTTCCTCTTGTGTATTTGAGTCATCAGGCTTTTCAGCCTTGGTTTCTTTTTTAGGCATTTTTCTCTCTTCGATTTCGACATTCACTAATATCTGTGAATCAACAGGCTCATTTTGTTGCGGTTTAGTTTTCTTGTCAGATTTTTTCTCCTCTTTTTCTAATTGTGGTGATTTTTCTTTCAGTTTACTATCTGTTTTGGAGATCTTTACTTCTTCTACTGGTTTTTTAGAATCAGGAAGTGTTTCTTTATCAACTTGTTTTTTAGGCTTAGTTTCAGGTTTTGATGTTTTTATCTCTTCTACTTCAATATTCACAGATATTTCTGAATCAAATGGCTTGCCTTTGTCACCTGTTGATTTGGTTTTATCCTCTGACTTTTTCAGAGTTTTTTCTGGTTGAGATGATAGTTCTTTATGTTGATTTCCTGTGTTGTATACTTTTCTTTCCACTTCTACATTTACTGATGCTTCAAAATCAACAGGCTTATCTTTGTCACCTGTATGTTTGGTTTTCTTTTCTGGCTTTTTCTGGGTTGTTTCTAATTGAGGTGATTGCTCTTTACGTTGATTTTCCGTTTTTTCTTTCACTTCACTCACTGATGTGTCAAAATCTAAAGGCTTGTCTTTGTCACCTGCAGATTTGGTCTTGTCTGGTTTTTTCTGGCTTTTTTCTATTTGAGGTGACTGTTCTTTGGGTTTAGGTTCATGTTGTTCTTGCACTTCAATATTCATGGATATTTTTGAATCAAATGGCTTATCTTTACCGTCCATTGGCATGGTTTTCTTTTCAGATTTTTTCTTAGTTTTTTCCAATTGAGGTGATTGTTCTTTTACTCTAATTTCTGTTCTATATATTTCTTTTTTAGGTGTTTCAGAATCAGGCGAATCACTTTCACTTGCTGTTTTGGTTTTCTTTTCTTTTTGCTGTGTTTTTTCTGCTGGTGATGACTTTTCTTTCGGTTTAGTATCTCTTGTGGACTGTTTTACTTCTTCCACTACATGTACTGGAGAGTCAGAATCGAAAGTCTTCTCCCCAGTACCAGCTGGTTCAGATTTTTGTACGTGTGGCAATTCAGAATCAAAAGGCTTATCCTTACTTGAAGTCTTCTTGTCTGATTTCTTTTGTAGTTTTCCAGTTTTTGGTGAAGGTTCTCTGGGTTTAATTTCACTTCTGGATTTTTCAATTTGTTGCATTTCAAGATCAAATGATTTATTGTCATCCACTTCGTCTTTAGACATTGGCTTCTGTTTCGTAAATGGTGATTCTTCTTTAGGCTTAACTTTACCACCATTTGATTTTGTTTTCTCTTTTGATCCTTTTTGTGTGCTTTCTGGTTTTTCTAACTCTGGTGACTTTTCTTTAAGTTTTGGTTTAATTTCCTTCACTTCTACTTGTATTTCACAAACTAATGATTCATCCTTTTCTACTGGTTTTGTTTTGGAAATGGACATTTCTTCTGATGCAGTTGAAGATAGTACATCTTCTTGTATAGGCGGATGAGTCTCTCCTTTTTCTTTTGATGTTGTAGAAGGTTCATCATAAGTATGAGGATCTTTTTTATCTTTTGTAGTTTTCTTGTGTTTTCCCTTTGTAGCAGATTTTGGTTGTGGCTGAGCATTAACATCTTTCTCTATTTCTGACTTAACAAAACTTGTTACCAATGGTTCTTGTGTTTCAGTAATGATGGTTGTTTTTACCTCTACTTGTTCTACCGACATGTCATCTGATAATTTTTCTGGTTCATTGGTCTCTTTTTCACTTATTTTACCCTTACCTTTTTTCAGATCTTGAGCTTTCTGATCAGGTGTTTGTTTCTTGGACTTTTTCTTACTATCTTCTTTTGTTTTATGTACTTTGTCACTAGATTTTAGCTTTTGTTCATGTGGTTCAGTTGCACTACTAATTTCAGCACTGATAAATGCTTCTACTCGGGCTTTTGGTAAATTTGTTGAAGTAGATTCTGAGGTTGGCAAACTTTCTTTCTTTTCCGTCTTTTCCACAATTTTAGCTTCTTTCTTTTTTGGTTTACTTTTCTTATCATCCTGTTTCTTCTCCTTTTCCTCGCTCTTTTTTGAAGTATCTTCTTTAGGTGTTGCCTCTTTTCTTGGTGGTAGTTCATCTTTAGCACTTGACGCAGGAGATTCACCTATGTCAAATGCAGGTTGTTTGTATAGAGCAGCTTCTCTTCTTTTGTTTTCTTCTGATATTTCTTCAAGAGGGGCAATATCTAAACTGTGGATTGGTGAGGTAATAGCATCTGTCAAAAGTGGTTCATCTACTTCTTCCTCTACAACCTCTTCTTTTCCATTAATTATCACGATTTTTTTGATAATTCTTTTAACTAGGATTGTTCTTTGTTCAGGGAGGGTTTTGTACCATGTGTATTGCAAAGTAGATTGATTATCATCCTGTGGGCTCATTTCATGAACTGGTCTATCATATTTTACCATTTTTTGTGAATGAGGATCACTTGAGGTTAATATTTCACGTTCTACTGGTTCGTCAATGATTTCAGTTATCTCAACAGGTTCTTCAATTTCTTCCTCTTCGATGTGTTCTTTACCATTTATGTACACAACTTTCTTTATAATTTTTTTAACCTTTCTTATATTGGTTCTTTTGGTATGTATTACTTCTTTCATACAAGTTTGCACAGCGTCTGACGGTTGTGGAGTTACTTTTGTCACCTCCTGCATAAAAACTTGAGTTGTACTTTTCGGCGGGCTAACAACTTCCATACCCGACTCCGAGATCTGTTTGCATGGGGCATCTTTAGATTTTGTGTCAATCAGTCGGTTACTTTCGTCTGATACGGTCAACTCGGCATTTATTTCGACTACATCACAGCTCGACGGTGGTGTTTCGTCTGTGCATTCAGAGATTCCGACTTCTAACATAATGTTACTGGTACTGTCGTCATCGTTCGGTAGGTCTGTCCAGTCTTTCAAAGTTTCATCTGCTGAATCACTCATTAAGCCAGTTTGTATGTCTAATTTATCCGATGGATGTTGGTCAGTAATTTCTTGAGCATAATAATCCTTGAAACAAAATATTATTAGGATACTGGTCTTAAATGGAAATTTGAAAGTAATATAAAACTTACAGGCTCCTTACTAGCTACATCAACACCATCATGACTTAATGGCTGTTCTTTTTCACTTGAAATGTCCTTTTCCTGAAAATTAATTCCATTAATTAATTGTAAGTCATCATTACAACAATTTTACTGTCACAATATTTAAAAATATTATTTACTTACATCTTCAAACGCAACTTCAATTTTGGCTTCCAAAACAGGATTTTCACCCTGAAAATTGGTTATGATGCAAAAATTATAATGATGCAAATAAGAATATGTTAACCATGACAGCAATAGAAAAAGAAAAACAACACATCAAAGTAATTCACAGTAACAGCAAAACAATTACAACAAACAAAAATAGCGTTTTGGTTTGGCATATTATAATATTAATATTATTATAATATAATTAATGCACTGTCTTATAAAAATATTAATATTATAATACTATATTTGATAATTTATGCAAGGAATTTAAGATCGTTTAACACAATTTTAAAAAATTTATTAAATTAAAAATTAATTTTTTACTATTTTATTATAATTAAAAGAAGAAATTCAAACTATATTTTATTCATAAGAAGTAATATTTTAAAAGTTAATGTTAGAAATAATATGATTAATGAAAAGTCTCTAAAGTCTTTAGAGATGACATTATGAAAAAAATACAATTTGAACATTACTCATTAGTACAATATCAACTAAACACGTGTAAAATACACTACTGACATACTGACATCAATTAAGTAATGTCATTGAAATTATACGAAACTGGAAGCATTTCTCAATATTAGTAAAGGTCTTTTTGACCATTTAGAAAACCAAAAGTCTTGTATTGTGAATACCTCACAATGGGTTGAGGTGAGAATGTTAACCCACTGGCATGCGAAGCTGGACGTAATTTCTTAACATTCCCTTTACCTTTAACAAGACACCACAGGTACAGCAGCATGCATTTGATTTTACATTTTTTTTACTATAAAAGGGATAATAATATTTACAACCTAGAAAACCATTGGAGCAGTTCGAGAAGCAGAACTGAGCTAACAAATAAATAAGTAAAAGATAATCAAAATAAATTAAGCTAGAAGTGAAAACAAGAGCACTTTTTTGCAAATAGGTCACAAACCAGGATAGGGCACCATTACCATAAAAACCTTTAGTAAGCATTCAACAAGTTAGTTGGTTTTTTAGCTTTACACCAAAGAAAAGCATTCGTTTAAAATTAATTTCGAACCTTGGTTCTAATTTCTTGGTTATCCTTTGATGGAGGTGGCCAGTTGATATCAATATCACGCAGTGTCTTCTTTGAATTTTCAGACCAATAGGGATCTGAGCTGGAGAAAAGGAGCTGGGACGGATGGGATAAGGTTTGATCGACAGATGGTTTAAAATCTTTTTCAGTTACTCCCATATTATCTACGTTAATGTTAAATTTTTCTACTGGTTCAGTTGAAGCTTTCTTTATAACGACTGGGGAGGGTTCCCTAGATTTTCGTACAACCTGTGCATATGTATCTAAATGAAGTGGTCTAGACCTGTTTAAATAAGTCGGTTCGCTTAATTTTTGTTGAAGTAAGATTTCTTTTGTAGTCTCTGGGGTCACGTCTGGTTCAGGAAGTGAATCTGACAGCAGATTTGCTTTAGATCTCTTTTCAGCTACCATTTCAGGCAAATTTTGGAGTTCCCTGCCAAGCCTGGAGCTTCCAGTTTCATCAGTTGTTGGTAATTCCCTAGTTAAAGATGGCTCTCTCGACCTTTTTGTGATCTCAGCATAACTCATACTTATGCCGGGATCACTTAAGAGTTGGGTTATAGGTAGCTGAACACCACTTACATTTATTTCGAAAATGGGGCCAGCAGTGCATTCCTTTGGGTCTTTCACTTCATTGTTGAGACTTTCATCATTGCTGTTTTTCTCTTTAGCTAGACTTCTAAGTGGGAAACTAACTTCTCTGGTTCTTTCAACTGTCACAGTGCCTCCAGGGCTAGGCCAAGTTCCACTAGTTTCAACTGATTTGAAGCTGAACTCGAAAGGTTTTATCTCACCCACATCTTTTCCATACCATAGCTGAGAAGGAATATTTTGAGAAGGATCTACATTTGAATGATCATCCTCTGTGTCAGAAACTGGGAAAGTATGAGATGATAATGATTCTATGATGCTGACATCACTTTCATCTCCTGTGTTAGTTTTCCTTTTGGTTTTTCTCTTTGATTTACTCACAGCTGGTGCAGTCCCTACACTTGTAATTTGTTTTATCTCATCAGTTGGTTTAGAGATGTTTTTGGGTTGGTGTAATTCAATCCTATCTGGATGTAATTCAGTAATTGGATTTTTGCTGTCATAGATTGTGGACTTCCCTTTATGATTATCACAACTTTCTGACTCAGATAATTTAGGTAGTGGTTCATCTAATAAAAGTGGAATAATTTCAAAATCGTCCTCCTCTTTAGGTGATTGGATTGGAAAATCATAGGTAGGTATACAGGTAGGGGCCACTGACTGTGATTGTACTGAATGTGGGTCAAAAATTGCACTTTGCACATCATCACTCTCTAGTTTTTTGTACTTGTCATCAACTTCTGATTGAACAGCAGATATAATTAGATCTTGAATTTTAGTCTGATTAGTTCTATTCTCTTCTGCTGAAAGTTCAGTACTTTCAACAACCCTGATTGCATGTCTTGCATAAATTGGAAGATCTTTCTCATCAGGCATACGATGAATATCAGATGATCTATGTAGTTCATCTTCGTTGAAAGATTTCTGTTGAGGAATAAATTGTTCCACAGCAGGAGTTCCAGAGTGATGTAGAAGAGGAGGGACTTTGGTACCTTCTGAAGAAGAATGTGAAGGATCGTTGTAACAAGGATGATCATGTGAAGTTTTTAATTTTTTAGTAATAATAAACCCAGGAACAGAAAAACCACCTTCCGGGGTTACATTACCATCATCAATAAGTGGCATTTTTTCTAAATTTTCACGATCAGCTCTCAAATAAGACTGCATGAGCCGACTTTGTAGTTCAACATCGGCAGGATTCTTTGCCGGTTGTTTCTTTCCTGGTTTCTCTTTGACTGGTTTGTCGGATGGCTTTTCTTCTTCGGTGGGAGTCTTTTCCGTGACTCGAACCTCAGCTACTGGTGCAGCTTGTGGTTCTTCCTCACTCGGTTTCTTGGATCGATCTTTCTTACGTTTGTCTTTTCCAGTCTTATCGGACGGTTTGTCGTCCTCCGTGGGAGTCTTTTCCCTTACCGTGAACTGTTTGAAATGCATACCGAGTTTTTCCATAACACCCGGTTTCTTGGATGGTTCATCCGTCGGCTCGTCTTTCCCGGTTTTGTCAGACGGCTTTTTCTCGTCGCCGGGAGTTTTGTCCGATGGTTTCTCCTCTTGGCCGACGGGCTTTTCTGTCACTTTCACCTCGGTGACACCCAGCTGTTGTGGTTCTAGATCGCCAGGTTTCTTGGATCGGTCTTTCTTGCCTTTGTCCTTCGGTGAAGGGGTCTGTTCTTTGAACGTGTACTCTGTGACATGCATCGTGAGCGGTTCCGTCTGTCCTGGTTTGGTGGACGGTTCACTCTTGGGTTTGTCCTTCAAGGTCTTGTCAGTAGGTGTCTCCTGTTCGCTAGGAGTCCTTTCTTTGTCAATAAATTCTGTTAGTAGTTTACTTAGTGGTTCTGTCACACCGGTTAACTGGAACGGTTCACCAGCGGTTGGTTTGTCTTTTACGCTCTGGTCAGACGGCTTATCTTGTGGATGGGTCTTTTCAGTGACTGACACCTCTGTGACGTGCACCGTTTGGGTGAATTCAACACCAGGTTTCTTTGACGGCTGTTTCTTAGATTTATCTTTTCCGGCCTTGTCGGAAGGTTTGTCATCTTGAGTTGGAGTCTTTTCTCTGACGGTAAACTCTGTCAGATGCACAGTCCGAGTGTCCTCCTCACCGGGTTTCTTTGCCGGTTGTTTCTTTCCAGGTTTCTCTTTGACTGGTTTGTCGGATGGCTTTTCTTCTTCGGTGGGAGTCTTTTCCGTGACTAGAACCTCAGCTACTGGTGCAGCTTGTGGTTCTTCCTCACTCGGTTTCTTGGATCGATCTTTCTTACGTTTGTCTTTTCCAGTCTTATCGGACGGTTTGTCGTCCTCCGTGGGAGTCTTTTCCCTTACCGTGAACTGTTTGAAATGCATACCGAGTTTTTCCATAACACCCGGTTTCTTGGATGGTTCATCCGTTGGCTCGTCTTTCCCGGTTTTGTCAGACGGCTTTTTCTCATCGCCGGGAGTTTTGTCCGATGGTCTCTCCTCTTGGCCGACGGGCTTTTCTGTCACTTTCACCTCGGTGACACCCAGCTGTTGTTGTTCCAGATCGCCAGGTTTCTTGGATCGGTCTTTCTTGCCTTTGTCCTTCGGTGAAGGGGTCTGTTCTTTGAACGTGTACTCTGTGACATGCATCGTGAGCGGTTCCGTCTGTCCTGGTTTGGTGGACGGTTCACTCTTGGGTTTGTCCTTCAAGGTCTTGTCAGTAGGTGTCTCCTGTTCGCTAGGAGTCCTTTCTTTGTCAATAAATTCTGTTAGTAGTTTACTTAGTGGTTCTGTCACACCGGTTAACTGGAACGGTTCACCAGCGGTTGGTTTGTCTTTTACGCTCTGGTCAGACGGCTTATCTTGTGGATGGGTCTTTTCAGTGACTGACACCTCTGTGACGTGCACCGTTTGGGTGAATTCAACACCAGGTTTCTTTGACGGCTGTTTCTTAGATTTATCTTTTCCGGTCTTGTCGGAAGGTTTGTCATCTTGAGTTGGAGTCTTTTCTCTGACGGTAAACTCTGTCAGATGCACAGTCTGAGTGTCCTCCTCACCTGGTTTCTTTGCCGGTTTTTTCTTTCCTGGTTTCTCTTTGACTGGTTTTTCGGATGTCTTTTCTTCTTCGGTGGGAGTCTTTTCCGTAACTCGAACCTCAGCTACTGGTGCAGCTTGTGGTTCTTCCTCATCCGGTTTCTTGGATCGATCTTTCTTACGTTTGTCTTTTCCCGTCTTATCGGACGGTTTGTCGTCTTTCGTGGGGGTCTTATCTTTTAATGTTAATTGTTTGAAATGCTTACTTATTTTTTCTATAACCCCTGTTTTCTTGGACGCTTCCTCTTTAGATTCCTGTTTTATGTTTTTGTTATCTTCTTTCTCCGGGGTAGAAAATATTTTGGCCGGTAATGTTTGTGATTTTTCGACCCATTTTTTACTGACTGGAATATTCTTAGGACTCTCCATTTGTACCTGTTCGGTCTGATCTTCTCTCTTGTCACTCTTTTGTAGGTATTTAATCTCTTTTTGTTGCGTATTGTCTGATGCCTTATTTTTATTTGATTTATCATCCTTTGGCTTTCCTCCCTTGGTCTTGTCTGTTACTTTGTGTTTTTGTGTAGGAGTCTTTTCTTTGACTTTATCCTCAGCACTATCTGTGTGTTGTATAGCTTGTAGTTTATCTTCTGACTTGTCTGACTGTTGCTCATTCATTTTTTCTTTCACTGATTTAATCGGCGATTTCTCCTCCTCAGTTGGAGTTTTTTCTCTGGTTGTCAACTGTTTAATATGAATGCCAAGTTTTTCGATAACACCTGTTTTCTTCTGTTGACCTTTCTTAGGCTTTTGTGTAGATTGTTGTTGTTTTTCTTGAATCGGTTCTTTCTCATTGGGTGGTCGTTCTGCCTCTCCCAGTTTAATTGGGAAGGTTGATTTCATTTCTATTATTTTTGGCTCTACTGCTATAGGTACATTTTTAGTTCTTGAATCACCTTTTGTAGAAATGACAGTTTTCTGTGTTGGTTTTGTGCTTACAGATTCTGTAACCCCAGATTTGTGACTTTCATTAATATCTTCCGCTTTTTGAATTTCTAATTCTTTAATTAAAGGCATTGGTGTTTTTTCTTGATCTTCAAGTTGTGATGGTTCATCAGTTTTTAAATCATTGTTTTTAGTGTGAATTGTTGATTTCTTTTTAGGTTTCATTTTTAGGAAGATAGGATTTTCTGCTGGTTCTTCATCTACATTTTGTTGAATCAATGTCTCATTAGTTTCAGATCTATATACATTATTTGGATTCTGGTTTGTTGGCAATTGTGATAAATCAAGTTTATATAAGGTTGTGTCCGTCTTGTTTTGTTCTGTGGTTGATAACTGACTGTCTTGTGGAGAAATTTGTTTTTGCAGATTGTGAGTACCACGGGTGGTTTCGACTACAGTCCTTCTTGTAATAATAGTTTGAGAGAAACTAGGTAATTGTGGTTGTTCAATGACATGGTGTTGAGTTTGGTGTAGTAAGTCAGTTTGGTCCAACATGGGAGATTGCTGACTGGGTTCAAGCTTTTGTTTATTTGGTCCATAAGCTTGATTGTCATGCATAGTAAGAGTTTTTTGTTTGATTGTTTGTACATATGTAGGATCTAGTCCTATTAAAGACACATCCTCCATTGAAGATGCCCTTGAGTTGTTCCTTGATGTACCTCTCAAAACGTCTGAATAGGAAGCAGTTTCCCCTGGTATCCATATTGGACTTTTAGAGCGACTGCGAGTTTGTTGTACTGCAAGAAAGCCTGGTTGTGTAGACAAAGTCTTTGAAAATGTCTCCTCATTGGAAGGACTATGACCACTTTCTTTTCTTGGGCTCGTACTACGTTTAAATTGGTCATACCTACTTATCCTTGCTTTTGGTAGCACTTTACTGTTTTCTGATTTCTTGTCGAGTTCAGAACTAACCATTATCGAAGGCAATGTATTTTCCGGTAGATTAACGGATGGGTCATCCAAATCTGGTACTTTTATACTAGGTGATGATGTCTGAACTGTAACTGTTTGTTTTAAATAATACGGCTCACTTACTACTGTTGTCTTGGTTGTTTGGTATGGGACTGTTTGAGGATCTTTTAAAATAAATCTGCTTTCATTTAAAACTCTACTTTCACAAGATTTCATATGCACAGGTGACGAACTGCGAGAAGTGCATGGACTTCTACCAGCTGCTACATCAGCATAAGAATATTTATCCAATGTATCTAATAAACCAATCGTATCGGGTTGTATAAAATTTTTAAAATCAATAAATTTAGGCCAGGAAGGGTCTTGGGTGCAAACCAACTTGAGCAGCTCACTTATCTTGCCTTGCTTTTGGAGCGTGTTCTTCCGCAGATCCTAATAATAAACCCATTGCCCCAGTTATAAAAATTATATTTAAAAAAATTATGCAAAAGTTTCATTAATTGGAGGAGAGAAATCACTTAAGGGGCGGCACAACATTTAATAAGCTCTTAAGCAATGCCTGGTGGACCGAATAATTTACCCAACGATTTCCCATAATTTATAATATCTTTGTACACAAAATAAAGGAAAAACACAAAGAAAAAATTTTCAATTTGCAAAACGTTAAAAAAAAGAAGAAAAAAGTACTAAGTGTCTAAAAGTGGATCAAGGTCAGGAGTTCCTCTTTGCAGCAGAAGCTTTACACGTTCTGATCTTGCTGAGATCTTGCTTTGCAGTGCACGTACCTTCTCCTTGCATGCCTAAGGATGGAGGACAAGGGAAATAAAGCTTGTAGATAACCATCACCAGCATTTTTTCATTCACTACACATTTAAAATAATAACTTACACCATTCATTCTAAACAATCCTTATCTATACCAAAAAATTTTTTTAAAAATAAATATAATTATTCATTTGTACCTATGTGTATGCTGTATAACATGAGCATGCATTAACAATTTAATTTAAATATATAATTATGCAATATTGTGCTATAGTAATATTTTTGTATCATGCATATTATTTTTTTATCAAATGAATAATATATTTATGACAATTGTTAATGATGCTATGCCCAAAATAATTATAATTGTTAAAAAATAACTTGATGGATTTGAGAACATAGTTTATTTTGAAGTAAAAAGATCTTTTCATTTATGAATTTTTGCGTATATGCTATTTTTATGCTCAAGTTTGTTACGATGAATTTCATCTGAAATTTTAAAATTAAATTAATCAAGGAAGATAATATAATATGTACTTCCACTACAATTGATGAGGATGAAATTAATGTAAATAGAAAGTTCATTTGCAATTTGGGTTGGAATTTAGTTATAGAAAAACAATGTTATTTTGCAGATCAATCGTGAATTTACTCAGAAAATTTTTTTCCAAAAGAACACTGTTAAACACTAAAATAATTTAGTTCTGTTTACTTAGGAACATGCATGCAACGTTCTTAAATATAAATACCAGTGTATACTTAACTGAACATTCTACGTAAGGAACTTGCAGATAAATTATTAGGAGTTAAACGGATAATTTTCCATGAATGTAGATTTTCCGGGCAGGATTATTTGTAAGATGAGTTTATAATTAAAAGAAGAAAGGTACATAATCTTTATCAAAAAAATTAATTAATTATGGATTAAAAATAGAACATTTATTACTCACCTAATTGTCAATTAAATTATTAGGATTTGTTAAAATTTTGTCAATTACTTGCATACTTTTCAAACTTAAAGAGTTAAATATAATTAAAAGCGTGTCATGAGTGCAACTCATTTAAAAGTGAAGGCTGCATTATTAAAATTATAGCTGATTTATTTGTTTGAAAGTTCCCTTGCTATAAAAACACCACAAAATTGTAAAGTTAACAAGTGAAGATCAATAATTTGCTTTTATTGATATTGCGATAATGTGCGTACACATAAAAATTGATAGCGATACAAAATAAAGATAGTGAAGCGTTGTGCCATTACAACAAAATTATATAGTGTACGAACTTACAACTAATATAAATATATTCAGTTGAATAAAGACAAACACAAAGCAAGCAAAATAAATCTCTCTTTGAGAGAGAGATCACAATTTGAAAGGAAATAAAAACAAGCAGAGGTCTACATGAATCTGCAAGCACCTTGAACACTCAAACATATCATAATCAAAGCCTTTCACTATTATATGTGAGTTGAGAGGAATATCTGGATAGGTCAAGCAGGGTAAAACAAAAGTACAAGAAAGAGGAAACACATTGATGAATTCGTGACACACCAGGCATTGATGATTTTACTACATTATTCATGGAATCATCAAAATGTTTCCAAAAGTGCTTTTGAGCATATAAATGTTGTGTCACTTGATTAGTTTACAAGGGGCTTAATATTAATGTTATACTATCCTCATCGTTCCTTATAGTGGGTTACATGTTTTAAAAATTATTAATTACTTGATTTCTTCTAAGTTTGATAATTATTTAAAGTTTTTACTGACTCAAATAATGCACATAACCAAGAAACTATGAGCTCCTTGGTCTGTTCAATTTAATGTTAGTATTGGTTCATTGTATAGTGGCAACTATTAATTTAATCAGTAGCATTTTAATCAAATCTAAACATTTAAACATCATTTAATTTTCCACAGGGGAAAATTTTTTCACAAGTGACAAAATGACACTGATTAATCACGATAATTGTTCATGTTTATGCTATTTATAAACTGTGCATAGAGTCCTCACGATTCTCATTTTAAAAGGCTCAAAACAATATGGAAAATAAACTCACTTTGCAAAATAAATATGTTAATTTTACTTACGTTTTGCTCTTGGATAGCTTTTTCTCTATCATTTGGCAAATACGTGGGAGATGAAACCATCCTCAGTTTTTGTTCAGATGAAACCACTTCTTGTTTCAACTGTAAAAGCTCCTAAAGACAATTTCATATGTGTAGAAGAAAACAGACGTAAACTTCTTAAAATAGAATAAAATAAAACTTTACCTGTTGATATTGTTCAACTTGATTTATCCTCTCTTCAAGGTCGACACTTTGCTGCTTGACGATCCCATGTAGAGAATCAAGTTCACGTTTAAGTTCTTCTCCCTGTTTAGGAACTGATTCCGCTCCACTAAGGCCACTCTTGAAATGAACCTAGGAAAATTTTCATTTTTGTATTAACTCAGTATTGTATTAGTTAAAGTCTACAGGTACACTAAGAGTCACCTGCAGCTTTTCAATTGAAACTGCTATTTTTGTTTTTTGGATTGAAACATCAGACATGGTTTTTTCTTTAGAGGCGAGCTGATCCCTAAGTGGTTTCTTTTGCCCAGCTCCTGCTTCTAGAGCAGCTTTTGTTTTTGATATCCAACTACGGACTTCCCTTAGTTTTTTCTCACATTGTTCCCATTCTTCGCTGGTCTCATGGAGAAGTGCGTGCTTTAACAAAAAAACTCAGTCAATTTCAGTTCCTTCATTTGGAAAAATAAATGTTTCTTTTACCCTTTCTAATAGTTGAGCCTCGACTTCAGCCTTTGCCATTTCGGCTTCTTCCATTTTCTCTGACAAATTTCCTATGCTTCCATTTTCACTAATATGATCCAACTCTTTTGACATCTCACTAAGCGTCTTGCCCATGTTTTTGCAGTTTTTCACAGCCCCCTTTGAAAAAAAAAAAAAAAATTAGTCAGAATTTTATTATCTATAATCAAGTTGAACAAACTTACTGTATAGTCGTGTAATTTAACTTTGGCTTGATCTAAGTTTTCTAAATAAAGCGGTTGTTTCAAAAAGTCGTTCTTTTCCCTACACCAGTTCATCACGGTGTTATAAAGAGTCAAGAAACGTTCCCAGGAATCCAGGCAGTCTCCGACCTAAATTAATTATAGATTAGTTTGTAATTAAGAAAGTATGACATTTTGAACCTAACTTTGAAACTAAAATTACCTGTTGTTTCTTTTCTTCAATCCAGGCACGAATCATAGCAAGTTGCTCTGTCAATGCATTTACATTTTCTTTTATAAGAGAAATTTCATTTTCGTCCTTTGAGTTGTTGCAGATTGTTTTGGCATTTTGAGTCATTTGGTCCAACTTGTCACTCATTGCTGGTAATTCTGTTTGCACTTGCTGCATTTTTGAACAAATTAAAAAAAAAAAATTATTCATTGGAATAAATTGTAATGAGCATGAACGGAATGTTTCACTACCTGAAGTGTTTCCTTAATGGCTTGTGGCTTGCTAGTTTTGTCTTGAACTTTAAGCTCGGCTTGTTGTAGCCAAGAAGTAAGCATGTCTCTACATCTTACGTATTCTGTTCTTACAGTCCTAGCCCTCTTCTGATTTTTAGCTTTTTCCTCCATTGCGCTTGACATGTTTTCCATCAAAAGTTCCAAATCGATAAACTGTAAAACCAAATGAATTAATAACATGAAAATAATACAAACTAGTTAAATTTTACCTTCTGCTGTAATTCCGAAAGAACGCTTTGCTGATGATCAGAATATTTTTCACGGACTTGTTGGATAAACTTTTGAACTTTAGAAGTCAATGATTTTACTCTACCTTCAAGATCCTAAAGTAAACGTTTCAAATTAAAATCTGATCCAAACAAGCACAAATATATTTTTTCTTACAATAACTTCATTTTCAGCTAGATCTTGATCTGGACCAAAAACATACAACGAATTTATTTCTTTTGTCAGATCCTCCAAAGATTTCTTGTGTTTGTCAATTTCAGAGCTAACGTTATTGTAGTAAGCGAAATCTTTGTCAAGTTTAGCAACTTTCTCTTTTAATAATTCTGTCAGTCTAAAAACAAAAGATTATTTTATATAACATAAAACAATTATGTTTATTGAATTATATTTGTTTATATAAATAACATATAAACACAATAATTTTTTTAAAATTAAATTGTAATGATATGTTGTAAAAAACAAATTTTAGCTGAATATATTATATAATAATTTTATTTTATACAATACTCAAGTATTCTGGGGTGAATGTGTGACGTCTAGAGAGTAAAGTAAGTTATTGGCAAAACAAAGTGGTTTCAAACCTGCTCCAAGAAATATTGAGTACTCTGGGGGAGTGAATATGACCAGAACTCTTTGTTTTTGATATATTGTACTATGTATTCTTTAATTGACAACCTGAGGTACAAACATTAGCATTTTAGGATACTGACTTAGTTTTCGTAGCACAAGCAAAGTCAGTAACAGATCAAGACAATTAAGGTGGAAAAATGCTTGTGAAACATCCGAAAAATAATAAAAAAACATACAGCCCCCAACGTCCACATTACAATAAGATTTTCTAACAAACCAATTATTAAATGAACATAAGGCGGTTTATGTAGCAAATGTCAAACATAAGCTGAAAAATTGTCACGAATACAAATATTATTGGTGATGGTTGGATGATTAAAGGGCAAGATCTCGTAAATAAGAAAGAAAAGTTTGACAATCGTGAGAACTATTATGGCACTTGTATCAATTAAATTTATCGTCGAAAAACAAACTATTATGTTTATTGCTATAAAAGACCCTAGGGATTACTAATAATGACGATTGAATTAAATCTGAGCAAAATGGGCTAAAAATATATAAATGTGGCCATGTTTTGCAGAGGGTAAGGTCATAAAATCAAACAGGGAAAAAATTGAAACTTTTAAAAGAACTTTTTCCTGGGTGGATGTAAAAAGTAAATAAATCAGGTTTATAGAAGGAGAAGAAACATAAATAAACGTGGAAAATGTATATCTGAAGCTTATATAACTGCATTTTTTCATGGAAAAAATACAAAAAGCATCTTTGAAAGTATACAAAAATTGCTGATATATTTATTGCAAAGGATTTTTGCAATTTGAACATTCCGTATCAATTGTTGTATACGGAAAGCGAAACAGCAAGATTGTGCACACCGAGATGATCTGGAACAATTGATCTGGAGGAATCTTTGCAGTTTTGTCTCAAAACAAGAAAGAAAAACGAAAGTTTTTTTTAACGCTTAAGGAATGTATGTTTATAAAGAGAAGTACTTAAGACAAGATGTTTCTATTAGTTTAACTTTTGACTTGGAAGAAATTATGGAAAAATTTCACTTTTCAAGCGATAAACATTTATACAATTTAACAATGCTTTCAAATTTTAATTTTTAAATGGATCATTTAATGAAATATATATCGTGATTCTTCGTAATTAGTTTTTTAAAAGTTTTAGGGTAAATTGTACAACCGATCTTTTAGCTTGTCGAGATTTAACACATATGCACAAAAATTTACCTCTTTTGTCCTATAATTCGATATTTTCCCCTTTTTATCTTAAGAAAATGGACCGTTCAGACCGGGTCTTGTGCGTGTTATTTCGTATCAATCGGAACCCCTCGACTTTGTTGGTAAACTATTCAGATATATACGCGCAAATATAACTCCCGCCGTTGTTTGTAGACAGTCAAACTTGGTAAGGGTCCAATAAGATCTGTTGATCTATTTTTGGCTAACCCGATTTTTCGTTCGAAATTAATCGCCTGAGTCGATACCAAAAAAAAACAAAAAAAAATATGGCCGATTCGAAAAAAAAACATCCAAAGCCCTTGACAGTTGTGCGACTTAAAAACTTATTTTTATTTCCTTCAAGGATCTTTAAGAAAATGGCGAAATTTTCTACTACAAAAATCTCTCCAGATAAAAAAAAAGTTAAAACTAAAAATATACATCTATCTGTGAAGAACTATCTAAAAACATGCAACACACGAAAAAACAAGTCTTAAGCGGCTGATATATTATTGATTTATAATTTATTAGAAAATAAATTACCTCTCCTTTTTGACTGAAAAATTAATTAAAAAATCGTATAAAATATGTAAATCACTGATAGAGCAATTCACATGAACCGGCTCGTTCGTTGTAGTTCGCGGACTGAGCTGTTTCGTATTATTAAGCATGCACTAGCGCTCTTGATTTCCCTGTTCTTACCCTAGCGTTGGCCATTCATGTCATTCCTAGTTTTTAAGTGTGGCTTAAACTGTCCAATCTTCGAATCTTCGATATCGTAAACTTTTTACATAAGATATATATTTTAAAAAAATTGAATACTGAAAGAAATAGAATAAAAACATACAGGAATCGCATATCTTCTTTAATTTACACAGACCGATCAAACATGAACTGTTTAATTTAAAAAAGTTATGAAAAAATTATTCTTGGCTTGCCATGGACAAAGTTTTATTCTAATCATAAGCTCGATTGTATTCCCCAAGGATATTTTTATAATTTAAAACTTAGAAAATTTATTGCATCACGATTTTTTATTTTCATAGAAAATAAATCCGAATATTTTTTTCTCTGTTGTTTTGTTTCTGGTCATTCAATTTTTAACCAGTATTACTTAAAACACACATGTAAATGATGTGTGTGTTGTGTGAGAGAAAGAGAGAGAATGATGAAAAAAGTAGAGGAGACGAGACAAGAGAAAATATGATAAAGTAAAATATGAAAATCTGTGAGAAGATGACCGAGGGAGCATGAGTGGGAGATAGGAGCGAATGAATGAGAGAAGATAGGTGAAAGTGAGTGAGAGTGAAGGCTAAAAAACAATCAGATACAAGATATCGGTATTTTAGATTGAAAGATAGATAGATGGATAGATAGAGAGAGAGAGACAGAAAGGGGAGAGGGGCAGAGAGAGAGAGAGAGAGAGAGAGAGAGAGAGAGAGAGAGAGAGAGAGAGAGAGAGAGAGNAGATTGACAAAGGAGAGAGTGAGAGAGAGAGAGAGGAGAGCGAGAGAGAGGGGGTGAAGAGGAAGGAGATGATAAAGTGAAAATCAAAGATGCAGGAAAGGAGGATAGAGATTGAAAAAATGAGAGAGAGAGAGAGGGGGTGAAGAGGAAAGAGATGATAAAGTGAAAATCAAAGATGAAAGAAAGGAGGATAGAGATTGACAAAGGAGAGAGTGAGAGAGAGAGAGAAAGAGAGTGTGTGTGTATGTAAGAGAGAGAGTGAAAGAGGAAGACAGAATTACAGAGAGGGAGAGTGAAGAAAATGAAAGAGAGAGAGAGAGAGAGAGAGAGAGAGAGAGAGAGAGAGAGTGAAAGAGGAAGACAGAATTACAGAGAGGGAGAGTGAAGAAAATGAAAGAGAGAGAGAGAGAGAGAGAAAACGAAAGAAGAAAGAAAGAAAGAGATGGAAAGAGAGAAAGAAAAAAGAAAGACAGAGAAGGGGAAGAAAACGAACGTAAGAAAGAGAGAGAAGGGGAAGAAAACGAAATAAAGAAAGAAAGAGAGAGAAAGCAAGAAAAAGAGAGAGAGAGAGAGAGTGAGAGGAGAGAGAAAGAAAGAAAGAGAGAGCTAAATAGCAATTTGTACGAATTAATTATCCTTATTTTATGAGGCTAGACCAATTCTTCTTCCTTCATATGCTTTATAAACCTTTTTAATAAGCTACATTGGCAATGAGACAACATAATGCAAACTATAAACGCTATAAAGACAAGGCAAATATTTATTAAACCTTTACTAATTAATCAACATCCTACTAGAAACTTAAGGAAAATGGCGAGTTTGGAAAAATTCCCACCATTTTCAAAGATCTTCCAACTTGTCATAATTTTCACTCGGCCGCAATAAGCTGCTATTTCACTCGAAAGAATAAATCAAGAATGAATTAATGATTTGTTTAGCATATCAAACAAAAAATGTGTACAAGTTACATGAATTGAAACGTGGGAAAAGGAATTGACAGCTCTGTCTCAATTTGTCAAACAGGTTCATTCTTTATTTCTTCTGTAGGAAATATTTGGCTTTAGAATAAAGAGGTGTCGTTCAACAATATCGATCAAATAGTTTCCAAAAACTAGGAGAGGTGGAGGAAGACTTTTTTTTCCTAGTTTAATCGATCCAATTGCCACTCTCCGGGGTCTCTCACCTGTGACCTGCCAACCGGCACTTGTGATTGTCACTCGGAAAAAACGCAACCGGCACGGCCCCATCGCCGTATTGAAAAGTCTATTTTACCACAAAGAAGGAAAGAAAGGCGTCAGTCTTTGCCAAGTTCGTCGACAGAACGTCGGCCAAGATGTGTAAAAATAAGATCGAAAGTGATGTCACCGTTTATATTTTCCTTGCACTTTTCCCACAAGAGATTTACTCTTCGTTTGGCCACTTAACGACGATATGAAAGACTTCTTGAAAAGTTTTAAAATCAACCAATGAATCATAAAGGATTTTGCCTTTCACGAAATATGAATTAATTATAGGGTTTAAATCTCATGGATAAAAATCTACTCTCCACTAGGAAAATGTAGACCTTTTTTTTATAGTTACCTATCATCCAGGACTGCTTAACCTGGCAAATTTTTGTTAAGCCAGAAAGTTTCGGCATTTCACGGGTCAAAGATGTAAGTCCTGTGATGTGTATCTTTTTTTCCGCCCAAATGTAAACTCAACAGTCAGTAATTTTCTTTTTAACAGGTTCAAAGATAAGAAAACGATGATAAATACTTTCAGATCGCTACCACTTATTTACCAGGGCCAAGAATGCTGAGTGAAACAAAACTTATCAAAAATGAAAACAATAAAAAAAAAAATTATGCGCTAGGAAGCGTTTCTTATTGCGCAGTTTTGTTCCAATATCCAGCATTTTATTAACAATAAAACATACCAAAAGGATAAATAAAATGACGCTTCTTTTGGACAGGATTGCAGGATTGATCATGCTTTATTTTCATGTCCAATGTGTGTTGAAAACTAATAAATGACGGTTTAACAATAAATTTTATAAAATGAAAACCAGAACCTAATAATCGTTTAAACCAGAGAGGATAAATTTAAATCGTCAGGGTTAAATACTGGGGAAAATTTTAAAAAGGATTTCTTACTTTAAAAGCATAGAATGCTGATTTTAATGAATATGAAAATCATATAATTTTTTAATTTTCCTCATTGGGGGTTGTTTTAGCGTAAGTTTACTGTAATCCTGGTAATCCTAGAACCCCTAGGATTATCCATTTTTCTTTTTTAATTAGTGTTCTCAAGTGGTAGAGCAGCGGCGTATCAAGCCGAAGATCGCGAGTTCGAATCCCGCTCGTGACACTGACTTTTTTATCTCAACTAAAAACCTTAATTAATTGAAAGATATTAATTGGTCAAGCGGACCACGAAAACTAGTGATTTTAATAAGTTAAAATGAAGTATATCTTCACTAAAGCTCTCCGTGGCCATTTCATTTGTCGCCGAGAATCAAATAGATTACACATTTGAAAAATGGCAAAAAGAGGGAAAATTAAAAAAGGTGGGGTTGAGATGGAAGTTAGTGTCCCAGTGGATGAGGTCACGACAGTTCAATTGGTAGAGTAGCGTCGTATCTAGCCGAAGATCGCGGGTTCGAATCCCGCTCGTGACACTGACTTTTTTATTCAACTAAAAACCTTAATTAGTTGTAAAGAGTGTTTCCGTGATCGGGTAAAAATTCGTAACCCCAAAAAAACCTAGAACAGAAATTTTGTGAGACTTACAAAAAATGGTTCCGAATTTTATCCATAGTCCCAAAAACGGTAATAACTTTGAAACGGCCCCGTCCTTCTACAGGAAACTTTAACGGACTTTAGAAAATTAAAAACAAATGGCAATTTAAAATTGCCCGGCCTCTTTAAAATAAATCAAAACTAAAGTTTTAAAAGAAAAGTTGGAGTTATTTTTCTCCCTTGTAATTAGATAAAATCAAAATATTGTCGAAATAGCCTGAAATATAAAATTATTTGAACGGATTAGATAAAATCCAGAGGAGTGAATTTTGGGTGGAACAACCCCAATCGCAAAAATGTATATTTTTTATAGCAATGAAAATTCGTGTTTAATGGTTTTACATAAAACAAATCCGATGTTTTTTTTTCAAAAACCATTTTTTGTCTACTTTAAGAGTCTTTTAGTTAAGCAAATTTTGATATATTCAGCCTTATTTAATACAATCCGGCATAGTACTTACTTATTCTATGCAAAAATACAATCCTACTGATTTACAATATTCTTGAAATACTGCACAACGAAGATAGAAAACTATATTTTAAAAATGTACATAAATTAGCTAAAATATTATTTATTTCTCGGCTCCTTGGACCTCAGACAAGTGTCGACCGGGCGTAATCAACAAAAGTTTCATTAAAATCGTCTTCATCAGCATTGTTTCTCTTTAAAGCAAGAAATTCTTTGTAGTCGATCTCAGAACACCTTGTTCTTATTGCTGTTTTTAAGACGTTTAGACCCGCATGCCCGGTAATTTATCATTGTTTTCTACCTAAATAATTTTATTATTGACCATTATTGTTAATATATGAACCTTCTCTTTGTGAACAGAACTAAATATTATTTGTTGGGGTTAATTTCTTGACCGAAATCAGAGCACGTGTCTTCTAGTATAGAAGACTGTCCGAATTTTAAACCATAAAACGAAGATTCTTGTTTTTGTATATATGAAAAATGGAGAGGAAATTGTTCAATGCTTCAGCTTATGAGTGGGTAATTATAAATAATAAGTCAAATTCGGCAGATTTCTGGAAGAGTTAAATACAAACATATTTACCATATTAAAAAAAATCACACTGATCTAATTTTTTTTGTTCCATAAGTCAATTTTTTCCTTCAAGTAAAAAGCAAAACACCATTGTTTTCAATATTTAACTTCCAAAATAGGATTCAACTAATACTTTTACTATTTTTTTTATTTTTATATATATGTCAGAAAGTGACTTTTGTTATATCCTTCTGCCCGAAGGATTTCGATCCAAATGACCCAGTTGGCGAGATCTAGGACGCTAAGTTGTGACTTCATGTGTAAAGAAAGTGAATCGCCTCTGCCACAGTACGAAAATAACTATGACAGGGATTTTTTTTACAAAAGAAAAAAAAAGATTTTCTATTAAATAACTCGAACATATAACATATACATCTAACTTTTATATATATCGCCTCGACATGCGAACCAGCCAATTGAATACAAGGATTTATTTGAAATATAAAGAAAGGACAAAAAGCTTTAAATGGATTAAAATAAAACTTATTTCTATTTTTATCACTCGATTCAAGATCCTGCTTATAGGGATGAGCACTAGTCATGCCGTCATCTGCTGAATATCTGTCCAAGGTCAAACTGAGACATTATATGCCACGAGACAATTAATTGCTATGGATTAATAATTTTTGTGTTGTATACATGAGTCACTATTTAATAATTAGGTTTTTATCGTATAATTAATACAATGATAATGTTCAACTCGAAGGTAACCCGTCGAAAATTTAGTCATTGCGAGAAGTAGATCATTATATAAATCGCAGATTTTTCTTTTCCCATTTTTGAATTATTTTGGGCTGATTTTTGTTTGAAAAATTTATATTCTAATTAAAAGTCCTGCTCTTTTTCTCCAATATGTTAATTCATACAATTTTTAGGTATTACAAGTATAAGATTAAGTAATGGTATTGTATTGATCTAATGAGTGATTATCTCTGATCATACTGGCCCTCCTATTCTCTCAGTTTTCATTTCAGTATTTTGGCATTTTCAGCGGTTCGTCTGTGCCTGTTCAAACAAAGATGGGAAAACTCGCAAACTGTATTTTGCATTTATTCGGATTTCGAGCTCTTAAATGCTCATCGTCAGACTTAATAAAATCTACAATTATAGAGTATTACTATAATTAGTAATTCCCGAAATTGAATTGCAAGCAATGATTTATGTTGAAAAACGTGTAGATTTTATTCAGTCTGACGATGAGCATTTCAGGTATCAACCAGATAACTGTGAAAAAGAGTAGAACACACACACACACACACACACACACACAAAATCACTTCTTTCAATAAATAGTCATACCCCAGCGAATGCCACATATGAAGGGGTTTTTATGTGCAACCATAAACTTGTATTAACTTCAAGGACTCCTAACATTATTTTATTAATTTGTTAAATATCATGGTGGTCTGCAAGGTGTTTGATCTTGAATGATTTATGATTATTCGGCAGATGATCAGAGATTATCTAGCTACTTATTTAATACCTCATGATCTTCTCTAACTCACAAAAGATTAGAGCTAGAATGTTTACAAAGTTTACAGCGTTTAAATTTTCAGGTAAAAATAAAATATTTGCACTGAGAGGCAAAAACTATGGCCACTTTTTTCCCTCCCTCTTAATAAATATTTGCAATTGTTATAATTTTTATTTTTTGTTGTTTATTGGATATTTAAAGAAAAATATAAGTAAAATAAATAAAAATTTAAAATGAGTACAACAATTTAAAAAAAATTGTTATGAAAACAAAGAAGAAAATATTCAATTTAGTATGAAGTATTTCCTCCTCTTGCATTGATAACCTCTTGTATTCGATCTGGCATCAATTTTATTTGTTTTGAATATTGTACTGTAAAATATTTTCATACTCCTCCGTCAGCACCATTCTTAAATTCTACTAATTTTCTTGCATTAAGTGCGACTTTTTGTCCTCTTTGACAACTCATCCAAAAGATGTTCAATATGGTTTAAGTTGAGACGCTGGCACTCCAAACATTGAATTGAAGCCTGTTCAAACTATCACCAATGATCCTAGCTGTGTAGGGTCTCGCATTGTCATGCATAAAAAACTAAAACGATTGCCAACTGATAACAAGGGATCAAGTTTGTACGACCTTCCATAGAAATGCCTGCTCAAACCATAACACACCATCTCCATAGCTTCTCCGGAGTGACAATTTTTCTGGGATCGCTCTCCTGTTCTTGTCTAAACTCACCCTTGGCCATCAGGGGACCTCAAACAAAACTTTAACTCTTCCAAAAACAAGATTTCAGTCCAAGCTTGGTGAGACCAATTAATGTGATTTCTTGCGAAATTTAACCGATCTGTTTTGAGCTTCAGAAGTTCTGGACTTCTCACAGGTAATTCAGCTTCTGAAAGTCTTTATCTTACAGTGCATAAATGATGCTAACATTTCTAACTTTTTGAAGTTGTTGCTTGATCTCAACAGCGGTAGAATGTCAATTTTGGTACATTCAAAACAATAAAAGAATCCTCTCTGAGATGTGACACGATGGCGACCTGAGGCTGACCTCAAGCCTTCTTGAGCACCCACCAGTACCTTGGTAGTGATGGAAGACACTTCTGGGAATATTAAGCACCCTGGCCATATACGCCATCTTCCATCTTCTAACAATTCTATGATTCTAGCCGAAACTGCATCACTTAAAACCATCACGCAAACAAATTTAAAACTTGAGAATAGTACAACTTAAAAAAATCAAATCAGAGGAACGTTAGAAAGAAGCTTTACAGAAAACCCAACAAAGAAGAGACTGCCTATTCAACGATTTATTTACAAAATCCAATTGTAAAAACAAGTGAGATTTTATTTGTGATTTATTTACTTCTAATCTCATAAAATGGACCAAATATTGTTGCAAGATAATCTATTGAGGATTGTCTAAGAGGTAATTAAAAATATTAAGGGTGGCCATTTTTTTTTGCCTTTCAGTGTATTTACCAATTCTGAGCGTTATGCTCAAGTTAAAAACTACATTGAAATAACATACCTCAGATATATATGTGAATGTATGTATCATAAAAAACAACGAAGTATAATGTAATGTTATTGATAATAATTTTGAAAAGCTGTTTTTTTTTTTGTTATAAAATATTAACTCACTTTTGGTGGCGATTTTGAGCAGATGAAATTGCTGTTTCCACATCATCACATGCTGCTGGGGAAAGCGCTTTCAAGAACAAAAGAACTGGGCTGCTTAACTGGACTAAGTCATTCTTTTTACTCTCAAGAGATTTTAAAGTATCACATAGCCCCTAAAAAAAATTTTGTTTAAAAAATTAACATTCGATAATTAGTTTAATTTGTTTTTCAAACTAAAGAGAAAAAATACCTCAAGTATTTTTCGTGTATCTTCAAGTTGTTCCTTTGATCTTACATTGGTATCAGTATGATTATTTTTATCTTCAACTGCTGTAATTTCTGTATCAAAATGATGCAACTCATGGTTGAATTCCTAAAAGAAATAAATGATTATGTTAATAATAAAAATCCACAGGGAGGCTGTTTGTCACCCCTTTTATGGCTAATTACAGTAAACAGCTTAATAGAACTTCTGAATAATTCAGGCTTCTACAGTCAATTATTTTCAGATGATGGTACCATAATGCTCACAGGTAGGGATCCCCTGACTCTTTCACTACTGATGGAAAACGCCATGGGATTACTTTATGGGTGGTGTAGTGACAAAGGTTTATCAATTAATCCTGCTAAACTAGAATTGATAATGTTTAGCAGGAGAAGAACATTAGGNCAAAATCTTGGGGTTTGTGAACAAGTCCAAGAGGTTTATGCAGGACACGTGAGCCGACCAAGTCCCGGACCTTTTAGGGATGGGGTACGAGTCTACCCAGGCATTTAACCCCTTGGGTCTTGGTCGCCCACCTTGCATAATATATATAATAAAAATAATTTAAATAATATAGGGTCAAATTATTGTTCCTCACCTCCCAACGTTTTGCCAGTTGAGACAGTGTCTCCTTTCTCGATTCCAGATCATTCTGTAGTTGGTTCCATTCATCATTTAAATTAGCAACTTCTGAGCCCACTGCAGCTTTACTGTTAGGATCGAGGAAAGTTTCTAACTCTCGTTGGCGTTCGTTTAGAACATCAATGTAAGGTTGGTGATTCTGTAATGTCACATTTAAGATATAAGAAAACTTAAAGTTCAATAATTGTTTTAACTCTCACCTTGGCTTCGGCTAATGCTTGATTGATTTTTTCAATATTGAACATCAGCCCACCCAAAGCCGATGCTGGTTCGTCCGTGAACCTAATCCTTTGTAGAACAGACTTTGCATTTGAAAGCGAGTCTTTATACAGATCGTGAAGTTCAATCGCTTGTGTCAACTTTGCCTGATATGATTTGGCCGTGTTTAAAGTATTTCTGAGCAACTGTGTACAATCTTGTTGCTGTTTACTAATTAATTCTTGATCATCGGAATTAAGTGAAGGAAATATGTTTTGCCCTGCCTTGTGAATGTCTATTGACACCAGGTCATGAAGACTTTTTTCATCGCTGAAGAATTTCTAAAATTTAAATTTTACATTAGCCAAGTACATTCATGAAATGTTTAAACGAATAAAATTTTACATTGTGATGGTTTAGTAAATTTTGCATCTCTTTTATGTTGAAACCTTGGTTTGAACTTTGTAGTTGTTTATTTGAATTTTCTGCCCATTTGAATAATTTTTCACGCAATCCCTCATAATTCAGACGATAGCTGTGGAAGGAATAATTAAGTTATTTTGTATTTTACGCTTAATATAATTATCATACTTTTTGTTTTCTTCTAAATATTTCTCCCTTTCTTTTAGTTGTTTCGGAATTATATTGAGAAGAGAGGATGCTTCACTTAATCTTTCTTGTAAAATGTCTGGCAATCCTTCTTCATGCTTATAAGCATTCACTAGTTTTTGAACATCACCAAGATATTTTTCAACATTCGCAGCTAGGACCTTTAATCAAAACAAAAAGTTCAGCTTAAATTCTCGTTTGGAGTATTAATTTGGAAACTTTACCTTATGATTCTCTTGTTCTCGGTTGACACTGTCCACTGTTATGTCAAGCAGCGGTCTTTGTTTCACTTCACTTTCGTTTGAATGAAGCCAGTTGATGAGTAAATCAAGGTCATTTGCAGCTTTGAGATGTTGCTGAGCAGCTTCTAGAAGTTTCTGTTTTTGAGTTTCAACAGCCCGTCGAAGTTCATGGAGCTGTTTCTTCAATGACTGCAACTGCTCGGTTATGCTATTTCTATCTGCTGCTGAGCACTGTTTGGCTATTTGTTCACCCTTGTCAGTAGCTGATGCCAGAAGAGCCTCGCAAGATTGAATTTTTAAAATGACCTATGATTTTTGTATGTTAAAATTGTAAAATTATAAAAAAAATTAAAATATAAACTTAATTAAAATACCTCATCATATCTTTTTATTTTATCAGCTGTCGGTTGATTTGAAGCTTCGATTTCAGTAATGATGGGAGTATAGGTCGGAATAAAACGGGTGATTTCTGTAATTAGAGCGATGAATTGTTCTCTGAGCAAAAGAAGATCTCTCAAACGTGCTATTTCATCTTCCAATAATTTGATTAAATCTTGGAGGTTTAGATGAACGGCAGCAAGACCTTCGATGTCCTCTCCACCAAGATTGGCCTTCCAGTCTTTGAGTTCATCGACTAGTTTCTGATATTCATCGATTATACCTTGCACGTCTTCAACTTTGCTACCAACAGGCTTGGAAAGATCTTTCATGCGGTCTTGTACGTTTGCCATGAGAACATTTGATTTATTAACCTTTTCTTTGATCTAAAACAAATTTAAAATATAGTTTATGTCACAATATATTGTAATATGCTAAAATATTTCAATTTACATCTTTGAATTTTCCCAAAGCTTCTCCAAGCGCTTGGACTTTTTTCGCTATGTCCGAAGCAATTTTCAGCCTCCTTTGTTCCAACCTTCTCAAGTTGTCATTCACAGTCAACCTGTCTGCATCGCTCAAAACCATATTAGCGGCTGTTTTCTCTTGATCTTTTATATCATTTTTGGCTTGTTCACATTCAGCATTCAACTTTGAGTACTGCAATAATAAAAAAAAATGTATAAAAAAACTTTAATTTCTGAAATAGAGAAAACTTTATGTTACCTTGCTCAATTGCTCTTCTATGACAGCTAATGATGGTGCTCTTATATCAGCAGAAAGAGCGACTTCGGCTTGATCAAGCCATTGTTGAATTTTGTCATTCTTTCCTTCAAAGTCCTGCCTGTTATCCAAAAGTGATTTTAACCATTTATCCCTGTCTTCTGATTTCTTTATTACTTTCAAATGATCTTCTTGCATATCTAGTACAGAAAAAAACACATTGTTTATAAAATAATTTTAAATTGATTGCTGTGCTTACCATTAATAATTGCTTGTAGAGCTTCTCTTTCAGGCCCTTGACAATCTTTGAGCAATGCACTAGCCTGCTTTTGCAATGGATTAAGCTCTTCCTCTCCAAATTTTTTAACATCTCTAATATAATCCTAAAAAAATAGAAAATAAAAAACATACATTAAAAAATAAAGCAAAAAATTCCAGATGGATTGTTAAACACTTACGTTATTTTGATTCATAAGCCTTTCCACAGATGATGTATATAGTGGTTCATATCGGTCTCTCGGCGAGAGTTGATTTGAAAGAGATTTCATTTTTTCTCTCACTTGTTCTTGCCTTTTCTCAAAAGCTTTACGAGCACCCGATGCTTCCTTGGCCTTCTCTGATGCAGCCTTAATTTCATTGGTTAAATCTAAATGAAAAACATGAAAATTGTTAAATTTGATGTAATATTTCTTTTATATACGAGAGGAAAAAGGCAAAATATGTTACCTCCAATTGAAGATCTAAGATTATCTATTTTACAAGATACTTCAGTGAATTCAAATGGTAGTAATTCGCTTGAGATGTTATTCAAACGCTTCTCACACGAATCACACATTGCCTTTTTGCCATCTGCTTCTTTTAAAAGGTTCTAAGAACAGGAAAAATTATTTATTTAGCTTAAACTTGATTTAAATAAACTTCATTGACTTACTTTAAGTAATTGAACTCTGTCTTCTGATGATTTTGGTTCAAATCCAAGAGGAGGCTGGTTACGAATGAAATTCTTTTTCTCGTCGACCCAAGTCTTAGCTTGTTGAAGTTCATCATTGATTCCTTTAAGTTCATCCTGCGCTGTATTGAGTACTTCTCTATTTCTTTGGATTCTTTTACCAAGATCATTAAAGCGTTTTTCAATTGACTTCAACTAAAAATTTAAATTTAATTTAAACACTTTACTCAAGTAAATAATTTTTTTTTTTAGATTCATACCTGATCTTCGACTTGAGGGACATCAAGGTTACTTATGATGTTCATAATGTTCTCAGCAAGTTGTTTCAAATGGCCGAGCACATTTTCTCTCTCTTTTTCATATTCCTTTGATATTCCATCAAGGTTATTTAGTCTTTGTTGCAAAGCAAATCCGTGAGATTTATCGACACCTTCTAGTTGTTTGACTAAACCGCTAATCTTTTGCTGTGCTGCTGCATGAGCAGATCTGTATAATTCAACTTCATTCTCATCATGTTGTTTACCCGCAAGTGTATTATTAAGCTAAGGCAAATTCATAAATTAATAATTTTCAACATTTAATATAGGTAGTTTATAATAATTACAAATTCTTCAAGGTAGTCTAATTGGGCAGCAACGGCATTACTGCGATCGCCTTGTGGCAACTCCATCAATAAACGATTCCTATTATCATTAATGCCATTTTGAACTAGGCCCATTGCAGCTAATTCTGTTTTCGCTGCTTCAGCTCTTAGTTTCCAAGGCTTATTTTTCCAGTCTGCGACCACATCTCTCTGTTGGCCAATCCAGTTTTCAAGTTGTATTAATTGTTTGTCCTTTTCTTCAAGGTCTTGGACAGCTTGATTTAGATTGCTCAATCTACCCTCAACCTAAAATAAAACAAAGACTTTTATGATCTAATAATACAGAATTGTTTAAAATTAAAACAAAAAAAAACTTTTAAACTATTAAACAAAAATCAAAACAAAAAAGCGTATAAACTTACCTTTTTGGACAGGTTATAGATTTTTTTAATATGTCCTGGTTTTTTAAGCTCTCTAAGTATCTTACGGGTACGAACTACCTCAGGATCTTGAATGGAACCTTTACTCTTTAAAATAAAACAGTGCACAAACACATGCAAAAATTATTAATGAAATCAGGAAAACAAAACAAAAAAATCATGCAAAATAAAAACACATTAGTGTAGTAGTTTAATAAACATGAGCATGCTTTAAGCTTATGTATTAAGTACCAGATCTATTAAGTCTTCCAGCCTTATTCTGACATTCAGTTCTTTATCAGGAATTGGAGCTGTCGATGGGTCAAGAGGACTGGAAGGTCTCGAGATAGATGCTGCTGCTGCTTCACAAGCAGCAATTGCCATACTGAGCCTTGATTTTTCACCCTGAAGCTTATTGTGCACTGCCTAAATTAAATAAAACATGTATAAATATATTTTTTTAAATATTTAGTTTGTAATTAATACTTTGTGTTTATCAAGTTGTTCCTTCGCTTCTTTGAAATCAGACGATGGTGAGAATTCTGTCCCAAGATCAACTTCTATTTCGTCAAGTTTCAACATAATGCTTTCTAATGTCCTTTCATATTCTAAAAATTTCTCAAGCGATTCTTCAAGTCTTGACTTAATCCTGTTCGCCGACTGAAGCAGTGAATCGTAGCTTTCTTGTACATTTGTCAGCTGTTGTTCGATTGTTGGTTTAATTTGTGGTGTCGTTTTGATGTATCTTTCAATTTGACAATAGCCTTTAGACCTAAGATCATTAAGATTTTGTTGATATCCGAGAATATCTGCTAACAGTTCGTTGTGCATGTCGATCTGTTCAAGCGTTTGGTCTTTATTGGTAATGCACAATGAATTGTGGGCCATTAATTGGAATGAAATCTTGAGGAGCCATTTTTCAATATCTTGTAATGATTGATGGTATGCAGTATGGTCTCTCATCTCAGCTTCTAGTCCTTCTCTGATCGATGAGCATAAACTGTCGATGTTCTTCCATTTCGCAACAAGTACTTCCACTTTATCAGTGGCATCAGGTGAGTTCGACCATGCTCCTAGTTCAACCGATTCAGCTTTCAATCTGTCCAACTCATTTTTCAAGCTCATCAAATCACTATTGATATGCTTCAATCTGAAACATTAAATTTTTTGTAAATCAGAGAATTTTTTTTAAATATAAAAAGCTTTACCTTTCCATGATTGTTTTCATCTCTCCTAGTTCAGCTTTTGTATTGAATTTTTCCTGCAGTTTGTTTTCATTCGCTGTAAGAGATTGGTCCATTCTACTGAGACCATCATAGAAGTCATCCCATCGACTTAAAGCGGCATTTAATTGTGCAGTAACTGCTTTTAGATCGATCGTCAGTTGTTCCCATGAATTATGAAGTTCTGCGACTGTTTCTCTTAATGACTCCTGCTTATCTAAAGGAGTACAATCTAGTGCACGTTTGAATATGTCTTCCATCACCGACATCTTATGTTGGCCTTTAAAAATTACTCATTATTTGTTAAATTCTACTTTTATCGATTTAATAATTTACCTTCTGTTATCCTATTTGTGACGAGATTAATAGTATGAAGGCTTTCTTTAAGCCAAGCTTGATTACCATTACCAATGCAGTCTTTGACCGTACCATGAGCTCTTTGTAACCACTGTTCTAAATCATCTTTAGCTTTCAAGAATTCTGTATGGTCTGACAAGTTCTTCTCTGCTCTTGAAAGAAGTCTAAAATGTTCAATTTTAGCGTTAATATTTAAATTTTATTTATTAGAATAGAATAGCTTACTCTTGCACTGTTGTAAACAATTCGGCATATTCTCCCTGCCATTTGACAGTCTCATCTCTAACCCAGTTGCAGGCACATAGTTCAATAAGAACTTCACATTTGTCACTGAGTTCTTCGATCGCTGGTTTCTTGTTGTTCAATTCTTCCAAAAGTCCTCTGACTCTTTCCAAATCACTTGTGTTTCTAGATTGATTGTCGTCCTTTGCAAGTTGCTCTTCAGCTTCGACCTTAGGTCTGAACTGAACCAGCCATGTTTTGACGACGTCTTTAATCGTTGTGAATTCTTCCCAGCTGGATAGGCATTTGGATATGTTGAACTGGTTGTCCCTAAGCAGGTTCTTGAGCGATTCAAGGCTTAATTTGAGTTGCGAAGAATCGTTCTTTATCAGATCTCTACTGTCAGGACCAACTTTGCCTATTATAGATTCTCCCTTATCGACTGCATTCATAACCAGATTTTCTCCTATTTAAGGAAAAATTATTTTCAAATGTTTCAACATAACAGCAATGAAATTTTACCTTTGTTGAATGTAAGAGCAATTTCAGCAAGTTTGTCATGCTGATCTTTAATAACTTGTTTCTCTCCGTGTGAATCCGAACACTGTTGGATGGAGATTCTTGTCTTCCTTACCCATTCAACTGCATCATTGTGAGCTGTTAGGTATTCATCGTAATCTTTCACTTCATTTTCAAGTTCTTTCACAGTGGTTGATACCTATTATTAAAATAAAATTTAAAATAATATTTATAATTAGTTTGTAAAATGTCAACTTACTAAGTTTTGAAGTGCTCCATAATCATCTAAAGTCGATTGGTAAACTTTGGAAGGAATGGATTCATTTTGCAGGCGATGTTTTATTTTATTTACCTATAGAAAAAAAATTGTTAATAATGATGACAAATAATGTCTTAGAAATATATACTTACTAGTTCTGATTGTGATTTGATTTGTCTTGCAATGCCTTTGAACTTTTCAAGTTCTGCCTTTGTATCAGAAATATCGCTGCTGTCTCCCCTGATAGCCTTAAGTTTCATCTCAGCAATCCAGTCCTTGAGTGTGTTATTGAGTTTGTGAATATCTTCCAACTCTGAACCTCTCGCAGTAAGAGTTTGCCTTAGGTTCTGTTTAAAAAAAAAAAAAAAAAGATTTAATTTACTGATTTTTATTTTTTTAATATAAACGCATGTACCTGGACATCGACGACGAGTCGTTCAAACTCTTGTTTCAAAGATTCGCTATCTTCTTGGATTTTGGGAATACCACTTTGTTCTGTGTTGAGAATGACCTTTTCTTTCAATTCGAGCACATATCTGAGACTGTTTTGTCCTTGCTCCAAAGCCTGCTGAAGACCTTTGACACATTCTAACCTTGAATTGACTTCTTCAATAGTGTTTGGTATTTTGCTGCAGTCATTAACCTGCATGTAAAAATTGGTAAGCAAATAGAAATATTAATTTAAAAGAAAAGAAAAGAAAAAAGTACTTTGTCTCTGATTTTATCAATCCATTGCTGTCGTTCTTGATACAAAGAATTATGCTGCTGGTGTTCTTGGTAGTGCAATTCTAACCTCTTCATTACTAAATTAGCCAAAGAAATTAGAGCATTATATTTTGTGGTGAGCTGCATCATAGCATTTGATACTCTTGTATCAGCACAAGTTTCAAGAAGCAACTGGAAATAAATAAAAGTTGTACATATTTATTTACCCAGAAAATTACACAACCTTGCATACTTGAGCTTTAAGATTTAGATTATCAAGCTGATGTTGCCATTCGAAGAGTGCTTGCAATTTTCCTTGGAAAGCTTCGAGGGTAGCCATTTTTTGTTCAAGAGTACTTTGAAGTTTATTGAAAGTCTGGACTGATTGTTCCGTCTGACTTAACCATTCAACAGCTTCCTTGTATTGTTCTTCGTATTCATTCCATCTGATTATTCCAGACTGGAAAATATTACACAAGTTAATATGTATGTTGAGATTACATTAATCAATAAAGTTGGTTTTGAACCATTCTTACCTCCAATAATTCTTTAGTTTGGGTCAGGTTTTCAACATAATTATCAAAATCATCTTGGAGAAGAACAACTTCTTGTTCTATGACTTCTTTATCCACAGGATCAGCAAGTGCACAAGCAACTTCTCCAAGCTGCAAAGCTACTTGGAGTTTAGCTTCTCCTTCGGGCTTTTCATTTTGTAAAATCTGTATTTAAACATTTTAATTTAAATCATAATTTGACTGAATAAAAATTAAGAAATAATTTAGTTTTTAAATAATATAAAATTTACCTTAAGATGGGTAAGTTTCGTTGTGAGTGATTCTTTATCACCTGTTGGTTCTGCATGTTTGCTCAAACGCTCCTTTGCCGATCTAACCCATGCATCAAAATCATGAGCGGCATCTCTGAAAGCTTCTTGACGTTCAATGGTCTCTTTTTGTTTTTCATAAAGTTCCTTAGCAGTTTTTCTTAGGGTTTCGTATTCATTTGTTATTTCTGAAGCTGGAGCAGCTTGCTGGAGGTCTTCGGCTTTAGAAGTTACAGACTGTATCATTGGTTCATATGATACAATATCTTGAACGATGCTGTTTGTCTGGCGTAGTGCTGCTTTACGTTCTCCGATGCTTAATAGACTCAAACCTGCTCCAGTGGCTTTTGTTTTTGTCACTTTAGGTTCGCTGACTTCCAACAGCTTAGCACCGCTGTCCGAAATCAGCTGTCTCATGTGTGTATAAGAAGAATTGTAATCAGCCCATTGCAGAAGATTCGTTTCCAACTTAACTTTAGCTGTTGAAATCTTCTTAATCAAACGTTCCCATTCAGCTTGTATTTCTTTGAGTGCATTGGTAATCTCTTCTCTACCATCACTTCTTGTCATTCTCAACACCTTCTCGCCACAGTTGACAGTGACATGAACCAAGTTCTGCCCTTCTTCTCTTCTGTTATCCAACTCCTTTAAAAATTATACAGTTTATTTATTTTTATATTAAATTAATGAGAAAGATTGATATGGCAAAAACAAAATACCTGAATTTTAGCAAGACGTTTACGCAGTTCGTCTTTATTTGCTGTGGATGCTGATGAACTTGTTTCACTAATGATTTCTTTTGCGTCTTCAAGCCATTTCCGAGTTTTGCCCAAATTGTTAATGTATTGTTCATGCTGTTCACAATTAGTTTCAACTTTTCTCAATACATCTTTGGCCAAATTAACTTGAACCTTAAATAAATTGAATTATTTATAAATCATTGATTTAAATATTTACTAAAAAAGAATTCAATGAATAAATAAACGATAAATAAATTACAAACACACCTCATATCTGGAATTTAAATGTCTAAGTTGACTATTGACGTATGTATCAAGATGTGAAGACAGCAAAGGTGCAGCAGTCTGGTTGATTTTAGTCAATTGATCTTTGCCATCTTCCAAATTTTTTAAGATATCCTGTAACAACGTTGTTTTAATGCTTTTCTTATAAGGGTTTTATTATTATCAATTGAAAAATGTAGAAGAAATTACCTTAACAGTAGAAACTTGTTTTTTCTTTTCATCTAATGTAGCTAAAAGAGCAGTTTTTTGTGCTTTGATGTGAATATCCATTTGCTGTAGCCAATCGGATATTTTCTCATATTCGTCCTTGTAATTTCTCCAAAGAACAACCATAGATTCAAGCTGTTCCTTTTGTGCTTGTATTTCTAAAATAACCCAATATGAATATTTTTTTTTTTACTTAAAAGAAAAACTCATACCTTTGAAAAGATTGTGGAAGCTTTCTGTCAATGCCTTGACATCATTGTTGATCAATTGTTTGCCTTCTTCTGAAGAAGAAGCTGCTGCGACCCTTCCTGTCGTTTGAACTTGTTCTACTAAAAGTTCTCCTTGGGCTCGCTTGTTAAGCAGCGCTTGAAGAGGAGCAACGCAGTCTTCAATTGCAAGTTTGTCACTAAGTGATTGCTGTTTGAGGGCAGGAAGCTTTTCTCTGGCCCTGTTCAGCCAGCCGGTTAACTCGTCTTGAGCTTCTTTAAAGTTTCTGTGCTCTCTGAATTGCTGTTCTCTCTCAGAAAGAAGTGCCTGGTTTTAATTATTATTATGATTATTACTTATTTGCTGAATGCACAAATAATTTATTTAAAAAAAATTACCCTTATTTTTTCCGAAATGTTGTCAAATTTCTGCAAAATTTGTTGTGCCTGGGTTGCTGCATGATTTTGCTGACCACTGGCAAGCATTTCAGCTGATTTAGACTTAAGACTGTCAACTTCTATCTTTTCGCATCTTACTTTCTCTTCTAGTGCCTATAAAAATTACATAAAAATTAACAACTATTAATTTTTTTTTAAATTTAACTCAAACCTTAATTTTGCCAAGTTGCGTCCTTTTTTCTGTAAATGTTGTTTGAAAATTAGCAACTTCATTATAAGAATTGCAGAGATGTTCGACGATTTTGTTGAGCTGTTGAATCTGTTCAAGAAAGCCTGCCCATTTTTGTATACACTCGTCAAGCAACGACTGAAATTTAATTCTTATTTAGTAACTAAAATCTACAAAACAGGGTTAATTTAAATACCTTAGTATCAACGACTTTTGTAACTAAACAACTCCAATCTTGTTGAAGAGCTTCGAGTGTATCATTGATTGCTTCATGTCCTTCTGGGGCAGTATTCGCCAAAACGCTTTGACCCATTTCAATGCAACTTTGAACCCGGACAAACCCTTCATCTTTGCATAGCAATAAATCCTGTAAGACCAGCACAGTTATACAACGGTTGTTAGCAAAAAAAAAAAAAAAAAAAATTACTTGAATAATTTCTAATTTTGATTCAAGATCCTGCTGTGACGATGCGCTCAAATCTGAGCAGTATTGAAGTCTTGTTTTAATTCCATCGAGCCACTGTCTGGCTTCAGCAACTCCACTGTCAAAGTCCAAATGTCTTGATGCGTATTGTTGCCACCTGCTTGTCAAATCCTAAAATCGCAAATTATATGTTAATTTATTTGATTAGAGTTTCTTTAAAAGTGGCACAAAATTTCTTCTTACCTTCACTTTTCCTGATAGCTGTTGATATTTATGCTGAAGTTCTGTTATATGCGAATTCCTTGTTGTTGGCTTATGAAGCTGTTGGGCTTTTTCTGTGACAGCATCTATCTCAAGTTCTTTAGCTCTTATTTCACCTTGGAGTGCCTATGAATTCAAAATTAAAAAAAAATAAAATAAAATAAAATAAAATTGAATTAAAGCATGACTTTGTTTTGTTCTTACTTTCAATATTTCTAGTTGTTTCTTCTTTTCATCAGCAGTAGCTTTCAAGTCAATGGCATGTAATTTTGTGTCTGTTACTCTAAGCCAGGATAAACATTCATCCTTGAGGGCTTCATATTCAGACCATTGCTGAAGTTTAGACTCCAGAGCGTTTATTGTTGATCTGAATTTTTAAAAAAATATATTGTGTAATGTGCATCAATATCACAACATAAAATCCAACTCACAGAACAGAAGATAAAAGGCTCTGCCAATCTTGCTGTGAAGTATCGACTTGAGATCGAATATTAGCCTGGCCGCTTGTAATGGTTCCAGGGAGTACTTTTTCGGCGAGTGTTCTTATTTCTTCTACTCTCGGCTCTTCCTCTGGTAGACTAAGTTGAAGATTCTAGCAAAAAAAGCAAACAAATTTTAATTTTACAGTATAACATTTCAGAATCGCTAAATACTTTTAATCGGTCCAAATTGGTGTGAAGGGAAACTCTTTCCAGATCAAGATCTCCCCATAGTAGAACAGTATTATGCGTTGCTTCTATCCATTCCTGAAGATCCATGACTGCTTTACAGTACTCTTGATGGCAGTTTACAATTGCTTCATATTGCTCAACAAAATCCTAAAATTTTTCATACAACTTAATAAAATTATTAATAGATAAAAAATAATATTTACCTGAGCTTTGCCTAATATCTTTGCATGTTTTTTTGTTATATCAGCAAGAATGTTTTCAATATGATCTCCTTTTTCTGGAAGTGATTCTATTTTGTGTTTTAGCTTAACTATATCTTGCTGATGAGATATAGCATCTTGCAAGACGGCCCTAAATGAGAAAATGTAATTCTCATTATTATTCTGGCTTGTCTAACTTGAAATATTAAATACCTGTAAGATTGCAATTGAGTCCGCTTCTCATCTAGAGTAGCTTTAAGCTCTATTTCCTTCGGAAGTTGTGATTCTATATCAGCAAGCCACTTCTGCAAGTTTTCACAAATTTCTTCAAAGCCGCTCCAGCTAGAAATTTTAAAAACATAAATTAATCTTATAAACGATGCAAAATATTGAATTGTGTACCTAGTAATTTTTGATTGTAATTGTCTTTCGATGTTAATTGCTCCGTCAAATATTGAATCAAAGAGAGCCTGAAGTTCTTCGACTTGTTCTCTAATCTGTTCTCTTCCTTCAAGAGCAGTCGATGTATATACCTTATCTGCTAGGTCATGTGTCGCGTTCAGTGCGACGCTTCCTTGAGGTTTCAACGCGACTAAATTCTTCACTTGTGAGCTCAGGGCCAAAAGTTTGTCCTGTTGAATATGGACAGCGACTTCTTTGTTGATTTCATCGAGCTCTTCTTTCCTGCTGTTAAGCCAGTTCAATGTTTCTTTGTACTTCTGGCTATAAGCTTCATGATCATTCACGGCTTGTTCACATTTTTTCACGATTTCCTTTAAAAATAAAACATTATAGAAGAGAAACGCTTATATGAGTTTAGTAAATATTGCATTTACCTTGCACGTTGACAGTATGGCTTGGAATCTGGAAGTTATTTGTTGACTATTCATTGATAATCTTTGTTCTCCAGGGAGATCACCAAATTCATTTGAGGTATTCAATTTATCAAGATCATCTTGACTTTTTGAACTCAAAAGAAGTGACTGTAATCAATTTAATTAATTAGTTTGATAAATTATAATACTAGTAATATATAAAATTACCTGTTCTAAATGATCAGCCAATGTTACTACTTCTCCCAACTCCCTAGATCGTGATTCAATGACCATGAGCAATTCCTAATTTATACAAATTTAATTAATAACAAAGCTACAAAATTATAATAATAAAATTGACTTATACTTGGTATTTGGATAATTGAGCCTGTTTTTCAGGAAGTGTTACATGCAATGAATAATTTTTTAGGGCAATTTCAGCCTCATCCATCCATCCTAAAATCTGATCGACTAAATTCTGATATTGTGACCATGAACTTATTCTGCTTTCTAACTCTTGTGCTGCATCAGTGAAGCCAAGTTTCAACTTGTCAAAATCAAATCTAAAATACATGTTAAATAATGTGACAGTCGAAACAAAATAATTTTCACATTAAAGTTTTCTGTAATCGTACCTCAAGTTGGTGATATCTCTTTCCATGGCTTCCTTCGCTCTTTGTGGAATTTTGGATTTGTTTTGATTTACATGATCTTCAAGGCCTTTCAGTTGAATATTTCCTTCAGTCAAGCTTTCTTTTGTTTCCGTAATTTTATTCAACCTTGCTTGCAAGATGGCTTTGTTGCCACTGAAATCTGTGAAAGTGACAAGCCTGTCTTTTATCTGCTGTTGGAAGTCAAGATGCGCTTTTTGTAGGTCGTTGAACAATTGTACGACATCAAGGAATTCTTCCACTTGTGCGATCGTTTTAAACAAATGGTCGACCAGGGCCTCGTATCGCGGACTCATTGTCGTTACAGAATTTGGAACTGGTTTTCCAGAGAGACGAGAGACTGCGTCAGCTTTTTCTATCACATTTTCAATTATTCGTTTATGAGAAAGAACTTCTTGAAGTAAAGCCTTTTGTTTTAACAACTTTGATCGAATATCGTGTGGGGACGTTAAGGCGGAGAATGCATCTTGTTTGATTGTTTTCTCCATCTGATCCAACCAAGCTAGTGTCTGGGTCAGTGATTCTTGGTAGCTATTCCACTGTATTGAATGAGCGTCAACAAGTTTCTGCTGAGCTTTAATACCTTCTTCGAGAGTGTCCCATCTGAAATTCAATCAAGTATTGAAATAAAACTGTGTAAACTATTTCAAAATACATTGACAAACCTGTTTCTAATGTCTCTGATTTGTTGTCTTATGATCTCTCTTCCAGGACCCGCTGTATCTGGATAAAGCTTATCTGCTGATCCGCAGAGGTTGTTTAATTTTGGAAGCGCTTGTTCAAGTTCAGACGCTAATGTCTGCAAAATCGTTGACTTTGTTCCAAAACCTGTTTTATCTGTTTCAAGTTGTTTTAGTTTCTGTTCAAGAGGTTCTAGCAAAGCGGATGTTTCATCATAACGGGCATTGAACAGCTTGTGATCATCAACCAAACTCTGCCATCGATTGATTACTTCCTTACTCAGAACATGTAAAAGTTGATATCTAAAACAAAAATTAAATTATTATGACAATTGAAATTATTAAATTGTTTTTTAAATACCTGTTGCTGATTTGAGAAATCAGCGGTTTTATGCGGTCAACACTTGTAATTAGCAGGAGGGCATGTGATTCATCAACAAATTGATCAATCTCTACTTCTTTCTTTGTGATTTCCTCTCTTTTCTGCTTGTATGTGTTCAAATGGGCTGTTTTATCATCCAAACTTGCCTTCAATTGCTGATCTTTAAAGGCAGCTTCTGTCACTCGGAACCATTTTGTGTGAACATCCAATTCTTCTTCGAATTTAGCCCATTGATTAAGGGTTTTTTCAAGTTTTTGTTTTACAGAATCTAAAATAATAATTGAATTTGTATTGTATAATTTATCATATTATATTTATAATTATTGGTGTATTTACCAAGAGACTCCTTTAACTTGGCAGTATCATTTTCGAGTTTATTTTTTTCTTTGTCTATGAGTGCATTTCCTTTTTTGGTTGTGTTCTTTTTAACAATATTCGCCAGAGCTTTTAGCTCCTCATTTTTGTTCTGACCATCATCCAGTTTCTCTTTAAGCTTCTATAAGCCAAGAAACAATGTCAATTAGATATGTCAGAATTTAACTAAATTATTGATTAAATATCAAACCTCCAGTTTCTCCAATCTTTTGTGGATGTCGGCTTTTTCTCCATTGCAGTCATCGCATGAATTGAGGGCCTCGCGTTGGCACACAAGCCATTCTCGCATATCTTTGCACTTGTTTGTAAGATTAGCATGATTTTCCACGTTGTTTTCCAGAGTTACCAACAAATCCTAGGCAAAAATAAAATTTTTCACTAGTGACTATTATTTAATATAAACTTGTCTTAAATTACCTTTGACTTAGAAACAATATTGTCAAAACAGTCTTTTATCGATTGTAAATATACATTCGGAGAAGTGTCTTGAGTTTGATCAACTAAACTTTGTGCCTTGTCACAAACAGACGCCACTAATGCTTGATTTCCTAATATCTCTTGGTGCATTATTTTATGATTCTAGAAACAAAACAATTGAAATTACATATAAATTAATGTTGATGGTCTGTGAGTTGGTGAAAACATGTTAACTAGCAAAACATATTTCAGCTTTGTGCCATCTTCAATGAGGCGAGAATGAGTTCCGAAGCCGAAAAACATTTGAGCAACACCAAAAACCCACAAGTGTAGACAAACACAGTAAGTGACCCAGTTTAACAATATAAATTCATATACATAAGAATTATAAATTACCTGGAGTTGAGCTTTTTTCTCTTGGAGTGTAGCCTTCAATTCAATATGTGCTTGCATTGCTTTTTCAACGTCTTTCAGCCATTTTGTGAGCTGTTCTTGGGAAAGTAAGAATTCGGCAAACTGAACCAAGCATTGCTCTAATTTTTGCGTGCATTCTTGTAGATTGTCGTTGGTTGTGTCCCATAAGTTTCTCATATCCCTGATCACACCAATCAATCAATTTCATAAAAAAATCTCATAATATGCATTCAAACAAATTACCTCAGTTGCTGACGAATTATTTCCCTTCCATCGGGAGAAGTGTGAACATAAAGCTTTTCACCCTCCACAAGAAGTGTTTCATATATTCCACTTTCTTTAGCAATTGCATCACTGAGGTCTCTGAGTCGTTTTTGCTTTTCCTTCAGAAATGAAGTATTTTTTAAAATTTCCAATTTATTTAAATAAAAGAAATAAAGAAACCTAAGGCCTTACTTGCAATGCATTTTGATCTCCTACTATTTCATTGTGATTTTTCAGCTCTTCTTCATTCGATTTGAGTAATGTCATAAAGTCATTATATTTTTTATCAAATAAAGCATGTTCTGATGCATAGTGTTCATAGCGAGAAAGCATCTCCTAAAATAACATTAGTTGGTTTACATTATGACAAATTTAATAAAAAAGTCAAAAACTTACTTTCGATTGATTTTTCAATGCTTGATAATGTGACGACAGCTTTGATACTTTTTCAGCTAATTCAGTTTCAGCGTCAACTGATGCTGATACTAGGGCAGCAATGTCATCTCCCTTTCCACGTATTTCTTCATCATGAACTTTCAGCTTTTGCAAGTGATCTTCCTTGGCTTTGTGTGTACTCTTTAGACTCTGATCTTTGACTTGAGCCTCTTTCACTTTAAGCCAACTAGCGACCGTATCGATGTCAGATGTCAATTTAACCCACTTGTTTGACATTTGCTGAAGTTTCGCGACATTTGTATTACAGCGGTTCAGAAAATTTTTCCACGCTTCTTTATGCTCTTCTAATTCACCATTTATAGCAGCGTGACCGGATTTTTCAGTGCCTTCTAATAGAGGTAGTTTCAATTGTTCACACCTGTCAACACGTTTTGCCCCTTCATCTTCATGAAGGAGCAAATTTTCTATTATGGACAGTTTCGCTTCATTTCCATCTTTATCAGACATGGCTTCCTCGCTAATTAACGTTCTCAAGAAATCTCTCGATTTCTCTAATGCGTTTAAAAATGATTCATGATCATCAACAAATTTTTCAAATGTTGCGACTCTACTGTTCGCTTTGGTCGTCAATTCTTGATTCTTTAGTAGAATTTCATCTAGTTTATGTGTAGCATCAGGATCTGCAAATGCCTGCAATTTTTCATTTAGTTGTTTGAATATCGCTTGATGCGAATTAATGTCTTGAGCAATCGCTCTATAATGGTGCAGACTAAGCTTTTTATCTTGTAATGTCGCTTCTAGTTGAGTGCCTTCATCCAATTTCTTTTCAGTTTCAATTATCCATTGAACGACTTGGCTAAAGCAATCTTCGAATGAGTTTCTTCTTAGAATCGCACTTTCAATAACTTTTGAAATAGCGTTTGATTTGTCGATGAGAGATTCAATAAGATCTCGTAAATGTCTTAACCGGGCTCTAATGACTTCTCTATTTTCTGGGGTTATTTCTGCAAAAAGAGACTCGCCAGACTCAACAGCTTTATTTATCAAGCCTTGCCCTACTTCTCTAGAGTCATTGAATTCTTTTAATTCGGTCAACAAAGGCTTGTACTTTTGCAATGGAATTTTTCTAGGTTCTTTAATGGTTTCACTAAAATTATCCAACGTCTTTGTAGCATCTTTAATCCATTGCTCTGCAGTTTGAGCTTCATTTTTGTACTTTTCCTCATTCTGTTTTATTTGTTTCAAACGGTCTATGTAAAATAAAACTAATTTTTCAATTGTTTGATACTTGCCGTGTAACGATGTCATGTTATGACTAATTCTTGAACTTTCCTCATTGCTCATAAGTTTGTTACCTACCACCTCAAGTTCTTCTAATTGAGGCTGTACTTTATAAAGATTTTCTTTGATTGCATCAAGGTTGACGAGCTTTTTATCAATCGTGCTCAAGTCCGTGTGAGTTGATATTTCAGCTCTAGCCTTGCCCTCGATGTCTTTAAGATTTGATGATATGTTTTCATAGTTAGTGTCAAACTGCTGCCATAAGGCGATCAGTTCAGCTAACTGGGAAGCACAGTTTGTATGTGTAACATTTAAAGCATCAAGTTCGTCAAAGACTGACTTTTGATCAGCCATTAATTTCTCTTCTTCATCACCACAGCCAAGGTCAATTAACATTTCAAGAGAATCTTTCAGAAGTTTTTTACTACCCTCACACTCTTTTAAGCCTTTGTATGTGTCAGCCAAAGTTGATGCTTTTGTTTCCAGGCTATTTTTGTCATTGTCAGTCTCTGGAAGGCACCAGGCGATTTTTTCTTTGAAATTTGCAACTGACCTCTGAAGTGAGGATAATTTTTCATTGTGATATTTGTACAAATAGGATAACAAATTTGCATCAACTTTGTTAGCCTGGTTAAGAACATCTGAATGTCTCTTTTTAAGACTGTTGATTTCTTTACCCATTCCTGACTGCGAGCTTCCTGGAAATTTTTCAACCAAATCATTGTAATCTTTATCAATATTGGAAAAGTTCAATTGGTTCAGTTTATCTTTTAGGGTTCTGCATGATTTTAACCTTTCAAATATAACTGCATTTTCTCCTGAGAGATTGTCACATTTGATTACTTTTTCCCTAATCTTTCCAATCTCATCGTTTGATGATTTTATTCTATTTCTTAAGTTAGTTTCAACATCACTAAATGAATGTAACATGCTGGCAAGCTTGTCTGCTGAATTTTGAAGTTCTGCAAATTGATCGTCTATTAGAGTAACCATTGAGTCAAGATTAGGTGTACTTTTACCATCATTCAAAGCATTAAGTTGTTCTACTTTTGCATTAATGCTGGACTGCAATTTCTTATAAATGGGAAGCTCATTGTTAAATTCACTCAATTTTTGAACAACTAATTCAGGCTCACTTAATTTATCCAGTGCTTGATTTAGAGCGAAATTTGTATCGCTAAGCCATCTCATCAAGTCTCCTTTAGCTTCATCAATTTGTTTCCAAATCACTACTTGTGATTCTGCCTGTTGGCTTAAGGCTGCACATTTATCATAACATTCTTTCCAGTCGGAATGCGCTTTATTGTAAGTCTCATTCACGTTTTGATAAACAAAATTAGGGAATGAATGGGCATGTCTTAAAATTATTTGCAATTTGTTGTCCATGGTATCGATATGTTTTTTAGCATCTTTTAGATTGTTCAAAGCCTGTTTGGAAATTTCATGAAATTCCATGGTTGAAGTTGAGTCACAAGGGGATACTCTGTCTTGAATACAAGCTTCAGCTTCGTCAATGCACTCATGCCCTTTGCGATTATTGTCTGAAAAGCTTTTCCATGCTGTTTGCAATTCATCAAAAATAACTTTAAACTCTCCTGCATCGTCATTGACTTTTTCCCAGTTCAGTTCAATAGAGGACAAAATGTTTTGTATGACAACGGTATTCTTTTTATCTTCGGCCATCAATTTTTTACCTTCGTCAAAGAGCAATGCTTTCTGCCCTTCTTGGCTATTGTGCTTTTCTAACACTTGTTGAAGCTTATTGTACAATGGCTCTAATTGATCACAATCTGTGAAATTTATCACTATGTCTTGTACATCATTCTGTGCTTTAAGAATACTGTTAGAAAGATCGTCTTGCAACTGCTGAAATTTATTCCACTGCTCCCCTATCTGTGCTTTTGCTGCTTTCTTCTCTAACAACATCGCCCTGAAAATAAATGCAAAAAATATTTATAATTTTCAGCAAATTACTGTGACATTTTCTAAATCTACAAATAAATTTACGTTCTGATTTTTTTATTATTAATAACAATGTTCACCCCCGTAAAAAAATGTACTAATTTTTATGATCGCCCATTAACCCTTATTTTAATAATTGATTATATTTTACTTGATTTTCTGTGCTCTTGCATCTAATTCTTGTATTATTGGAAGTGCTGATGATTGTGTCAACTGGATGCCACTTTCATGGCACAAGTGTTCTACTACTGGGCATGTGCTCCCCCAAGCCTTTATCTCTTCTTCAATCCTTCCGAGCCTTGCCTCAATATCTTCAAGAGGGTGGTTACTTTCCAGTTGGTATTCTAAATGGGCAAGCTGATCGTTGCAACCCTGGGACCAGTCCATGAGTTCTCTCCACTTTTCGACCGCCTGCTGTTTCTGTTTGACATTTGCGGCCAAATCCTAAACAGCAAGACAGTTATTTTAATTTTTAGAAGCATGTTTAAAAAAAAAGAATTATTACTTGATATTTAGCAAGCAAGGGATTAAAAACTGTAGACATTTTTTCAGCCTGTAAAGGCGCTGACTTTTTAGCCTGAACGACTTGTTCTTCTATTTCTGCTATAACTGGCTTCTTTTCACTATGCTCATGCAGTGCAATGTGAAAAGCTTGTAAGGCATTATCAACATTATCAGGATTAACATCTTGTTTTATGAGGTTTTCAGTTTCATTCAACCAGGTAGACAGTGCAACAACCTGAGAATTCAGGTCCTCCCTGTTGCAAAAATATAATTAGTTTCACCTTATAAAGCTCACATATACTTTTAACATAAGATCCAAATGATAACATTATGCTTTAATATTAATGTTATAAACTTTTAATTTTAAGGAAAATAAAAAAATAATTTTACCTTGAAATCAACATTTCAGATATGAGATTTGCTCTATGTTTAATAGCATCTGATGCTCTTGTAGCTGCTGCTTTCAGCTCTGCAACTTTTCCTTTTAGTAAGTTTGCACCTTCAAGTGTAAGGCTTGATGCAATGACATCAGCAGAATGTCCTAGTTCGGCAATATTATCCTGAGTTTTGTTCAGCTCTTGCTTTAGAACCTAAAATTACAAATTCTTGAAATTCCATTCTCAGAGTCTGGAGTGTCACAAAACAGAAATTCACCTTCAGTTGTTCCATCTGAGCTTCTAAGTCCTTGTCATCAAATCCACTAGGATTGGCGACGATTTCTTGTAAGACTGGTCTTTCCAGCCATTCTTTGACTTGTTGCGCTGTCCCTTCAAGCTCTTGCCAAGCAAGTACGAGCTTTTCTAGCTTGTGAGCCCTTTGTCTCATTGCAGCATCAAGATTCGTCCACTTAGAATGCATGGTATCAACTGAATTAACAGCGAGTGTCTCAGGTGGTAAACCTTCACTCAATTTTTTAAGTTTGTTCAACTTTTCTTTTGTTTTCTCACTTTCATTAAGGTGATCCTGAAATTATTTTTTATATTTAATTGAATTTTTTATTGGGGGGGGGGGGCATTACCTGAGCTTTTTGTAATTGGGCTTTAGCATCAGACAACACGACTGGTTTTGCCATACCCATTGATGTTTCCACTTCTAATTTTTCAATCCAGGGTTTGACCGATTGCATATATTCGTCAAATTCATGCAAAGTCGCTACACCTTTTTCAAGAGCAACATTTTCATTTTTGATAGCCTGTTCCGTAGCTAAAACTGAATCTTCGATTGCTTTAAACCTTTTCAGGTAATCTTGTTTCACATTGTCATCTTTATCTGGAAAATGATCACAATAATTTACAGATACCAGTTAGATAAGTTAAAAATTACCTTTGAAAAGAATTTCTGCTTTTTGTCTCAATTGACCAAGATCAACTTTCTTTGCTGATGCTTCATTTGCGATTACTTGTGATTTTTCAAGCCTTTCTTGTGGCACTTGAATTTTTGACAGTTGTGCTACTTTTTTAGGTATTTTTTCAACTGCCCAAACCTTCAATTCTTTTAGACCGGTATCCAATTCATTCCAGGAGTCTGCCTCTTTTTGTAATAGAACAACTTTCTGTTCTACAACACTTAGAGTCCCGGCTAATTTGTTTTCTAAATCTTTTACCTAAAACATCAATGTTTCATTTAGTTATTAACAAGATAAATGTTGTTATTTGTCTTTACCTCAGTAACAATTGCATGCTGGGCTTCTGGAAGTGCTTCTGCAATCTTTTGACAATAAAATTGTAACTTGCTTAAGATGTCTTCAGCTGCCATTCTAAGAGCTATGCACAGTTCTTGCTTGCTTTTGAGCTCTGCGGCTAACTTTTCACCGCCAAATCCACTGGTGATTTGTTTCAGCTCCTTTTCTGCTCTTTCAAGAAGCAATTGAACCTCAGATTTTCCTTCATTGTACAAATCCCATGTTTTTTGTACTCCTTTCAGGGAGTTGAGCTTCTCGAGTGAAGTATTGTAAGCTTTATTCCACTGAGTCTCTAGTTCTACTACTTGTTTTTTCACAAATTCAGGTGCAGCTGGTTCTTTACCGAGGTCTCGGCCTTTCTGCAGCATACTCACTATGTTCGGCCGTTGCTGATCTAACTGAGCTACAGCACCTTTCTGAGTTTCAACCATGTTCGCAACACTTTCTCGACTATTTGCATCAACCGTGCCCCTTCCGCAAACCATTTTGTCAAGAAGTTTACAAACCTAAAGTACAAATATTAATAATCTAAAATTTACTAACATTTATAATTAACTCACCTCATCGACATCTTTTTTATAGGAATAACATCTTGAATATAGTTCCGTCTTTGTTATTGTCATTTCAATTACAGGTATCAATTTTTTGTACCTAAATCAACATAATTAGTTTTCTAATTTTCTTATTGGTGGTGGTATCATAATATATTAAAATACCTGAGCAATAGTTTGTCTAATTTTTCATGTTCTTCGCTGGAATCACTCATTGGGGCCAACATGTCTAGTGTTTGAACCATCCACATCATTTCTTCCCGTTTTCCTTCGGCTTCTCTGCATATTCCCTGTAATTGTTTAAATTAGAATAATAAAATTGACTGTTTAAAATTGTTTTCATACTTGGAATATATGTCGTTCTTTTTCAAATTCTTCTGCTGTTGCCAATTCCTTGAGAAGGTTTTTAATGCTGTTGTCAACAGTGTCCATCCACTTTTCTAATTCTGCGAATCTTAATTAAAAATAAATTGTAATTATTTTTCAAGTTATGAATTGAAAAAATAAATGTTATAAATACTTTAGCCTGTATGCTTCCCATTGATCAGGGATTGATTGCAGCTGAATTGCAAATTCTTGAGCTTTTTTGTGAAATGCGTTCCAATCTTCCCATGATGATGTAGTAGTTTCTTTTAGCTGGGCTTCTTCAACAGGCCAAGCCGAACAACTTACTGTCGCTCTTTCCATATTAGTGAGACATTTTTTAATTTCACCGATCAACGGGCTGGCCAATAACTCCTACAACGTAAACATAAATGAGCATTTTATAGTTTTTTGTGTCTGGTGAATGTTGAATGATATTTTAATTACGCTATGCCGTTTCTGTAAAGTGTTGATGTTTTCATTTCTGTGGAAAGCTTGAATTTGAGAATTAAGCTCTTTGTCAAGATCCTTTAGGTATTTCTTCATGCTTCTTTCGTCAAGTCTGAATTCAAGTTTGACAAGGTGAAGCGGAGCTAGACACAGGATTTTCTGAAATTCAGTTATTATGAGAAAATAATTTTTTTTCAATAACTTTCAGTAATTTTAAAACATACCTTCCATTGTTCTTCTAATTTTGTTGCATTATCTAAGATACTTTTATGCTGTTCAGGTGGTACAACAACCAACAAATCTTGAACAACGTTGTGCAAATCTTGCATCCACCTTTCATTGACATGTTCAAAAAAGCTCTAATAATAAATAAAAAATAAAAAGTTAATCTTTTATAAAATTAGTATTTTTTTAAAAAGAAAGTTTAAAATAACTAGTACCTTATGGTTGTCAACAGTGTGACCAGAATCAACATGCTTTTCATTCATTAACTTTTCTGCAACTTGAAGCCATTCTTTAATAACGCGTTCTACCTCATGGTAATTTTGCCAGCGTCTTATAGCATCCGTCAATTTCTAAAAATAAATGTGTAAAAACAATTGTTTTAAAATTAAAATGAGTATTTTGTTCAGGTACCTGTTGCCAGTCGTCTGCAGTGTGACTGACTCTGTTGAATCTTTGGTTCAGGTCATTCATCTTCTTTTCAAACTCTCTTGTATCAACACCTGGAGTATTTTTTAGCGATGAAAGTAAAGAGGCGAGGCACATGTTTTTACTCTCTAACATGGATTTGTAAAAGAGCCGCCTTTGAAAGAATCCTTTATGCCTATCCAGATTCGTTTGTAACGTCTCTTTATTACCGGCCATGCTCAAAGTTCCCATAAAAGCTTCGGCTTCATTTAACCACGAGCCTATCTCTTTTTGTGATTCTTCTAATGATTTTTGTTGGACAATGACATGTGAAAGAAGCTGAAGTTGTGCGCTGAGCCCAGCTCTCAGTTTAACAATCCGTTCTATAAAAACAACAAAATAGTAAAAAGTTGTGTTAACATAATTATGTTTTTTGTGGTTTGCAAAGTACCTTTTTCTTTTTTCAAAGTGCTCATCATTTTGTCAACATCGTCTCTTGATAAATCGGGTATGAGAGTCTGAAACTTTTTGCTTATTGCTTTAAAGAGTTCTTCAACGTCACTGATTTCTGCTTGAATTTGCTAAAAAATTGTATAAACAATTAGATTCTTTAACAACTATATTTATTGTTATTTCTACCTGTAGCACTTTAATATGTGCACTGATTTTATCGGAATTGTCAAGATAACAATTTTCCAAGCTTGCTTCTGCATTTTTAAGCCAAGTTTGAAGTTTTTCTATGCACAGTTTGTATTCTTTTTTCTTTCTCAATGTATCACCAGCTTCCATGTATTGTTTTACATTCTAAAATAATTAATCTTGTTAAATGTTTTTATGTTGGTCATAACTATATTTTACTTACGCCAAACAGGCGTTCCCATCTAGCAGTTATCGCTAAATATTTTTCTTTCAACTGAGCTGCAATTTGGTCCTCAGATGTAGCAACGAGGAAATTTAGTGTTTCTCCTAGCATCTGATGTTTATCTTTCCACACTCCTATATCCTATTGTTTCCACAAAAAATACGCATTACAGTTGTACATTGTAATAAAAAAACGTTTTTATTGCAAAAATATATACTTGAAAATATTCCATTCTTTCTTCCTCGTCACAGAGTAATTTTGGTTCGGACATGATGATGTATTCTTCTAATTCGTGAGTCAGTGTGTGCCATTTTCCCCAGCACGCTAACAGTTCTTCAAGCATGCTCTGGATACACCTTAATTCCAAGCAGACACTCTTCCATCTTTCTGATGTATCTCTCATAAATCGATCAGCGGCTAAACTTTCTTTAGCATCTTAAAAAAACAAAAAAGAATAATAAGAACAAAACGAAATAATTTCCTTTGTATATACATACCTATGTTTCCATCTCTTTTGTATTCTTCAATTACATGCTGCATGTCAATAAATGCCTTGTTGAACTCCTGGAATATTTTGTTTCTTGAAACAAAATTGTTGTATTGGTCGAGAAGCTGTTGAACTCTTTGTTCGTTTCCGTATTTAATTGTCCAGGATCTTACTTTGTTCTCCGTTAATTCCATAAAAGCAATAAGGCAACACTGGAATATACATTTAAAAAAAAATTATAAAATTGTATCACATTTAACTCTCATGGTAATTACCCGGTGCTCTAGGAATTTAAGCCTGATTCTTTTCTGTACCGCAGCCGGCCCGATTTTACTCAATCTCTTCCCCATAAACTCAATTTGCTGTGCTATATGAGGTGGATATGCACTATGAGCTAGTGCGGAATTGTATTGAGCTTCAACTTTGGGGAGGTCGGCGAAGAAAGCCTGTAAAATAAACGTTGAAAGATCACAATGAAAATAAACCTTACAAAAACTGACCTTGTGGTCTTCAAGCTTTCGACTAATTATACTGGCAGTTTCTTCATTCATAATTGTTGGAATGTCTTCATCTTCGAGCATGTTTTCAGCCCTGTACAACCATTCTCCGATCTGGCCGAAAGGAGGCATCAATTTTGAGTCCAAAAGATGAAGCCAGTATCTCATCTATAAAATAATTTTTAAATTATTAGAACTATAAATGATAAAATATGTTTGAATTAAAAACCCTTTTACACAAAAATTAAAATTTATCTTTAAATGTAATATATCTTTAATACCTGTGCTCTTAGTTGTTTCCAAAGTACATCTATTTCTCTCCAAGATTCCCATGCGATATTAATGCTGCTTTTTGAGTCAACAAGTTTTGATAGCTTGTTATAGATAGCTGATTTTGCTTTAACTTCATTTTCAAATTTCAAATACTCCTGTAACCAAATATACTTAGGTTTTTTTTTTTTAAATTTTAGTTCTACGGGATTTACCTCAAACACCAAAGGCAAGTTGTTGACATTTGAGAGAGAATGAGTTGCTTCAAGAAGCCATGCTCTGAGTTCCTTATAATCGGCTTCGATGCAGCTCAACCTGTCGCCGCTGTCACTGCTCAGTTCGGGATATTTATAAAGGAATTGTGACACGTAAGTCATTACGCATTTTTCATCTGGTCTTTCAACGTCAAGATCCTATCGAACAGACACATACTTTAGTTTATAAATGGAGATAAAGTTAACTCTTGAAAGCTTTACCTCAGGATCTAAGAGTTTTGCAATGTCAAGTTCTTGTTCAGCAACGTTGAATGCAGTTTGCAGCCTGTCTCTGTTTGTCGCTCCTCTGAGGGCTGACAAATCGATTAAACCTTTCTTAATTGCGTCGATAATAGCTAAGAACGCAAATCCATCTCTCCAGCTTGGTCCAAAGTCTTTAACCTCTAGTCCAATATCTCTACAAGGTTTTAACGAAACACATTAAATATATAATTTTATGTATTGGTTAAAATAAAATTATTTACTTTGGAAGAGCTTTTGTAACCCATTTCAACAAAACAGCCTTAGTTGTATCTGCCTTCTTCTTTCTTTCTGTCATATCTGGTGTCCTTGATCCTTCAAGACTTGATGTGCTACCTCCAAAGTGATCCAATGAGGCAAGAACACGTGTCTTTTCTTCTATCTAAAATTTCAATTTAAAAAAGTAATTATAAGTTTATGCGAGGTAGAAACGATCGAGTGTATCATTGTTATTAGCGATACACAAAGTGATAACAAATAGTCACAAAACGTTTGCAAAGCCAAGCTTTGTGTTACTCATCTCTAAAAAAACCGGGTGATTATTAGGAAAAATATATTAATGAAATAAATTAACAGACAATTTTTTATGCATAACAAACACAAAAACAAAACAGAACAACTGACATTTTTTTAAGCAGGGTGTAATATATGTTTTAATTTTTTAAGACAATTTGCTGTAAATTTGAACATCAATGTTATTTATTTATTTTAATACAATAGCAAACTTTTCATTTCAAAAAATTTTGTGCTTAAAAACTGTAATATATACAAAATAAAACAAAAATAAATCTATTAGGTGAATATTAAACACTTAAAATAAACGTTAAATATCTGAGGAGAAAAGGGGGCTCCATTTGTTTGATAAATAAAGAATAAAATAAAATAAGAAATAATATGAAACAAAATACTGAAATAAAAAGCCATTGAATAACAAATAACATAAAATACAAAATGCTAGCTCATAGTATTACATACATTTAACACACACACATGCCATAGTAGAAAATATATACTATTATGAACAATGCACAGACATTCACATATATATTTTTGTCACACATGCTGATTTTGAGAATTGAATTGATAAACTAACAATTTTCTAATGGAAGCTTTTAACCAGCAATTTTCGACATTAATAATCTTGCAGTGATGTACAACCAGATAGTTTAAAATGTTTTATTTTATTATAATTAATTAAGGTTTTTAGTTGAGATAAAAAAGTCAATGGCACAAGCGGGATTCGAACCCACGATCTTCGGCTTGATACGCCGCTGCTCTACCACTTGAGCTATCGTGACCTCGATCCACACTTTTTATCTCAACTAAAAACCTTAATTAATTATAATATATTAATTGGTCAAACAGACCACGAAATGAGTGAATTTAGTGAGTTTTATTTTATGATTTGTTTATTTTTTAATAGTTTGTTTCTTTTTTAATTGGGTACTTTTGAAGCAATTGATATTATAAATCAATTTACAATCAAATATGTGAAAAATCAAATAATCGAACATTACTTTGACATTTTACATTTTAAAAAAATCACCTGGTTATACATTTATTTGTTGTTTTTTTGTCATTAAATTGTGAACTTTTTTATTTTGATATGCAACATTCATAAAATGCAGCTTCCAATTACATATAAATAAAAAGAAAATATGAAAATGGATATGAAATAAATGTCCACTCACCACCAATAAATGTGGCTCCTGTTTTAGAAGCTTTAAACACATTTTTTTAACATTAGGATTTTTTTCATCGGCATGATCGATTATTAGTTAGCGGATAATGTGAAATGATGAGGAGAATGGAGATTTGTTTTATTTTTTTTTTCTCTTTAGGCTTGGATGATTTTTAAATACCAAAACCGTCAGAAGTTTTACACTGAAGCGAGACTGCACATTGATATATATTAAAGTTTTGTTTTTTACCAAAGGTTTCCTAATAAGGCTTTTGGACATAATTTGAAAAAATTCAACAGGCCGACCGTAGATGGTGGCAAAAGGGAGTCCCCTTTTCTCCTCAATAGACATAGCCACGTTCCCAAAACACATGCAAGTTGTATCATTAATTTCCACAAGAAAATTTTTCCAAGCCTGTAAATGTAAATACTTAGTCTAGCCTTTTGTTTAAACATATTTCCAATTTTGTTATGACATTTTTTCTTTTTATTAGCTTGGTTTTAATGTTTTGTTAAAAATTAAATGTTCTATGAATGACTGTTAAAGATGTGTTGAAAACATTAATTATTTCAAAACATTGGCAATTCAAAATGGCTAATTATGCAAAAAATATATACAACAAAAATATTTTCAATGCACAATTCAATTAGAATAAACGAGAAAAATCAATATGCCAAATTGAACAAAAAAGGAACAAACCTGGAAGTACAATATAATTGTCCATATAAGGCCGAGAACGACGGGTGGCCTTCCATCGACCAAATCAGTTGCATTGATGTTGACCAACTTGATCTACAAAATAAATAATTTGCATGTTAAATTCTTGAATTAAAGCTGTACTAGACTAAAAAATAAGCGGGGTCCATGGCGGCAGTGTGGCCAGGGTGTCAGACTCATATTTGCTCAATTAGTAGTTCTGGGTTCAAATCTCAGCTCACCCCATGGAATTTTAGTTAGTAATAATATCTATATCCCTTATCTGTGATACCCAATCGGTTGTTCAATATTAAGCCCTCCCGTACGACAAGAATTAGTTTATTTTTATTAAAAAAATAAATATATTCATTAAAAAATCTATTTTAATATTATCTGCATCTGATGGGTGAATCAAACAAATAATTTTAGAAAAAATGCTAATAATTGAAATTTTTATGAGAGTAATCATACTATAAACCAAATGGCCCAAAAATTCAAATAAAAAAAAAATAAATAAATAAAACTGGTCCAGATAACATCAGTCTTTTTGAAGTTTATTTATTTTTAATATTTTAAACTTGATGCCTAATAGCTTGGTTCGGTTTGTTTATTTCAATCTGCCTATTTTTTGCTGGTTTTTAAGCATTTGTAAGACAAGACCAGCAAGAATAGGCCAAACTAGGACAATCTAAGATGGCCAAATGAATACATCATACATATCAACATAACATTGCACACTACATATTTATGTTTATTATGAGTATCGTCATACTTACTCGTTTACTCTCGAGAAATTTTAATGCAGTATCAGCATTGCTCAAGAAGTGGGGTCTTTTCAAATTTCTGCTTTTTTCAGTCTTCTGCAAAACAGATGCAAAATTTCGTTAATTTTATTCATTAAGTAAAGCATTTCCATATATTTACCAGTTTTTCTCCAGAGAGCACTTCAAGAAGTGCGAGCAATTTCGTTCCATCCTTGAGGTCTTCTATCAGGTCGTTAATGTAAATGGGTGGTTTTCGCTATAATTAAAACAGTTTTTAAAATTTAATAGATAATGAAAAATGATTGAAATTACATCATCTTAAATTATTTCTTTGGGTTTGAAACAAAATAAATTTATTTATCCATGGGCATTGGTGTTGTTTTTCCTCCTAGTATTTTTCCTCTTTATTAAAATGCATTAATTTTAATAAAGAGAAAAAAAACTAGAGTTCTTCAATGTCCATGGATGAATAGAAACTAGTAAGGAAAAGAAACCTAGAATAAATTTATTTAGGCGTCTCACCTCTTGGAGATAAGAGTTGATCCATTTGACAAAAGTCTTCTTCTGAACTCTCTCCTGTTCATCTGCAATGAAATAAAATGGGTTAGATTTTAATTTAATAAGAACAATTTGAAAACCTGCAGTGTTCATTTTTTATGAATTTCTTACACAAAAAGTCAACTAGAACTATTGGCTATTATAACCAATGAGCTGTTCTTCTTGCAAATTTTCCAAGCTGAATAGGTTTTAAGGACCATTTCTATTCCAGGAATATACCTCCAATGGGTGCTTTTTTATTGGAGATCTTAATAAACAATTTTACAACTAGAATTTGTTTATGTTTTTAATAGAAATTTGAATTATTCTTATTATTAAATGTTTAATTAACCAAATTGGTTCATTTGTTCTTGGTTTAATTCAATGATTATACAAAATTTGTTATAATTTACGTTAGCAAAGTAGTTATTTTATTTTGTAATAACACGCTCAGGCTTAAAATTTTGAAATCAACATTTTAAAATGTCCGATTCATGAGAAAGTGACAATTAAGTCTTAGCCAATAAAATTTTTGTTCACAGTGACTAAGCAGATTGTTTGGAAGGTCGAAACAGCCTTTTATTTCTCTAATCCTGGGAATGTATTCCTGAATAAGTCCTTATAAAAAGGAAGAATGTGGGAACCTGATGATATAGGAAATTTTAAATTTATTGACTATTATTAAGTAAACTGAACTTAATCCATAAATCAAAACTCAAGGCTTGTAAGACACTTAAAGTATAACTAATAATATATACAGAATGTACAACTAATTGCAGGTTTATTAAGCATGATATTAAATATACCTATTTAATTGCTACCTTTAAAAAATGGGAAAAACTGAGAGACCTGCTGACCATACTAAGCAACAGCACAGGCAAAACTTATGTTACTGCAAAACACTAATCTGGAAATGGTACTCAACTTTGGTACTAATGCCTCACTAAGTAAACAAAGAGGAACCAGAGAAAGTGCTAACTCAAGGGTATGGATGTAAAGAAGGCTCAATTCCACAATATCTTTTTTTTTTTTTTTTTTTTTTTCAGTTTGGAGAGGAATAACGGGAGTCTATTGTCTCCAAAGACCTCAGAAATATATTGGAAAATTAATTATGTTAGATCAAAATTAGTGCAATTGTCATGTTAATTGGAACTTGACATAAAGAACTTTCAAACATCATAGTAAAAAATATTTGATTTCACATCTATAACTGTAAGTATGTAGTTTGGCTTTTTCCTATCATCCTGATCTATCATTGCTGTTTTTGTGTGTAAGTAGGGTTTTGGCATTTTGTTATTTTCACCTCAGTAGTTTGCCTGTTTGTTATTTTGACATTCGTGTCATGTTTGGCCCGACACTTAAGATGGCAAAATACCTAGATGAGTCTTAAGGACAAGAGACAGGTCAAAGTAGTCAAATCAAGGGTTTTGGACTCGAACTAGAAATTTAACAATAACAAAGAACAAACCAAACAAATCAAGTAATTAAAAAAATTGTAATATGCTTAAATTTCATTGTCAAGTCTTATTGGTTAATGAACAAGGTTTTCCCACTGATGTGAAATCTAGAGTTTTCTTTTTAAAAACAGTGATCGTATGGAAATCAAAGTTTGAATGTCAATAAAGCCTTTAGTTCCAACTGTTTTTAGTCTATTTGGGAACACATAATGGAATGAAGTGATGGTGATGAGGATACTAGGGAGCGGAGTTTGTGCTCCCCAGGCACTGCAGCTTTCTGGCTTATTATCCTAGTTCCCTAGTTCAGTGCAATAGACTCAATCCTTCTCAGAAGAATCATTGACTGTCGCTGCTACAGTTTCATTCCCTAGGTTTTTTTCTGCATGTCTGAGCTGTTGCTTCACATTCAAAGATGATATGGGTAGCTGTTTCCTCCTCCTCATTGCATAATCTTTAGCTGGGATCATCATTATATATGCCCATGTTGTAGATGTTTTCTCAGATGCCAGTGACTGGTTAATAGTCCTATGACTCCTCTGAGTCTAGCCCTCTCCAATTGCAGCAGTGCATTTGCCAGTCTTGGTGAGGGTTGTTTCATCATAAGTGTGTCTCGTGCCTCTAGAGTTTATCCACTTCTTGTTTTGTTTTGTTTGGATCCTGATTCTAGTTTTGCTTGTGTTATCCCACGTGTAGGTTCAGGGCCTATGTATGGTCTTGCAGATCCTCCTCTGGCCAGTCTGTCTGCTTTCTCATTACCCAAAATTCCCCTGTGCCCTGGCACCCAAGATATCATCAAATCGTTGTGTTTCCCCAGGTTTTGGAGATTTTGGATGCATCCACTGATTAACTTTGATGTAATTTTTTTTATATGCTAATGCTTTAATAGCGACTTGGCTATCAGATCTTATGAGGATTTTTTTTGCCAGTTAACCTCTTTTAAGATTTTTCTAGGTCATAAGCATTGATGGCATTTATTTCTGCTTGAAAGACCAGTGTTTGATTGCTCATATCTTGGGCTTGTACAAAAAATACCCTATCCAGTTCCTTCGTTCGTTTTGGAGCCATCTGTTGTTGTATCTGATGCTCTCCTGGGCTCTTTTCTTTATAGTTCATTGAGTCTTTATAGGATGTTGTAAAGAATGTTTCTGGGATCATATAGTCAGTCCTCATTTCTAAGAATGGGTGTCTGATTTTGTTAATAATGGTTGTGTGCCCGAATTGTTTAGTTCCTATCCAATTTGTTGTTTTCGGAGTCTAAATGAGCTTTTCCTAGCCTCTCCTTGTATAAAAGTTTCCAGTGGAGGGAGGTTTAGCAGAGTTTCTAGTGCACTTGTAAGAAATGGAGTAAAAAAAACAAACTTTTTCTATTTATTTATGTATAAGATAAGAAAATGCTTTTAATGAAAGTGAAAAGATTTCCAAATAAACTAATATACAGTTGGAACTAAAGGAGTTTTTGATATTCAACCTTTGATAATGACGTTCCAACTCAAAAGTCAACGAACCTCGAAAAAAATCCTATAGAAAGTTCAAACGACAAAATTTATAAAAAAAGTTAGTTTAATTTGAAATTATGGAGATGGTAAATTTGATTAGTTAGTTTTGGAGAAAAAAAATCTTCAGTAGTTGTAGCTGTACAAGTTTTTTGTAATAAAAGATAAGCAAACAGAGACGACTGCAGTATACAATTTATAATTCCTCCTTGTCAAACTTATTTATCAATTGGACAGTCACGAAAGAAAAAATCCCACGAAAGGCCCAAGTTTGTATTGCAATAATGTTAACAAGTGATTTAACCGTTTTTCCCAAGAACTGCATGAAGTTGTGCCTTTCGTGCAAATCCACCACTCGCCGACGCCGCCAGGCCTCAACCCGACCGACGTTCAGATCTCATTTACATGGTGAAAAGTATGTCGGCACTATAAATAGTAGGTATCAACGTCCTCCGGGGACCAACTTGTTGGTTGTTGACAAAACTAAAAGACCGTTTTTATACCATTTGGGAAGTCTACGGTTAAATTGGGCCCGTGTCGACCGTTTATTTATATCTTGGAGATTAAAATAAGGAAAGAAATGACCTAATAATTGCTCTCAGAGTCTGTTTTACAAAATATACTTATTTTTGTAAGATTAATAGTAACATTCTAATTGTTAAATCCTTTTTAAAAAGATAGTTCCTACTCACAGTAAGTTGTTTTGCAAAGACCGGGATTTCGAGCTTTTAGATCATCATCAGGTTGAGGAAGTTCTACAACCTGATGAGCTAAAAGCTCGAAATCCCGGTCTTTGCAAAACAACTTACTGTGAGTAGGCACTATCTTTTTAAAAAGGATTGAACACCGCACTCACTCCATCATTCATCCTTTCTTCTAATTGTTATATTCTTTTGTTTTTTCGAAAATTTTTTGTACATTGTGGTTTTCGTTCTTCCGTAAAAAAACGTGACGTAAAAAAAGTATAAAAAGGGAGACAACTTAGACTGCAAGAATTATAGAGGGATAACCTTGCTCTTGGTGGTATATAAGATACTTTCTATTGCCATCCACAAACGATTTAGTAACGTGGGCGGAAAACATTCTTGGAAAATACCAGCATGGCTTCAGACCGGGAAGATCAACTATCGACCATATAATCTCATAAAGGTGGATCTTAGACAAATCCTTTGAATGGATCTACATCATTTGAGGACTACAGGCAAGCGCACGACAGTGTGAATAGAAAGGAAGCATTAGCAGATAAGGGTACTTGGTGTACCGTGTAAGCCATTTAGGTTAATCGGTATGACGTGGCATAACACGAGCTACCAAGTCAGTGTGCAAAATACACTGTCGGAGAATTTTATAGTAGATCCTGCTGCAAGGATGCTCTATCATGTGTCATCTTCAATTTCTGTTTGGAAAGAGCGGGGCCATTAGACAAAACCCAGGCTACTATTTGTAATAGATTAACTCAACACATGGCATATGCGGACGACGAATTATAGCAAGAACAATGGCGGCACTGGGAGGAGCACTTCAAGAACTGCTAGAAGCTTGCAAGAAGCGCGGCCTGGAAATTAACAAGGATAAAACTAAGTATATGAGCATCTCGAGAACTCATGGATGTGGAGAAGGACCAGTTCAATTTCGAAACCATAGTTTTCCAGTAGTCAGTAATTTCAAATATCTAGGGTCCTTAGTAACAAAGAATAATGATATAACGGAAGAAATACAGGCGAGAATATCGGCAGGAAATAGATGTCTCTTTGAGGTACAAAATGTTCTGCGGTTCATGCACCTATCTCCCAAGGCTAAGGTATAGCTTACAAAGCGATTATAAGGCCAATAGTTATGTACGCTAGCGAAACATGTGTGTTGAGTAAAGAAAGTGAAAAGTTCTAGGGGTATGGGAAAGAAAAGTGCTGAGAAAAAAATCGGGTCCGAAATGTGTAAATGACGAATTAAAACAATTATTTGGCGAGCGGATATAGTTGCCCAAATGAAGAAGGGAAGATTGAGATGGTTGGGTCATGTGGGGAGGATGCCTCAAGGTAACCTTCCAAGGAAACTCCTCTATGGGAAGCTTGGAGGCTCAATAATACGAGGACGCCCTCGGCTTAGGTGGTTGGACGATGTGGAGGAGGATCTACGCGGACGGGTGACGCCTCAAGTCCTAAGAGGGAAACGAATGGGGAAAACTTATTGAGGTGTCGCACTGATTAGTAAGTTAGTAAGTCTGAAGAAATTGTAAAAGTTAGCCTCGATTAGGCCACATTTCAGTGGTAGATGACGCAAAATAAATTGGGCCAGGATTTGCATATTCTCGGATTAATTCTTCTTCCAAAACCATAGTCAGTGGGTAGCCTAAGGCCGCTTCGGACTCATCTCGAATAAGTTTCGTGTAATTCTAGGAATGCAGGATATAGGATCTTAAGCTCTTATTCAAGCAGTGGAAACCGCGCTCGACCTTCCACCTTTACATATTTATGTACAAAAAGGGCCAACATATTCCTGAACTACAAAAAAATAAAGCCAGAAGGAGCCACCATAAAATTCTGGAGATAATTAAAATAAATGAGATGGCCATAAAGGTACCGACAATATGATAGAAAAATTCAACTTTGATAAATCAAATGGTCATTGATCGTAGGAGACCTTTTGAAGGCTCTTGGCAGTAAAGGGCCCTGGATACAGATGGATCCTAGATGAAACAGGGAGTAGGTGGCCGAACTATACCCTGTCAAGGCCCCTTGGACTAAACTCAACAATTTTCCAAGCTGAGGTGCATTACTCTGTTCACAGGAGTTAATAAAGAAAAATATGAAAAGAGCACAGATTTACATACTCTCAGACAGTCAGGCAGCCATAAAGGCACTCACCCATGGGACCAAAACCACTAATAGGTACACCGGAGAGTGTGCTTAGATTGGAACTGGAAAAATGGGTTGAGAAAGAAAAACTGGACAAAAGCATTAGGTATGAGACAAGCTAAGATATTTCTAAATCTCTCTAAAAGGAAGGCGAAGGAATTCTCTCTCAGCAGGCAGGATTGTATGGACTTTTGCTTGTGCTTAGTCTTAAAGGAAAATACTTTCTAAGGTATTCAACAGCTTCATTGTGTAGTACAAGTAAAGTGCTTAACTTTGATCAACTGGTGAAAAGTTCTCCCGTTCTTCCTTATATCCGCTACTTGCCTCTCCCTGCTTATAACCCTGATTTTCGCTGTGATTTTAAAAAGAATAATAACCAACAAAGATCAATCAAAACATCCCAATACATTGACATAGGCAAAACGTCTTTGAACAGGTTTGAAAGGGAAATTGACCGTTTTGTCCAGCGGAACAAAATAACGAAGAAGATTACGACCTTGCACATCATCTTTTAACCAGGTTAATTGGATGAAATGAAACGAGACAGCCTGAAACCACCAGTCTAGCTTCTCTCAGCTTATATCCTTGAAATATTTTCCGGCTAACGAATTTTTTGGCCCTCGAAACCGACCATCACTAAATTCAAGTTCATATTGAAGTCATACTTTTTAAGTCACGAATCGTTGAATATTAATGATGAAGAACTGTTTTAAAACCTATTTATGATGGAGACTAAATAAGAACGTGACTTTTCGCTAAATAACATCTAGTTACCTTAGGTGATTACTTTTTCTTGAATTCTTCGACAAAGAGATATTCAAATCAAGAGAACATTTTTCATTTTTGTTTGAAGTGTTCATCAACAATATAAGTAGTATTATTTTGTTATTTTTTAGAAAACGTAAATCTCTTGAATTATTTCATTGTCACGCAAATAAAATAAACTAGCTTAAGCTTCTTTGCTGTCCCATTTTCGTTTTGAAATAAACGAGGGCAATTTTGACAATCTCAGTGAAAATATTAAATATTACAACCTGTTAAAGAGTTTAGCGACCGTTTATGTTAAACTGCAACCTTTTTTTACATGGAGTGAAACTAGTCCCATGAGCTTTAGAAGTGTTGTGATTCCTCATCATTTACGTTTTTGAGGGCTCTTTTATGTCGTGTCAAAATCTATCTACCAAAAGAAAACCTCAGTTATTTACTCTTCATCTCAAGGATCGAGTAAGGATTTCATGGCGGAAATTGGACGGAAGCGGGAAAAAATCTAGCTCGCTCAGAAAATCGTTTCTACTGGAAAGTTGTATTTTTTTACATTTTGATAGACCTTTCTCCTAATTCGAAATATTGTAAAACGATTCTTTTTTTAAATTTCTAGACGATTAATAGGTGAACAATCCCAGAGGGCAATTATTTTACAAAAACTTCCAGGAGCGGGAAAATAAATTATTTGGCTTAAACAAAAAACGTTGTCAAAAATTAACCACTATTTTTGTTAAACACATAAACTTTTAGTACAGTAAGAAAAACAAAACAAAAATGTATTAGATGTAATAGACTAAATAGATTTTGATAAAATGTTACCGAAAGATGGCAAATTTTTGGCCTCTCTTTTAACAATTAAATGGCATTATAGAACTGTTGAAAATACGCTAAATTTTAAAATATAATACTTGAATAGAAAGTACGGGTTCTTCTGAAATCCATCAAGTATTGTATAAGTGCAGTTAAAAAACAAAAAACAAAATCCGAAAAACAGTCACTACCCCATAAAATTTTGTGGTTGCAGAGTACAATCTAAAGAAAATGAAATCTGCACCCATTATCCTTTATTTTAGTTAAAATAATCCTTTATAAAAACTCGCCTATAATTTTTAATTTTAACAAAAACATATAAATTTAGCACATTTAGATAGTCAAAATCGAGTAATAAAGCTTTTATATCAGTCTTATAAAAAAAATACTATTACCAAAACAAAGGTAAAACGTTATTATCAAACCATTAATATTTGAAAGAAAATAAGTTGAAATTTTGATAAAGAAAAGAATTTCGAGGAAAATTTACGTTAACTTAAATGGTCTTTTTTACTATGGAAGCGATTAAATTTGATTAACAAAAATATGCAATTTACATTAGAACATTTTTCTTAGCACTATTTATTCTAGGGGCCAGGTCCATAAAGATTAATTTCTAATTTATTACCTTCAATGTTGAAAATTAAGACATTAATAATGAATTGTTTTATGTATTTGTTCTAAAACTGTATGCAAGACATGCCAGGTAAAAAAATTTTCTCCTTGGGGAATATTTTTCAATTTGGTCAATCTTGGGCACTTTTTTGGTGAGATTTGTTCAAAACATGCTCGTTTTGTTAAATTGGGAGGTTTATAGATGTTATTTTTTGTAAACTGTTGATAATTGCGTGATTTTTGTTTTGTGAATTGTCAATAGAAAAGTTTAAATAAGTGTGGCTAAAACGGTGGAAATGCCTAAACATTTATCTTAGATTTTAGTCCGACGTGTGGATCGAATTAGTAGAGATTTTTTTTTGGACCTAAATAGAAATTAAAATATTTAAGAAGAATTTACTTTATATAAATTTCCTGTTTTATTATGTAAATTTATTCTTGTAAAGGCGTACCAAGCTAGATTTGTAAAATTGCTGCTACTACTCGTGATACGCCCCCCAGCAGGCCTTTTGGAGGAAAACCGGTACACGGCCAATTTGTTGCTCCATACAAGGTGGATTATAGCTGTGTGGGGAAAAAATGTCCGTGCATGTCTAACGGGGAATGCTCCTGAAATACGTACTCAGTGGTCGGAGTAGTAGTCGGAGGCGGACTGAGGGGCGGATGCCTGGTACCAGACACTACCCTACACTTCCCACTGCATAGTCCACCCCCAAACACGTTACATACCAATCTTTTGAATCCCACGGTTTTAAGAACTTTCATTCGAAGACTATCGGAAGGAGAAGTTTCAATTCAACTCAACCAGTCCTAAAATTGATATGTATCATCCTAGTACTTATACATATATGCATATTTAATTTAAGCAAGTATATGATAACATAATTACACTTTATAAAATATCAGATAATTTTCTTTTATTCAAATCGCAAATTCAAGCCTTAAATAAGTTCACAAAAATTGATACATTGACTATTAAATTCTAAGATTTTTAAATATTTTTTATCCATGCATTTCCATTTGGCATCCAGTAAATAATAGCAATCCTAAAACCTCAGCTTATTGCCTCGCCCGGCTTATGACCTTTACTATTTGACAGTGCTACTAAAAAGAGCCTTCCATTTTGACATAGGAATACAGAAACGTCAGCAATGTTCCAACGTCATGTGCCTCACTATATGGTTTTTAAAAAAGAGAAATGGTCCTTGGAATAAGAGAAAATTGAATTTAACATAAGTAAAATTAACTGAAACGAAAAAAGCCATAGTTCTTACTCAGCTTTTGAAATGAAATGAAATTTATTTTTATTTACAAAATATATACAGTATTTACAAAGAAATTAAAAGACTGGCTTCAGGCTTCCTGCCTATATACCTGATCTGAAGTAAAAAAGAACTAATTTAAACATATCTCAATATTAATACAGAGGGAAAAAATATAAAAAAAAACCTTTACATTATATAGTTAATTTACAGCAAAATGTGCTTCACTCTTTTGTACTTATATTTTTTGTAATGTGTCTGCAAGGAGGCAGCTTCATAGTTAACAATGTTTCTAATATTAGTGTATTCACTAAATTCACAAGCTTTGCAAAATCTTGATGTTATACTGTGGACTTGTGTAAAGACACTAGTCACCTCCAATACTGAATGCATGTAGTCTATTGGCGTCCACCTGTAAAAGGAACCAATCAGTCTCAAGCATTTGTTCTGCACAACCTGCAACTTCCTGTAGTTGGTGATACATGTATTAGACCAGACAGGAGCCGCATGCAACAGCATGGGTCGAATATACAAATAATAAACTAACTTTTTATTAAATATACTCAGATCAGAGTGTCTATTTAACAACGGAAATAAATTGCAGATCAGAGCCACTCCTCTAGCGCATACCGTGTTGATGTGCTTGGTGAACGTGAGCTTTGAGTCCAGCATCAAACCGAGATACTTCACTTCTTTTTTTCCATGGAATACACCTTCCATTTATTGTCACAAAACAATCAACACTTGCGCCTTCTGCGAGTGAACAGAATCACCTCTATTTTTGACTCATTGGGTCTGATCCGCCATCTGTAAAAGTAATTAAATGTTTTCTCAAGGGCTACTGAGAGATGCCTAGCTATTGTATCTACCCTGAATGACGAGATCATAAAAGCAGTGTCATCAGCATATAGGGCACACTTTGGCTTAACTTTTAGTTCGGTTATACCATTAATAAATAAATTGAACAATATGGGCCCAAGGGCAGAGCCTTGGGGTACACCAGCAGCAATTGGCCGAAAGTCAGTGCTTACATTGTTAAGCGAGACACAAAATTCCCTATCTTCCAGATAACTCCTTATTAAATAAACGATTCAGCTTTTGAGAAAACACCCATAAACGGGGGGATTCAGCTTTTTGTCTATCCCTATTTTATCCCTGAGTATCTCGCTAAGATCTTACAAAACTGTACACTAAAAGGAAAATCACTCAATATGATCAATGGAATATAGCAACTTCACCCTACTTATATCCTTATCCTCATTGGACAATTGTTCGAGTTTATCTGAGGTAAAATTCACAGAAATGAAAAAAGCCAGAGATTGAAAGGATTCTGCTTCTTGCCTCGCTCTGCTTATATCCCTGACTACATGGTCTTAAAAATAGATGTTATCCTAACACGAAAATCACTCAATTTGTACAAATACCCTTATCTAATCTTTAAAAACAACGAAATAAAGCATTGAATAAGACAAAAACAATTGTTCGAGTTTAACTGAGGTAAATTCACAGAAATGAAAAAAAGCCAGATTTTTTTTTTTAAGGATTCTTCTTCATGCCTCGGTCTGCTTATGTCCCTGACTACATGGTCTTGAAAATAGATGTTATCCTAAGAGAAAAAACACTCAATTTGTACAAATATCCTTATCTGATCTTTAAAAACAACGAAATAAAGCATTGAGTAAGACAAAAGCAATTGTTCGAGTTTAACTGAGGTAAATTCACAGAAATAAAAAAGCCAGGATTATGCTTCTTGCCTCGCTGTGCTTATATCCCTGTCTAAATGGTCTTATAAATAGATGTTATCCTAAGAGGAAAATCACTCAATTTGTACAAATACCCTTATCTGATCTTTAAAAACAACGAATAAGACAAAAACAATTGTTCGAGTTTAACTGAGGTAAATTCACAGAAATGAAAAAAGCCAGAGATTGGAAGGATTCTGCTTCTTGCCTCGCTCTGCTTATATCCCTGACTATATGGTCTTAAAAATAACTGTGATCCTAACAGGAAAATCACCCAATTTGATCAACTGAATACAACACTTCATCCTACTTAGATCCTTATCCGATCTTTAAAAACAACAAAATGAAGCATTGAATAAGACGAAATATTGGGGAATTGTTCGACGTTATCAAAGGTAAAATTCACAGAAATGAAAAAAAGCCAGAGATTGGAAGGATTCTGCTTCTTGCCTCGCCGGGCTTATACCCCTGAATATAAGGTCTTAAAATTAACTGTGATCCTAGAAGAAAAATCACTCAATTTGTTCAAATAAATATAGCAACTTCACCCAACTTACACCCTTATCTGATCTTTAAAAACAACGGAAAAAAGCACGAAAAAGACAAAATAATGGACAATTGTTTCATTTTAACAGAGCTAAAATTCATATAAATGAAAAAGCCAGGGTTGGAAGATTTTGCTTCTTGCCTCGCCCTGCTTATACCCTTGACTACATTGTCTTAAAAATAGCTGTGATCCTAAAAAAAAATCGCGCACTTTGTTCAACTGAATCATAAATTGAATAATCAACGGTAGAACATCAGGCTCTGAATAGCGTTTGACAGATCAACATGCAGAAGTAGAAGACCGGTTTGCTTCGGCCCACTTATAACCCTGATTCTCTGGCTATAGTCGTAAAGAAAACATTGTGTCGAACAACAACAACGTTTTTGAAACATAGTTGGGGTTTGACCGCGTCCAACCCAATCGGATGGTTGTAATTAAAGCAATGCGTTCCGGCATTTCAGAATAGCCTATACAAATGAAACAAAAGCAGAAAAGGAAAGACATTGACTTGTCTCTCTCCCTGCTTATACCGTTAATTATCTGGTCTTTAAAAAAAGTTAAAAAAAATCATCAAACGGAATGAAATACAATCTTTTTGCACATAATTCGGGTTTGACAAAGGTAAAATTCCTAGAGGTAGATATCAGCGTCTTGCTTCACCCGACTTATAACCTTGACGATCTGAACTAGCTATGTTTTCAGAAAACACAATAACCCAATTGGATGGCTCAAATAAAGTTGTTTAACTATTGGTGAAAGGTGGAAAAGAAATCAAAACGGGATGCAGTCAGCGTCTTTCCTCGACTTTGTTGAATATCTTGCCAGACAATAGTAGAGTTTATTGATTTATTGAAAGAAATACATTTTGAAAACTATCACCAAACTCTAATATTGGTAGAAAACAAAGGCTTATATTTCCAAATTTTTTGTGTGTGTGTGTGTGTAAAATAGTTTTTACTCAGAAGGGTTTTTGTGTTGCAGTGCAACATGTCTAATAATTTTATATAAAACCTATTCTCTGTGGTTCGATAGAATCAGATGCTGTTCAAACATATTAAATATAAGCAAATTTATGCCTCAATAATTAAAATTAAATTTACTCTTTAAATCAAAGTTGAATATGAAAAAGGAATGAATTTGAATTAGATATTACCACCAACAAAAATTACCGTCCGCCGGGTTGTGATTTTTCTCCCCAATTCATAATGACTACCAATTAATGTGCCAAAGCAGAATTAGTATGCAGGGTTAGCCTCGGGAAATATTTCAAGGCGAAATATTTTTTCAAAAGTCGTTAGAACTGATGCATGACGCCTCAAGGAACTATGAGCCGTTTGAATGGCGATTGCTCGTGAAGGCGAGTCGCCAATTTCCCCATTTAAAAATCGTAATGGGTCGTCAATTATCGGTTAATGCTTCGAGGAACGGTAAAGAATTCGAAGGGGTTAAGTTTTTTATTGAAAAATTAAGCATAGCCCTCCTTGAACGCTATACCTAGGACTAGATGAAATTTCAATTATGGTCTAAGCTGTTAAATTTTATTAAAAACTATAATTCCAAGAACTAATGCATAATAAAGAACTTTTTTTCTCTCATGAGAGCATCTAGCAACCTTGGATCCATAAGATTTAGGTCAGTAATTTCGCAATAAAAAGATTCTAGAAGGGAAAAAAATAATTTCGTCTCTGGCGTCCATATGTCCCTTGTGCCGCGGCAACAAACAGAATCAGGATGCGATTGCGCAAATAAAGATAAAAGTCACATCGCATTTGAAGCCCACAGAAGGATAAAAAGTTGATGTGTAGCTTTACACTTATATCCCTGACTACAATGGTCTTGAAAAACAAAAGCATAAACATAAAATTCGCTCAAATGGAAAAATGATGATTCACTCAGCTTTAGTGAGTGCACGACTTGAAGGATTTCGGGGGGCGTCGGTGGTCACAACGGTTTAGACGTTGTCACGGCGCTCATCACTGTAACGTAAAGGTTCCGGGTTCGAATCCAGCGACCCTGCATTCGAACCCGACATACTTACTAATGGGCAAACACCGAGGGTTGTTATGACCTCTGCTGTTGCGAACCCTCGCTAAAAAAAAAAAAAAAAAAAATTGAAGGATTCAGCGAGCTGCTTCGTCCTCCTTATAACCCTTACTACATAAGACCGTTTAAAAAACAAAATCTCCCATTACAATTGATCAATTGTAAAACATAACTATGTTCAGATCATCATTCGCATTTGACTGAGATGCTATTTACTATCCCTTGTGCCGCGCTTATATCCTTGACTATTTGGCTTTGTTAATTAAAAAAAAAAAAATCAAACAGAATAAAGCATCGAATAAGACAATATGCTTGCACATAGTTTGCGTTTGACATAGGCAAAATATTCACTAGTAGAAGAAGTTAATGTCTATTTTCATCCTACTTATAACTCTGACTATACGGCTATGGTCTTAAAATAACAAAAACATAAATATAAAATATGTATAAATGGAAAAATGAACGCGGCTTTGCTCTACTTCAGAGTAAATATGGACAAACGGAAGGATTCTGCTTCTTGCTTCACCCTACTTATATCCCGTACTATTGCAACATAAGGCTGTAGTTAAAAATAATCATCCATGGTCATACAACATAAATTGGTTGTAATCAATGGTAAAACATCTGGACAATCATTAGCATTTGACTGAGTTGTTTCCTATTCACAGAAATAGAAGCCAGAGTCTTGCTACACCCCGCTTATAACCCTGCTAATTTTAAAAAACAAAACAAAAACACATAAAACAGAGTAAAGTATCGAATAAGAAGTATGCTTGCCCATAGTTTCGCGTTTGACAGAGGTAAATTAAAAAAGTTACTCAGCTTATATCCCTCACTATAGGCTTTAGACTTAAAATAAAAAAAAAAGCTTGCAAACCGTTCGCACTTGACAGAGGTAAAATTGACAAAAGTAGAAGTGAAGTGTCTTCCTACCCTGACTATAGGGGCTGTGGTCTTGAAAACCAATCACTTTCAAAGGAATATTGCACATCTTTCATGTTAGACACAGGTAAAATTGTCCGAAATTAAAAATTCAACCTACTTATAACCCTGGCTATTTAGATGTGACTAGCTATGATTTACAAACGAGAATGACCCAGTTTGATTACTGAAAGGAACGTTCCGGCACATCGTTTAACACAGTGGCAGAAAGTGATAGAAACAGAGAAGTCAGCGCCTCTCCCTGCTTATAATCTTGACATTGTGTCAACTTATTATCCAGCCATTGGTATATTTTATTCCCTATCAACATCCGTACCTCTATCATTTGACGCCGCTTCGGATTGAATACTGTGTTAAAAATACGTCCCTGAATTTTCAGGTGCCGGATGTGATTGCGTGAATTGGCCAGTTCAGAAGCGTTGACTCACAGAACCGTCACGAAAGGTGTATTTATATTAATGAGACTAACAGGCAGTTACAAATGGAATTTATGATTTTTTTTTTCTTTTAAAACCCACACATCAGTGTGTTATTAATAAATGGTCCGAATTCCAGAACTCACTTTTTGTGGCTCGTGTATACTTTGCTTGACCTAAATTGTTGTTAACGGAAATTTAAATTGTATTCATATTTAATGTACGATATATCACTAAATGCAAACTAGTTCTAATTTGCAAACAAAAAGTAAAATAGTTTTCCACAAACTAATCATGGTTTTGGTGCAAGAATTGGAATGATCCAAATGCAGGAATTTTTGCCTGGTAACCAATCAAATATGATTCTTTGCGATGTCATAATCAACTCTTCCTCTCTTATTCTTTTCTTGACGTTCACAGCTGTTTCTTTATTTGGCGTTTAATTGAACAACTTAGAAAAACAACAGAATTTGCGGAATTGAATTTTTCTATTTCACGAAGCAGAATTCGAACCAAAATTATTTTCCAAGCTAACCAAGGCATGGTCAACATTATTTTAACGTTTTCTACATTATTTCTTTAAAATATACTTAATAGATTAATGTTATATTCATCAATAAGCCTTAACTCAATTTCAAAGTAAGCAGGGAGGAAGAATAAAAGAAAAACTAAGTCTTTTACTGAGTCAGTTGAGTCAGTAACAAAAAGGTAAGATGCAAAATCTAAAAAATGAACGTGAAAGAGAAAGAACAAGAGAAAGAAAAGAAAGAGAGATAGGAGAGAGAGATAGAGAGAGAGAAAGTAGAACTATAATAGAGTTAAAAAAAGATGAGAATGAGAACAAGCAAAAAAGAAAAAAGAAAACGAAAGGGATTTGAATGATGAGAGAGTGGGAGTGTTTGTGGTATGTCAAGAGAGAAAAGGAGAGAGTGAGTGAGTGAGAGAGAGAGAGAGAGAGAGAGAGAAGGTAGAACTACAATAGAGTTAAAAAAAACGAGAATGAGAACAAGCAATAAAGAAAAAAAGAAACCGAGAGGGATGTTAAAGATGAGATGATGGGAAAGTGGGAGTGTTTGTGTTATGTCAAGAGAGAGAAGGAGAGAAAGAAAAAGAGAGAGAGGGAGAAAGAAAGAGAAAGAGAGAGAGAGGGAAAAAGAAAGAAGAAAGAGAGAGCTTAGAACTATAACAGAGTTTAAAAAAAGAGAAACAAGGAAACTGAGTGGGATGTGGACGATGGAAGAATGTGAGAGAGCGGGAGTATGTGTGTGTGTAATATATGGAGAGAGAGAGAGAGAGAGAGAGAGAGAGAGAGAGATAGACAAAGAGAGAGCGAACTATAACAGATTTAAAAAAAGAGAATGAGAACAAGCAATAAAAGAAACCGAGAAGGATGTGAATGATGAGAGTGGGAGTGTGTGAGTGAGTGAGAGGAAGTTAGGGAGAGAGAGAGAGGATATACAGAGAGAGAGAGAGAATGATGGAGAGTTAACGGATGAGGATAAGTTAAGTCCAATGCTGAAGGGAAAAGCCACAAAAAGTGAAGGATAAGGATAGGATAAGTTAGTTTTATAAGGAAAGTTAGGTTTTTCTTTTGTAGTTATCTGAGTATAAGTGGATTTGACAAATTATTTAAATTTCGAGTGTAATTTTATAACCAGATTGTATTGGGAAAATTTTCAGCAAGGTTGTGTAATAGTGTACGCATTTTATTGACTTAATAGATGACTTAAGCAGGGTCGCGTGACTTTGCAAACTGCTCGAAGCGATATTTCGAAATATAGCTTGATCGGTTCCAAATACTCGGATTTGAAAGGCTCATGCGATGAAACCGGTAGCGGCGTAACGCTTCTTACCAGGTCGATCGAAGCCAATTAATTCCCCTAGACCGTGAGGCCAAATGAAAACTTCCAGATTGAAAGAGTTGTTCAAGAATTGATCTAGGTGTTAAATAGAGGATCGCGGAAATAGACTCCAATCAAGCCAGAGCCCCTTTAAAGTTGAAATCGCTGATAACAGGGCCAAATAAGGAACTGGGAAACTTGAAGAAGCAATTATCGGCTGTGACGGCCTCATCGGGTCAATCGCCTTGTTCAACACAATGTAGCCGGGTCGATAAAAACATAAACGAAATTATGATGGAGGAATATCGCAAAATGCAGTCGGTGACAGGTGGAAGGCCGGTGATAACACCTGGTCTGGGCCGGCGTCCCACTTTCACTTCCGAGCACTACTAGAACTATATTATCCCTTGATAGCGAAATTCTCTGTAAATCCAAATAACTTACAACACACCTAATTAAAAGAAATTAAGAAATATTTAACGACCGAAATTATTGGTTTAAAAAACAAAAAAATCAAGAAAAAATATATGTTAAAATCTTCTTGTTAATCACTCAAAACGTGAGTATTTTAAATCTACATACATATATTTAAATTTTGGGTTGAAATAAATCAGAAGTTTTGAAACAAAAATTTAATCTAAAAGTTGTTTTTGGAATCCTTTGAAATCACTAGACGTGTAAATATTGACGTATGACCTATCAACTATACGAAAAGTCGATTCTTGACAGGCTAACAAACATTTTTCGTTATTAATCCAAATCGACTGAAAACTAATACTGATTTTTCACAAAATTATCCCAAAAAAAACCCTTGAAATTATTTAATTTGAATCGTACAAACAAAAAAACATAAGAGACTATTCATTGGTGTAAACTTTGTCACTGAAATTTTAGGGAAGCCAGATCGTCAGGGTTTTCAGTTATAAAAAGGAAACCGACTAATTTTGACAACTGCTACGAATTTTATTTTACATTTTTTTCTACTGGAAAGTTTATACCCAGCTGGACCAGGGAAAAAACAGCGAGACGAAAAGAAAATGAACAGGAACCCCAGGATGGAGGACAGTATTTTTCTTCCCAAGCTATGGTCCGCCGACCTGACAAGGGAATCCGCGGCGAACTTCGTGAAAAGTAATAATTACAAAAATAAACGGAGAATGAATAAATAAAATGTACAAACTCATAATAACGAGTAGTGAAAACGAAAGTTTTTATTTTGCACCAGCAGTGTTGTCAAAAGACATGTTTTACCTATGAAACAAATGCCAGCCTCTTTTAAAAGTTTTCGATGAGTCCGGTCGGTTATTAATTATATCAAGTCGTGGCCATTGAAGTCAAGACTTCGCAATTATGTGTCGATATGGAAAGTTTCATTCCCAGTATACAGAAGTTAGCTGGCTGCCTTGTGAGAAGACACTTTCAAAATTACAAATGTTATCTCTGTTGATGGATCACAATGTCAAATTGGCCAACGTTTTCAATTATGAGAAATGACAATGTTTATATTTTCATAAAAAAATGAATAAGAAGAGACTTTCTTTGCATGGGAAGAGTAACACAACTTTCGATGCGATGACATCTTCAAAAGAAAAGTCCAGTTTTGGGTTGAATCGGTTGAGAAGGTGGCGTGTTTTCCCGTGTCAATTGATTTTTTTTTGTTTAAAGAAAACGAACTGCAGCTGCGTTGTGCAGTTGCGTCGTACACCCGGAAATATCCTGATCGCCCCCAGAGTAAATCACAATTCCTGTTGCCCGGAATATGAGAAGATATGGTTGCTGTTGCATCAACAAGAAACCGGCAGCGTAATTTAGAGGAGATGAATATTTTACTGTCGTTTTCATTCACTAGTTTTTAATGGTCTGTTTGATCAATTAATATATTTCAATTAATTAAGGTTTTTAATTGAGATAAAAAAGTCAGTGTCACGAGCGGGATTCGAACCCACGATCTTCGGTTAGATACGCCGGTGCTCTACCACTTGAGCTATCGTGACCTCGATCCACTTCGAAACTAACTTCCCATCTCAACCCCACCTTTTTGAATTTTCCCTCCTTTTTGCCATTTTTCAAATGTCATGTAATCTATTTGATTCTCGGCGACAAATAAAATGGACACGGAGAGTTTTAGTGAAGGTTTACTTCATTTAAACTTATTAAATTCACTAGTTTCGTGGTCCGCTTGACCAACTAATATCTTTCAATTAATCAAGGTTTTTAGTTGAGATAAAAAAGTCAGTGTCACGAGCGGGATTCGAACCCACGATCTTCGGCTAGATACACCGCTGCTCTACCACTTGAGCTATCGTGACCTCGATTTTACCGTATATTCGCCAAAATCCGAATTACTCTCCCTGGAAAGGTTTTGGGTTTTTCAAAAAATAAAATTAGAGGTATACTCCGGACTTAAAATTTTAAGCCGTATCGCTCTCATTTTGTCCGGGGGGACTTCGGGAATCTGATTATGATAGGCGTTCCCTGCACAAATGTCGATTTGGGAGGCTGAAGAAAAAGTTCTTCCGTAAATCACATGGACTGATAAATCCAAAATCACCTCTAATGACATTTCCTACTCTTGTCATCATCAGGTGGTTCGCAGGATCAATGGTGCAGATTTCTCGGAAATAAATTAATTTGGCCTTATTTCTACGAAAATAATTTAAATGGTGCTCAGTTCTTCAATTTTTTGAGGGAGGTTTGATCAGTCTATTAGATGATGATCCTCTGCAACAATGGTAAGGAATGATTCTCTAGCTTGGTGGATGCCTGCACACAATTCTTTTCAGGTGAGACGTTATTTGAATCGTCGTTTTCGGGATTGGTGGATCATGGATCTGTTTGCATCCTCGGTCACCGGATTTAACTCCACTTGACTATTTTCTGTGGGGCCATTTAAAAAACAGTGTCTACTCCAATCTTAGCCCAGCATCCTCAGATGAACTGCGACAAAAGGTAGAAACTTCTTGTCAATACATCTCCTCTGACTCTATCGCTCTGAGCACCGGTGAAGAATGGTTAAAAAGAGAAAATCTTTGCTTCTTTACGCAAGGCAGGCAGTTCGAACATGAAATGTAATTAAGGGTTGCAGGGTGTAAAATAAGGTACCTTCGGTCTCTGAACTTACCCAAACACATTTTTAAGTGTGTCTGGTTTGGTCAAAATAAGACAATTGCTTTCAGGTTGCTAAGGAAACATATACTTATGAACTGTATTTTTTTAAAATTTGCCAGTTTGACAAAATTAATTTATACAAGTTTAAGGAAAAATATATATACACAAGTGGAGAGGCGTAGTTTAGCCGGGGCAGACTTTAGAGGGTCAAGGGCGACTACCATTGTGCCAACGACTTGATTAACCTTGGCTAGGAATGAACGCGTCCAAACTGGGTGAACGGGACAACAATATTGCCGTTTCTTTTAAACGCATTTTTTCTCCATTAGGACGGGTTTATTCTTCGATACCGCACGACCTGGACGGGTTTATTTAAGAAGGATTCCCTTCTATTCCACCGGTGATCCTGGATCGTTTCCAGACCCCTTTCGCCTATACGCCAAAAACCTCTGGCGAAAATTAAAATAAATAATGAACGGTCACTGGTTAAGTTATTCCCTTCTGGTTCTTGGAGTTTTTCGGACGGCCCGCAGCCTTGGTAAGGCTTAAAATGGCCCTCCTCTCTCGTCATCGCATTATTAATGAGCCAGAGCATGGGAACAGTCAAGGGCAGTAAAATTATTTCGTGGTACCCCTATTGCAAAACAGACATGTTTAAGCAACCATACAATAACAGTATATGAAAAGGGATAGGCAGATAGATAGAGAGAGAGAGCGTGTGTGTGTGGGAGAGAGAGAGAGAGAGAGAGAGAGAGAGAGAGAGAATTAAAGAAGAATGGGGAAGGGCGGAATATGTTTGGTTACAGGAAAAAAGGCAACGAAATCAAGAAACAAAGTAAAGCAGAGAAATACGGAAAAAAGGAACAAAATAAACGAACGAGCAAGAAAGAGAGAGAGATAGGTAGATAGATAAATAGAGAGGAAAAGAGAGAGAGAGAAAAGAGAGAGAGAGAGAGAGAGAGAGAGAGAGAGAGAGAGAGGGTGATAATTAAAGAAGAATGGGGAAGGGCGGTATATGTTGGGTTACAGGGAAAAAGGCAACGAAGCCAAGAAACAAAGTAAAACAGAGAAATACGGAAAAAAGGAACAAAATAAACGAACGAGCAAGAGAGAGAGAGAGAGAGAGAGAGAGAGAGAGAGAGAGAGAGAGAGAGAGTGATAATTAAAAGAAGAATGGCGAAGGGCCGGAATATGTGGGGTTAAAGGAAAAAAGGTCATGAAGCCAAAAAACAAAGCAAAACGGAAAATACGGTAAAAAGGAACAAAATGAGCGAACGAGCAAGAAAGAGAAAGAAAGAAAGAGAGAGAGTGAGAGAGAGATTGAATTTCATGAATCGTTGTAACCCACAGCTACCAGGATCAGAAATGAACAATTTCGCGCAATGTTAATAACTGGATGAATATTTTCAGTCCCAATTTTCTCTCATATTCACTATAATTATGTATAATTAGAATGTCATAAAAAAAGGGAAAAAAGATAACACCGCATTAAAAGGCTACGATCAAAACTGGAAGCGGATTACCACTGGAATTATTTAGTTTACATTTTTTTGTGTTAAATTAAACCAAAAATGAATATTAGCATTTTTGAATAGATGGAAACATATGGCAAGACGGTACAAGTAATTGATTTAATGATTTAAACAAGTGTTGAACGAGGAATTTTTGCCAACTTTGTAATATTGTTAGGAAGAAGAATACAAAGACCCTCGGGGTTGGAAAAAGTCCAATACCGTCTTAGTTCCTTCTACTATTTATTAGCCGGCAGTTTCTGTTTCTCGCCATTTACTTTAGAAAATTATTGAATTTTACTGGTTTTGTTTTGTTACGGTTTTTTTAAATTGAACACGGAGGAGATTTTGAAGCAGCATGTCTAATAAAAATTATTACAATTAATTAAGGTTTTTTAGTTGAAATAAAAAAGTCAATGGCACGAGCGGGATTCGAACCCACGATCTTCGGCTAGATACGCCGCTGCTCTACCACTTGAGCTATCGTGACCTCGATACACTCGGACACCAACTTCCCATCTCAACCCCACCTTTTTGAATTTTCCCTCCTTTTTGCCATTTTATCTAGCCGAAGATCGTAGGTTCGAATCCCGCTCGTGCCATTGACTTTTTTATCTCAACTAAAAAACCTTAATTGTAATATTCTAATTGTTCAAGCGGACCACGAAATTAGTGAAAATATAAATTATGTTAATTACTTTCTACTCAAGATAAGATAAGATAGATTTCTACTGTTGTATAAATCGAGACATAATATCAATCAATGAAACGTTGGATATAAAAGCAATTATGTAATTATTTTCTGCTTTTGACAATCAATTTGGATTTAATTATACTGCAATACATAATACAGGGTGTACAAGTTACTTGGACGATCAGTTTTTTTCGTATTAACCAATAATATGAACTGAAAATTGGAAACGTTTGCTGCCATGCTTCTGAATTTGTTGTGTTAACCTACAATTCTTATTTCACTTCAGGGTGGGACTTCTTTGACTTTTAGCATTGTGGTAATGAAGGTTTTGAGATGTGAGGGAATGGTACACATTAGGGGACCAAGAATGTTCCCTTGCGGGACGCCGGCTTGTATCGGTCTAATATCTGAATACTCATTGGCTCATATCTGAAGGAGAGAGGGCAAAAAGCGTTTATGTTTATAACGGGTACCTAATGCGCCAGACCATTACAAAATGTTTATAACTAAAACAAATCTATATTCGCTAGTTTTATCATTTACAATGTGTGGAAAATAAATTATCTTTTTTTTAAATATCATCCTTACTTTGGGCTAGAATAGGATCACTTGAGATTCACATGTTGAGACAGACATTTTAGTCCAGCGTTTGGGCACAATTCTGAATTATTTGAGATCAACTTCTGATAAAAAAAGATCGATTTTGCCTGTATGAACCATCCTAATTTCAAAACTTCATTTTGAAATTTCAACATTTCAATTCGAACTTTCACCCTAGGCCAAACAGCTTAAAGGCACTGATAGACGTTTAATAACAAAAGGTTAAAAAGGAGAAAGACTATGGTTTTTAATCCTCATACTATTAAACACCCTCTTTGGCCACATTCCAAACTTGGATCGGAATGGAGGCGTTTTAAAAGTTCAACGCCTTCAGGGAAAACACAAGTTCGACATTGAAGCGGACGTGTAGACACCAAAGAAGCTTTTACGATTTAAAATGCAGAAGGTTCGTTTTGTACTCTTAGTCGAAAACCGTGCCAAATTCAATGAACTTCCTGAGCCTGACGTACCTAAAAAGCCTTTTTATAAAGGACTTTGATCTTAATTGCTCATTTTAAATATAAAAAAGGCATTTACTGTCAATTGTATTTAATTCATTAGGTAATTATTTGTTTAAACTGAAGCCTAGACGAGTTGTGGACAGACCCCCTCAATCAGCTAATCAGGGCAAATAATGGTGTTTAAAGTGACAGCCACTGTCTGTTATTACCTTTACCTACTGTTTACCGACTGTAAGGACGCTTTTTATTTAACCGATTCTGATACTTGACGGTTTCACAAATCAGATTGCACAATCCTCTTAATGGAGAGACGTTGAGAGTGGTTTTTAGGGTTTCTGGCCCTGGTTTGAAATGTCCTCGGTTCCAAAAGAGGTTATTACTAGAAAATCAAGCTTAGTTTGTTGTTTTAGCATAGTTCTAACTCAATTTATTACACTGTTTAGTATATTTGACTATTTAGCAATCCATTTTGAAAACCAGACGACCCAGATAAAATTTTAAAAGTCAATGAAGATAAACAATTTTTTCCAAATTTATTTTAAATATTTCATGCCAAAGATAAGATTTTTCATTATTTTCATTTTATTTAAAAGGTTTTTAAAGGTTCCTAAATTAAAAATGTAAACAATAAAAGTGTAAAAGTTATCACCATACACCCATTTAAAAATATATACAGATATATTTTATTCTAGTGAATTAAAACAATTCGAAATCTATATTAAAATCATCTAATTAACATTAATTTTTAATTTTTTAATTTAGAAATTTGCTCAAATTTACTTAAATTGACATTAAATATATCTAGATTTTCGAATGAGTTTAACAGATTTGTCGTTCCCGGTATAAAACTAGATTTGGTAAAATTAGGTTTATGGTAATCAATAGAGAATGTTATTTGACTTATGACACGTCAAAATGGAATTTCAAAAAATTTCCTTTTGTAAAGAACAGACGTCAATTTCGTATTCAACACGGTGAGTATGGCGTACTTGGCTACTCTCCGGGTATTCTCTAGAGTATCAGCCGTAAAAAAATTTTTTGAACCGATAGGAGTCCCCAAAAGTTATGTAATAAAATAAGCGAGAAATAAAAATCGTGCTTGGGAGCTTAAATGGGAAAATAAGTCAACAGGAACAGCAACGAATTTGTTTTTTCCAAAGATCGAAATTCGCTTAACGCAAAGCTAAAAGTTAACGATNGGAGTCCCCAAAAGTTATGTAATAAAATAAGCGAGAAATAAAAATCGTGCTTGGGAGCTTAAATGGGAAAATATGACAACAGGAACATGAACGAATTTTTTTTCTACAAATATCGAAATTCGCTTAACGCAAAGCTAAAAGTTAACCCAGTTTCTGAGCTTTATAGTTGTGGACACCTCTGCTCTTGAGAACACGGAGTATTGCCTGGGTGCGTTCCTAGATGTAGCACAAGCTTTTGACAGGGTCTGGCACCCGGGCATGCTTTATAAACTCAAACGTTTCGTACCCACTTCTTATTACCTTATCCTGAAATCCTACCTAACAGACCTGCTTCAGAGTGAGGTGCGGTAACGAGTTCTCTGAAATCAGGCCAATACAAGCCGGTGTCCCACAAGGGAGTATCCTTGGTCCTACCCTTTATACCATCTATACTGCTGATCTACCTACTCACCCCAATACCATCATTACCTCCTACGCGGATGATACCGCAATTTTGTCCTCTAACTTGAATCCTGCCCAAGCTACCTCTAATATCCAAGAACACCTTGAGCTCATCGAAGGTTGGTGCAAAAAGTGGAGGACAAGATTAAACGGAGAAAAGTGCATCAAATGTACGTTCACTTTGAAAAAACAGTCTTGCCCTCCACTATACATCAACAATGAAGAGATACCGACTTCCACTCAAGCCAAATACCTAGGACTATACCTTGACAGCAGACTGACGTGGAATCCCCACACAAGACTTAAAAGACAACAACTCAACAGAAGACTTGGACAATTACGCAGACTACTAGGACCAAAATCCTGGTTAACCATCAGCACTAAACTGACCTTATACAAGACTTTACTGCGACCACTTTGGACATACGCTGTGGAACTGTGGGGTTCCCAAACCATCCAATATCCAGTGTATCCAGTCCTTCCAATCAAAAGTCCTTAGACAATCGTCAAAGCACATTTTTACGTCTCTAACCTCACTATCGACAAAGACCTCAACGTTCCTTTTGTCCACGAACTGATCCATTCCCAAATCCAAAAGTTTCATACCAACCTATCGATCCATCTCCCATCCCGAGAATCCTCCACTTCGCCTAAAACGACGATGGCCCCGAAACATCCTTGCCCTTTAATCTATTAAAATGAGTGCCAGCACTGGCTGGCTTCTCATGGCATGCGTCCTCCGGGTGCAGCGCTGGCATCAGTGTTAGTGCCGTGACCGAGCGGTGAACAATATACATTGTGATCACATTTGTATTATGTACAAGTATGTATAGGCTACAAATAAACAAATTTACAAAAAGAAAAAAGTTTCTGAGCAGACATGGCGAGATAAAATCATATCTCCGTAGATTTAAAATCACTGATGATCCAGCATTTACATGCTGTCTATAAGCAGATAAAACTTGTGGCCACATCATAATTGTTTATCCAAAGTTCGAAGGACCAAGGAGTATCTTAACAAAATAAATTCTCTTAAAACGTGGAAGATTGCCAGTCGAAAAGACTAACCTACTCAAAAATAAAGGAATTGAAAAATAATGCAATAAATATTGTCATGAAATTTTAAAAACATAATTAATAAAAGCGATCATATTTTATTTATGTAACAGTATGTAAAAAGCTATGACTGTAGTTAATCATTGTAATTAATAATTCATTAGATTTTGTGGTCAGATTGACCAAATAACATCTTTCAATTAATTAATCATTATGTAAGGTATTGGTTGAGATAAAAAAGTCAGCGTCACGAGCGGAATTCGAACCCACGATCTTCGGTTAAATACGCCGCTGCTCTACTTGACTTCGATCCAGTCGGACACTAACTTCCCATCTCAACCCAACCTTTCGAAATTTCCCTCTTTTTTGCTATTTTTCAAATGTCGTGTAATATATTCGATTCTCGGAGACACACGAAAGGAAAATTCGAAGGGTCGTGGGTTCGAATCCCGCTCGAGACGGTGACCTTTTTATTTTAACCAATACCTTACATAAAGCTAAATTAATTGAAAGTAATTAATAATAATTAGTGATGTTAGTACCTATATGTTCCTTACTTGTATTAGTTTACGTGTAGAATAAACTCTCTTTCCCCAGGGTGTTCTGGAGGAAGGAAAAAAAGTGGAAGCGTATAAAATTTCAAGTGAATCTGGAACATGGAAATGATTAGGATGACGTGTATTAAATCCTAAATTATTCAGAAATCGTGAGATGCGGTCTGGTGTGATGTGGGTTTCAGAAAAACATTTTCTTTACCGTGACAACGTTTCGATCTTTGTTGAGATCATCTTCAGGGCCTGGGATTTACAAACATTGTTTAAATTTAACAAATACATGTAGGATGTGGAAAAAAGTGAATTTAGACAATGCAAAAAAATATAATTTTTATATTCAATCAATTTAAACAATGTTTGTTAATCCCGGGCCCTGAAGATGATCTCAATAAAGATCGAAACGTCGGCGCGATAAAGAAAATGATTTTGTGAAACCTACATCACACCAGACCGCATCTCACGATTTCTGAGTAATTATGGATTAACGGTCACTAATCACCACACATTAAATCCTCAAGTTGTACTCGATTTAGCAATAGTTTTTTAAATGTACTTAGATGTTTATCTGAGTGTCAATAATGATGTCAAAATCTTTAACAGTGTCAGGTCTCATAAGGAGTGAATTTGATATAGGGTAGTTAAATTTGATAGATTTTATTTTATGTAACGTCCTAATTGAGCATTTGTCAGAATTTATAAGAATATTATTAATTTGATACCATTTATTGTTTAACGAATGCATGTTGATGTTAGAAGTAGTCAGAAAGAGAATTAACTTTCAAGAATATTTTTAAATTATCTGTAAAAAGTAGGGTCATAATGGTGGAAGAGAACTAGAGATATCGTCTTCATAGATATTAAAAAATAAAAGGCCCTAAGTCGTCCTTGTGGAACTCCAGAAATTGCTACAAAACTATGTGAAACGACTTTAAGCATTTGATCTTCCAAATAAGTTGCAACCCAACGTAATAAATTCCAGTGTTAATTGCTTTAATTTATGATCAATACTATGGAAAAAAAACACTTTCCACGCCTCTTCTATTAAAAATAAAATTACTCAGCCTATTTTTCATTCATCAAAATAAATCTTTTCCACATTCTGCGAAACTAATCCGCAATTATTTCAGGCCCATCGATCAATTTCAGAACTACAGGGTTCATTAGGCAGTTGTTTGTATGATCTCATATGTCATCATTGACAGCTCTGTTAATCATCACTCCATTGCTCACTTTTAAAGTTTAACTTCATTTATTGTTATGCTTGTATTTTATTTTCCTTCGAAGAACGTTTTACAAATGTTTTAACAACAATTTTGCTTTCGACGATCATGATTTATAATGAGTTATCTTTTCAAATTTCAATTTTATACTTTTGATATATTGATTTGATAAATTGTCACTTAACCAATTTATTTTTTCGTTATATTAATTGGCCCTTTCGTCAGTTTTATTTATAAGGATCTTTTTTGAACTTTGGAGTATTGGATCGTTAAGGATTGAGAATCATAAGTACCAAGGATGAACAAAATACATTTTTTTTAATTTATCAGACTGTCAGCATTTTATTGCATAGAAACACCTATGTAATGAAATACTGACAGTTTTTCTATTTTTATTATTTTATTTATGGCGTTTGTCACAAATTTCATGATAGAAGTAGGTTTAATTTTTCTTAAAACTGCCCCATGTTAAGGGATAGGATATAAAATATAGGCCAGAAACTATTAACTTAATTAACCTTAAATCTCATACCATAAATCTTCAATTTGACTATTATCATAATGTAACATGCAATGAGAATAAACAACAGTACAAATTATAAAAAACTCACGTGTTTTGGAACCATTGTGTTACCTGAAACAGAAAAAACACGTTTATTTCAATATACCAATAGGTAATTTTTTTTATCAATAATAAAAATTTATTTAATTTACAATAAATAAATTAAAATAAATACAAACAGAACATGTTAGGTCCAAGTTATACAACATGTAACAGATCCAAGGACGCTTTGTAATTCGGCTGTTTTTAACGAGGACCGTTTCCGGCCTCAAGGACCCCCATTCTTTCGCCAAGACCACAAAGGAAAAGCTTTCGTAATGGATTCAAACCTTGATGGACCATTAAAATTTATTAAATGCCTTTTTTATTCCACAAGTCGTGGAAATGCTGCCGGCCCGGCGATAAAATAAATCCCCGGTGTTTATTATCTGTCAAAAACGGCGGTGGCTGTAAAGATACGACCTTATGAAACCTGGCCGGTTTTTATTTCACGCGCCGAAGCTCCGATTTTCCTCTTAGGGAAGGATCGAAATCCTAAACCTTCTATTTTGATATCTCACGAAAAATAAATCGATTTATGTTTAGAATTTACCCAAAAATCAAAAAATATAAGTCAATATTGGTATACTGAAAATGGATCAACTTTCAGTCACCAGGAAGAAAAGGTGGGAGACAGCATAAGAAGAAGGTGACCATATGTGATATATAATTTTCCATTTAATTGAACTTGATCATGCTCGATCAAAAAATGTTACTAAAAAATTTAAAAAAGAAAACGAACGAGACTTTCGTAAAATAATGAACGTCGAAATTTAGAATTTAGCAATGCGAAGGAGGGTTTCGTCAAAAAAATATGTTTTGGATGTAAATTAAGCCAAGAAACATTTTGCTTTCTGAAAATAAATAGATCAATTCAATCAAAACGACTATTGTACAACAATGAAAAATAATAAATGAAAACATATATAATTTATAGAAATATAAAAAATAGATAAAAATATAGTAAAGAATTGTCCACAATATTTTCTTATACAGCAAAAATTTCCGAACCTTAGGCTTAATTTGTTGTCGTCAAACTTCCTTCATTCCCATGTGTTCGGACAAAAAGTAAAAAGCTTGGTTGGCGTTTCGAAAGTAGTCTAATCGCATATAAATATGACATGAATCATTAATATCAACAATAAAATAATAAGAAAAATTATTTAAAATATTTTAAACGATTGTCTTATTTTGTTGGATGCTGGTGGGGCTAGAATTGCTGAACCTTGGACTTCATTTGTTGCCACTTGTTCGGACATAAAAAAATAGTAGAAACTGGCAATTTGAGAATAATTGAATAGCTCCGAAATGCGACAGGAATCATTAACGTGGGCGTTATTCTTAACAATTTCTAACCACAACGTCTTATGAAAATAAAAGAACGGAATATAGCCCACCATATTGTGCTTATATCGGGGAAAAAAATTCCTGAACCTTGGACTTCATACGTTGGCATTTGTTCGGCCAAAAAAGTAAAAAGCTTGAATATGAAGAATAGTTCAATATACAAAAAGTATGACAGGAATCAAAATAATCTTTTTCCTAATGATTTCCATCCGAAGGACTGTTTCAAATCAATAAAGGAATATGGAAAAAATTAATAGAGATAATTTTAATGATTTTCCACCTTTTTTTTACTCTAGTTGAGCAGAAATTGGCGAACCTTGGACTTCATTTATTTCCACTTATTCGATTAAAAAAACTAGTAATTTGAGAATATTTAATATCAGGGATGTTTACCAATAATTATCAATGGCTGAAGTTTTTTGTGACATTTTATAAAATATTAAGAAAAATTATTAAAAATAAATATTCTAAATATAATGCCCAACATATTTTCAACAAAATTGCTGAAACATGAACTTGGTTGTAAAGATTTGTTCGGCCAAAAAAAAGAGTAAAATCGATTTGAAAATAATCGAATAGCCCGAAAGTATGCCAGGAATCATCAACATCAACTGACGCCCTTCTTAATAATTTCTAACCACAACGTTGACGATTGGCCAATGTGTAAATATTGGGGAAAAATTGCTGAAATTTTTTGGAATTTTTTCGTCCAAAAAATTAAAAAGGTGGAATCTAGAGAATAGTGAAATAGACATGAACTACGACTGGGAACATCCGGATGAATTGATTTTTTCCTGACAATTTCTAACCACAACGACCGATGGAAAACAATAGAAGAATGAGGAAAAAATTGATATTATTTTGAACCATTGTTCTTCACTATCTTGCGGCGAAAATTGCTATCTTTGGACTTCATTTGTTCCCATTTACTCGATCAAAAAGTAACAATCTGGCGTTTTGAGAATATTTGAATAGCAATAAAGTATAACAGGAATCCTCAATATGAACTGGCGTTTTTCATAGAAATTTCTAACAACGACTGATAGAAAACAATAAAATAATAAGAAAAAAATGTAACAGGGATATTTTAAACTATTGGTTATCACAATTTGAAACTGGAGGGACAAGAAATACTGAACCTTAGAATTCACTTCTTATTATTTATCCGGCTAAAAACCTGAAGAGCAGGCGTTATGAGAAAATTTGAATAGCTTGCACCTAACCTTTATTGATTGGTACAGACAAGATAATTTTTAAAGAGGTTAGCGACCGTTTTCGTACCAAAAAATGCATTCCTTATACATGGATGATTTTCTTTTCCAAGAAGCCGAGAGTAAAATTTTAGATGTTCACACCGCTGAGTCCCGTAGGGAAGAGGCTAAAAATCCCTGCCTGCGCCGCCCTTCTTATATCCCTCCGACCTTTGGCCCGCATAAGGCCTCAAGCTTTCAAATTGTTATAAAGTAGCAATTGTAACTTGAGGAGTTCATTATAACAATTTATCACTTCCTTCTTGTTTCGGTGTGCTTCGCTTTAAACCTGATCTTCTGGGCACCATAGACCTACTTCCAACAATACACTGGCTGGTTATTCAAAGAGTCCTGTTGTTAAAAAAAGACCTAAACATCCCGTCCTTAACTTCAACACCTGCAGGCCCATTATAACTTTCAAAAGCTGTATTACGTGCGAGAAGGCTTACCACTGGTCCATAACATCTGACAAGGCACAAAACTGGGAGTTTGGAGATCACGTTGAGGTCTTCTCACGGCCGAAAGAGGGTTTGGAGAAGAAAAGGAGAGCGATTCTAGCAACATTTTCACTCCGGAGAAGCTGAATGGTTTGGCCAGGCATTCCTATGGAAGATCGCACAAACTTGATCTTCATCGACGTTCCGAGACAGCTGCGCGAAACATTGACGATGTATCAGAAGCTGTTCTTTATATGCCACCAATTGGCGATGGTTTTATTATTATAAACGACAATGCTAGGTCCCACACAGCTAGGAACTTTATTGACTGCTTGGAACGGGCTTCAATTCAATGTTTGGGGTGGCAAGCATGAAGTCTCGACTTAAACCCTATAGGGCATGATTGGAACGAGTTGTCAAAGTGGGTGAAAAGTCGTCCAGTGATGCTGAAGAATTTGCAGGAATTAATGCCGCTGTTGGAAGAATATGAAAATATTCAACAGCGTTACATTCAAAACCTCGTAAAATCCATGCGACGTGGAATGCAAACGGTGATCATCGCAAAAGGAGGAAAGACTCCGTACAGAATTGAATAATTTCTTACCTATTTTCACAGCAACAATTTTTGATAATTAAAAAAAAACTTTTTTTTGCTAAATCTTATATTTTTCTTTCAAAATATGCAGTAAACAACAAAAATAAAATGTATAACGTTTGCAAGAATTTACAAAAAAGAAAAAAACGAGGGTGGCCACTTTTGCCTCTCGGTGTAGGACCGGTACATAGCAACTTTTTAGTATCTATTTTTTTGCCTTTCTTAGCCTCTATTTGAAGAAGTGAATGACCTAGAAAAATCTAAATTGCTGTAAAATTTTAGAGTTTGATTCTTCAACCTTGGATCAAACCTCTTGAGAAATAAATGCGAATCAAATTTAAAAATGCACTTTTTTTTTTTAAATTTCGTTCAAAAATCGGTCGATATTCCTTAAACACCACACATTTTGACCCTGGTTCGGCAAAAATTGCTTCACCATGGTTTTGATCGACCACGATATCTGCCGGATCAGCGTGAAGTTGTTCGCCAACGATACAAACAATTTAAATTAAAAAAAATGTAATATTTTAAGATTTAAACAGATGTCGTTGGATGGTCAAACAACTCTGAAATATGACAGGAAGTTATCAATAACGTCTGACGTTTAAGAATTAATCGTCAGCTTTCCAATTTAATATTATTTAACAAAACTACGATTATTGTTATTAATATTAGTTGTAGTAATGTAAATTATAGATTTTTTTTTAACGATTGCATTTAAAAAGAATTTTTTAGATATCATTTATGGATGTGTTCAGGATTATTTCTGAAATGTTGATCCATTTTGACATACAACAGCAGAGGTTATATCAACCCTCGGGGTGCCGGTGTTTTTGAAAAAACAAAAGCCATTTGTAAATATGTCGGGTTCGAATGCAGACCGCTGGATTCGAACCCGGGACCTTTACCTTACTGTGATAAGCGCCGTGTCAGCGTCTAAACCGTTGCGGCCACCGACGCCCCGGTATACGTAAATTTTAATTACAGTCGGAGACAATGGGCGATATACCATCTGGCTAGGAATTAATAACGCTATTTTTGGCCCCTTGGGCAATTAAACCGTACTCTCCTTACCTAATTGACAAGGGAAAAGTCGGTTTTGTATTAAACTATTGTCCTCTATGTCAGAAATAACAATAATAAGCAAGAGCGTTTATTTAGCAGGTTTTTGAAATTAAAAACAATGACCTTGTACATTTTGGTGTATCTCAGGTTCTATTTCAAAGACCGCGTTAATCGAATTTATTATTCAAATTTTAAATAGCCTAAATTGATCATATTGATACTATACCTTTTTTCCTTTTTTTTACGAGAGTTCGCAACAGAAGAGGTCATATAAACCCTTGAGGTGCCGGTGTTTTTGCCAAAAAAAGGCCATTTGTAAGTATGTCGGTTCGAATGCAGGGCCGCTGGATTCGAACCCGGGACCTTTACCTTATAGTGATAAGCGCCGTGTCAACGTCTAAACCGTTGCGGCCACCGACGCCCCCCAAAATTATTGCTATTAGTATTAATTGTATTAATGTTACCTGTAGATTTTTTTTTAAACGAATGCATTTAAAAAGAATTTTTTAGATATCATTTATGGATGTGTTTAGGGTTATTTTTATAATGTTGATCCATTTTGACATAATAAATAGAGTACATGCGTAAATTTTTTTTACAAGGCAAATAATTAGGTTTAAAATTAGATAAATCCTCTCGAAGAAAATGGGTCGTGTAAGAAGTGGTTATTATATAAATTGCTCAACTCATGCAACCGTCGGACCGTTGAGAGGGTTAATTAATCTTATACAGTTCACAACTGTTCTATTTGAACTAAAGATCCACAAGCCAGGATCACAAAAGGGTTCCAACCTTGGCAAGGTGTATTGGTAATTAGGCAATTTGAGCAAGGCGGGGAACGGTTCTTTAGAAACATTTTATGCCCCTTGTCCGAATTGGTTTTGTAGTTTTTTCCTGGATTTTATGGCTTATTTTACCATCTGAAGAAACGACTGTCTAGGTTAAACTGACATAATGGAACTGTTAAAATTATTTGGACGAGAAAGAAGCCACGGAGAGCTCAAAGACATTTGATATTTTGGAAATCGATCTTTAGCACGTTTTTCAAAATATAATCGCTAGAAAATACCCAAGCATTCCAAGCCCAGATAAATTGCAACATTTATTTTTATGTTTGAAAAAGAGGAAAAGAAACAGTTGAATAATTGATGGACCGGCGCTGGGAATGGGCTTTATATACAAAGGATGACATCAGGCCAGCTCGCTCTCTTGTAATATAACTTGAATAGACAACAAATCACAACCAAGGATGCCGGTGCATTCATGAAAAAAACCCTCTAGAGATTTAGTAAACAAGTTTGTTCTTCTCTTGTATTTTCTCTGTACAATTGTACTATTAAAATCAAAATCTGTAACAAAGCAGAGCTAAGTTGCATTGTTTAGGTAGCAACAAGGAACTAGTTTGAGCATTATAAAGGTATAAGATGTGGCTCTGGTGTATGGTCAGGATTAAAAAGAAGAAACTGCAATCTCTTGCCAAATTTTGTATTCCTGACTAAACACCAGAACAGCATGCAAAACAACTTTGCAAAACAAAGTCAGCATCTGCTGGGTCCCAGGACATATGGAAGTAGAAGGCAACGAGAAAGGGGATTGCAAGAAGAAGGGCTGCTATGCCGTTGATAGGACCCGAGCCCTTCTATGGCATAGGAATGCACCCTATCAATAAGCACTTCAGACAGAAGGTGAAAAAGAAAATGAGGGAATAATGGAACTCACTCATTGGACACAAACAAGAACCTTCTAAACTTTGGAAGGAAAGAGTTAACAGAAAGGAAGCAGGAAAAAACTGCGAATACTAACAGGCCACTGCAAGCTAAATGGACATCTGAAGAAGATTGGCATAACCCAACACGACACGTGCAGAATCTGCAAAGAAGCATAGGAAACTGCGGTGCTACACTTGCCCGCAGGAGGAAGTGTTTTAGGACATTCAACGTAACCGTAGAAGATACTCGACAATTGAAACCAGGCCTTCTAATCCTAACCTTGATGAACTAGGATTTACCGGTGTACTCTTAATGGGGGCAGTAGTACACCCAACAAATCTTCTTGTACATCTAAACACCACTTCTACATCTTGCACTATACTGTGTCTACCTTCTGTCTGAAGTGCTTATTGATAGTGTGCATTCCTATGCCATAGAAGGGCTCAGGTTCTATCAGCGGTATCAGCAGCCCTTCTTCTTGCAAGGGCATCAGTTTGTGAAAAAATATTTACACCTGCGCTAATTGCAGCGCTTAAGTAAATTTGATGACATTTTAGTACACATAAAAACTGAAGCCATTCGTTGAAAAAATGAACATTATACCAACCATCAGTTTGGATTCAGTACCTATTACTCAACCATGGACACATAGAATTACTGATGGTATAGTGAAAGTTTTAGAAGATAAAAATATATGTTCAGCTGTATTCCCAGAAGTAAGGCAAGCCTTGGAAAAGGCACGAAGGTTTAATACATAAACTTTAAAAAAATATTCTCAAAACAATATGTTGATCTTTTGACCTCCTACCTTTCTGACTGTTCTAAGTTAAACTACAAGACGAATAATCTGGCTTCTTGCTGTAAACAAGTGACCTACCATTAATGGAAAACACAACCGTCGCAGCATTTACCGAAAAAACGAACCGCATCCATGACTGACACTTGGAAGGTCAAAATAAACCGGGTCATGTAAATTTCACAAATAGAAACTTATTAGACAAACCAATCTATAGAATACCATACCGTAATTCAGTTAAACATTTAAGCTTGACAATAGATAAAAGAGAGGGATGTCGGTGGCCGCAACAGTTTAGACGTTGACACGGCGCTCATCACTGTAAGGCAAAGGTCCCGGGTTCGAATCCAGCGGCGCTGCATTCAAACCCGACGTACTTACAAATGGGCTTTTTTTCAAAAACACGGAAACCCTCTGCTGTTGCGAAAAAATAATATGAGGAATTTATAAACTAATTTAGAAAAATAATAACTCCCATGGTCTTAAATTTAAGTTTAAATAAACCGTGATAATATCTTTTTGGAGTCTCCGGGGTGATGGACTTGTTGGTTGGTCGTTTTCCATTTTGATGTGCCTATCCTGCTATCTTGCCAACAACGCTAGGCCAACCAAAATTATAGAAAACGGCCAAACTAATTTGATTTTTTTTCTCATAAAAAAGGATTTTTTAAAAAAATCTTTTCAAAAAAGCAGTAGGATTTCTTTAGGCAAATGGATTTAGGTTGTCAAGATCTGGAAAAAGTTTGCATCTTTTTCTTTTCCTTTTCAGTTTTGAACGCTGAGCTTATAACCAGGAAACTGGCGATGGTTTAATTACAGGTAAAAGGCACGTTGTTTTAGAAGAACTTAAAAAAATAGGATATGAAAATTTAAATTATAAGGACCTAGACATCACACAAATCGTTCTACAAAAATTTAATGACGCCTCGTATAAAATGTATAAAGAAATTTAGCAAAATAATAACTTCACTAATTTCGTGGTCCGTTTGACCAATTAATATATTACAATTAATTAAGGTTTTTAGTTGAGATAAAAATGGCAAAAAGGAGGGAAAATTCAAAAGGTGGGGTTGAGATGGGAAGTTAGTGTCCGAGTGGATCGAGGATAGCTCAAGTGGTAGAGCAGAGGCGTATCTAGCCGAAGATCGTGGGTTCGAATCCCGCTCGTAGCATTGACTTTTTTATCTCAACTAAAAACCTTAATTAATTGAAAAATAATAACCTTTAAGGCCGATTTGTCTTAATTTAAAATTAAATAAATTGTGAGAATTTCTTTTTGAGGTCTGAGGGGTGATGAACTAGTATTTTGGTCATTTTGGGCTAAAAAAATGGAAATCGCATGTAAAGAAAATGAAAGAACTTGATAAAGAAGCGTTTAAGTTTATAAGCTTGTAAAGCACCCGAGGGTTAGACCCTATTGAAAGCCTCTAGGCATCGAGTAGTGCTGCATCTAGGTGTCGACAACTTTGAAATGTTGTTACATCATGGAATAATAAGGACGGAAGCTTTTAAGCTTCTTTTACCGTCTGCGTTGTAAATTCAAAGGTGCAAATATGCGATAATTTCTTAGAGAAACAGTATCGTTTTTAACGAAACCTTGACAGGTTAAAATGTTAATTTTGATACAAATAATTTGTACATTTAACCATATTGGTTTTTAATTTGTACATCTAAACTCCTTCCCAGACAGAAAGTTAGACGGAAAACAGTGCAAAAAATCGTCTTTGTCTACAGGCTCGTTACGTGGTCATTAATTCAAATTTATGCGAGCCGAATAAGGAGAAATATAGCAGTGGGTCATGTCTATAATTGAAAGGGGCCTCGTAGGCGGAAAAACCGGGGAGTGTCCTCCAACCGACAATACTCTCTGGGAATTCGTTCCCATGCAGATCCGAGATATCCGCCGGCCCGTGGAAACGCCTTCAACTCGTGAAATAAGTCATTACGATATGCTAATCCTAATCCGTTAATTACAAAAGAAAATCCGCCAAGAAGAAAGTTGGCCAACTTTTAGACGGTTAATTCGCAGATTGGCCATCCTTTCCACGTTGTAATGGACTGCCAAGAAACACGCCAATTGAACAACTCCAATAACAATTTTATCACATTTTAGCATTCTTTATAACTGAAATAGCTGTAAATCTTTTTCTTGGGTTATCTGACAAGTTTCGACAATTTGGAAATGCTTTGAGGCTCAGATAATGATGTTAGTAATGCCAAAACAACGTATATAATTATAAAAAATTATTCTTGTTCTACCGTCATTATTTATTTATAAATGGTTCGATTTTTTGTGTGTAATCTGTTTAAATTTTATGCCAGATGCAGTTTTTCTTACTTATTTGAAAAGGACAAGCAATAAAAAATTATCCTTGTCGTCTAGTTTAAATCTTTCTCTTCTTTTTTTCATTGTTCAATTGAATCGAATTAAAGTTTAGAAACAAAATTTGCACTTTTAAGTTTAAATTGTGGCTAAATGTCATCGCAACAGTTTGAGAAAATAAGTAGGTTCAACATCTATAAAAAAATCTATTATATTTCGTGATCCGATTGATCAAATGCCTTCTTTCAATTAATTAATCTTTATGTAAGGTGTTGGTTGAAATGAAAAAGTCAGTGTCACGAGCGGGATTCGAACACACGACCTTCGACTCAATACGCCGCTGCTCTACCACTTGAGCTATCGCGACTTCGATCCACTCGGACCTACCTTTCAAATTTTCGTCGCCGATAATGGAATCCTGATTACACGACATTTGAAAAATGCCAAAAAGGAGGGAAAATTCAGAAGGTGTGGTTGAGATGGGAAGTTGGTCTCCGAGTGGATCGAAGTCGCGATAGCTCAAGCGATAGAGCAGCCGAAGGTCGTGGGTTCGAATCCCGCTCGTGACACTTTTTCATTCCAACCAACACCTTACATAGATTAATTAATCTATAAAAAATTTGAAATCCTTTTCATTCACAAATCAACTAACTTAAGTGATCTGTATTGGCTGTTTTCTCCAAAACTTCTACTACTGCTACTGTAGCTTTTGTTTTAGCATAAGCTTTACTTCCGCATGTTGGATAATCTAACTAAATTAGATTAAATTATTAAATTATTAGGTTAAAAAAAACTTCCTTCCGAACATGCAATATTTTCAGTTTTTTCAATTTCTAAAAAAAGTCAGAAAATTAACCTAAAGCATATTAAGGATATTCGATTTTTGTTGAAAAAATGGCGAAAAACACTTGAACATCGGTTCAGAAAAGCTTTAGATATTGCAAAAATAACATGCTAAATCAGATACTTCAAAAAAATCGTATGATTTCCTGTTTGCAATTGTAAAGTTGTTATTTTGTCGTTGCTCGTTTTGAAATCGGTGCTGAAAATAAATAGTTAATTTAAACAACACGAAAATCAACCTAGCCCGATTACAATCGCCAGGCTGTTGAAGTTCTGTGCGTGTTTTACGCATATTGAACACTTGATCACGACTGATCGATTTCCACGGTAAAATTTCACGGCGGAAGAAAGCAATAAAATAATCTATTGTGATTGTGCCATGTGTGTATGTTTGTGTGTTAGTCACATTTTTTAGCCAGCAAATAAAAACGAATGGATCTGGATAAATGTTATCAACGATTTCTTGTTATATACAGGTAAGTGCTTTGATTCGTGACGAAGAGAACCAAATAAACGTAAACCAATATTTGTATTAAAACTTGAAGTGGTTATCAATATCAATATCATAATACGTTTTTAATAATTTTTTTTGCAACAATAATCAGTTAATACTTGAAGTCTAAGGTTTAGTTGTAATGTAACGTGGTGATTTTGTTTAACTAATGTTGTCCTAGTCGGTTCAAATAATTTTTTTTTAATTATTAAATTCATTATATTTCGTGGTCCGATTGACCAAATAACTTTTTTCAATTAATTAATCTTTATGTAAGGCATTGGTTGAAACGAAAAATGGCAAAAAGGTGGGAAAATTAGAAAGGCAAGTTGAGATGAGAATGTTCGAGCGGATTCAAGTCACGATAGCTCAAGTGGTAGAGCGGTGTATTCAGCCGAAGGTCGTGGGTTCGAATCCCGAACGTGACACTGATTTTTCATTTTAACCAATACCTTACAAAAAGATTTGTAGGCCATTCGCATTTGAACATATTACAAATGTGATCACAATACGTTTTTTTACAGGTCACAGCTCTAATACCAGCGCTGCACCCCGAAGACAGTGCCATGAGAAACCTGCCAATACTTGCACTCAATGTAAGGGATTAAAAGGCAAGCAGGTCTCGATGCCATCGTCGCTTAAGGCTACCTAGCAGGTTCTTGAGATCGGAATAAAGGGCTCAAACAGTACGGTTAGGATGAATCGAGAGGTTGGTATCTAACTTTTAAAATCAGGAATGGATCAGTTCGTTGACAAAATGTTGATGTCGTTAGATTAGTAATGTAGTAAGGAGCTCTAAGGGTTTGTCTGTGTACTTTTTGTTGGAAGAATTGGATGCGCTGGATCTTAGATGACTTGGCAGTACCCCAATCCGTATGTTTGGAATGGTCGCAGTAAAGTCTTATATAAGGTTCAATGTTGACGGATTTCGGTCCTAGAAATCTTCATAGTCCAAGTCTTCTGTTAAGTGTCTGTTAAGATGTGGGGATGTACGTGGAACCACGTCAGTCTGCTATTCAGGTATAGTCCTAAGTATTCAACTTGTTTTTTTACACAACAGTGGAGGGCAAAATTGTTTTTTTAATCGACAAGGTTCCGTGGTCCGATTGACCAAATAAATTCTTTTCAATTAATTAATCTTTATGTAAGGTATCGGTTGAGATTGAAAAATAGTAAAAAGGAGGGATAAAAGGTGGGATTGAGATGGGAGTGTCCGAGTGGATCGAAGTCACGATAGCTCAAGTGGTAGAGCAGCGACGTATTTAGCCGAAGGTCGTGGGTTCGAATCCCGCTCGTGACACTGAATATTTTTTTAAAGTTGATTGAAGAATCTTTTTTTAAGCACCTACGATTATTCTGTACCGACTGCCAATCAAGCTAGAAAATTAAACCGTCTCTGAAGATCCCCAGGGTAGCCTAATCTGTTACAATATTAAACCAGGTATTTCGAAAATAAGTAGATAGTGTAAATTTAAAATAATTTATATATGAAAAAATAATTAGTGACAACATGAATTTTAGGTGATTAACCTTTTTTCCTTTATACTGGGAAATTTTCAATTTTTGTCCAAATTCATCCAAACAAATCCCGATTACATAAAATCTAATATTAGAATATTCAAAATCTTATTTTTTTTCTTAAAGCCGCGAGGTTTAATTTATTAAAATACTTAGTAATAAGGTTCATAGTGTGCTGGGTCATCCGAGAGGCTTTTGCGCGTCAAGAGCACGATTCGTAGATGGCCCCCGAGAACCTGAGCCGGAAACAAGGAATCGTCCTTAGGCCTAAGAATAGGCCATACGGTTGACACATGGGCACCTGCTTTTGGGCCAAAACTCGTGCAGGTGCCACTTATGCAGAGAAAGGTTGCTTGATGTGTCCCACTTGCTGGAAACATGTCATGCCTTGGATCCCTACAGGGAGCATGTAGGCATGTCATCCAATCTGAAGATGGTACTCGAGCACTGCAGCGAGTTTTAGAGTCCCCTGTTCCTGTTAAGGTTTTTTTTATTGTTTATAATATGTCTTACGTGTTGTGTGTCTATATGTTTTGTCTGAGTGCATGTATTTATTAGCGTGAATGGCGAGGCGTGAGGGTGAAATATGACGTCATCATCGCCCCTCGAACGTTGAGAGCGTATGAGTGTGTGTTCGGTGTCGATGGCGGAATATTTATAAAAGTACTCCATCGACCCCAATCTAGATTAGTTTAAGTATAGGTCGGTGGAGGAATATCAAGTACTCCACGGACCAAACGGAATGAGTGTACTGTATGGATGTATTTATGTGTATGAATGTATTTATTTGCATGAATGTAATGTTTGAAAGTGTAAATAGAATATAGACTTAGTTGGGGGCTGAAATGACCTAGATGTCGGAAGCCCCAGTCAAAAAAAAAATATATATATATATATATAATATTTTAAATTAAAATGTCTATTTAGAAGCAAAATAAGCTTGGTACGGACGCACAAAACGCAATATTATGTTTATAATTATAGTTTTTATTTCGAATTTAGCAATAGTGATCGAGAAAAGCTAAACCAGTTCAGGTAAAGTGAAGATATATTTCATAAACTTGTTCTGATGTTTAAAGAGGAGTTTATATGCGTACATAACTAGCCAAAGGGTTAATTACTAAAGGTTCTTCCCCCATAATAATCACTTAATGTCTGTATTTTTGATTCCTCCTTCGCAAGGCTAGCCATTTTTGGCCGGCGTTATGCAAATTTTTTTTCCTCCCACTCACTTAAGAATCCCTTGTCCTACCTGGCGTTAAAACCTTGTAAAACAAATCGTCCGTAATTACGGGCCGGCGGGTAATTTATTAAACGTTCACCGGTTCGGGTTTCGGAACGAGACAACCGATAATTCGTGTTAACTACCAGAGATGATAACCCGAAGTGGCCAAATAAAAACAAGTTGGTGGTTGATTTTTCCTGCTTCGGAGTGCCATGCCCATGCTTAGCCGAGTTCGGGGTGTATCGCGTGATGTCGGATGATTTACGGTGGCTCAGATCGGCCCATTTGGGGGATTGAGTTCAGGATAATCCTTCGCCACCGAATTTTCTATTCTGTCCATCACTTTGATTCAGTTTAAAATATCCCATTTCGTTGAAAAACGCTGTAAGAATCAATTTTAATAAATACATCTTCAACAAATTTTCACAACTTAAACAACACGAACATTTCTCCTCACAGGTATTTTTCATTTTGAAAGTTTTATTGCCAAATTTATCACATTTTAACATGCCATTAACAAAACCCGTAGTAAAAAATTATAAAAGTATGATGTTTATGCGGTATACTTGCATTTATCCTGTCCAAAGGGAAGATTCGGTGAAGATCTGTGGCCGCAAAATTAAAATTTTTGAGATGTTCAAACCTGACAGGAATAATAATAATTTATGCAAGAAGATACTTTTAATGTTCATTTTTAAACATTATATTTCAAACTGTGGAGTTGGTGTCCGAGTCGAAGTAACGATAGAAAAAGTGATCATATCAGCGGCGTATTGAGCCGAAGGTCGTGGGTTCGAATCCCACGAGTGACACTAACTTTTTCATTTCAACCAATACCTTACATAAAGATTACTTAATTGAAAGGAGTTATTTGGTCATTCGGACCACGAAATTAGGCAACATAAATTATTAATTGGTATTTAACATTGCTAATGCGTTGAATAATTTTGGATGTGGACATTCTTACTGGCATCATTCAAACCATAGAATCACAATACTGTTCAGGTTGGAAGCAAACTGTTCAATAATGTATATTACCTACATTCTGGAATGCCCGAATAATGAGAGAATCGGAATGACCAAATTATTCAATTTTGGAAAAGATTCCAAAAAGGAACTTACCATACTCAATCCATCTTAAACCAAATCTAGTTCAATTGGCAAGGCATTTAAGCAGGTTGTCACTCAACCCAAGAATGATTATTTTAAAACATACATAAAAAGGTGAAGTTTAGCAAATTTTGTTATCATTATGAAAAACCATTTAAGATTTTAAAAGTTTGTTTTAAATTTAAAATTTTCAAATTGAAAACATTTAACTTATTCCTTGATATTTAACTATGCTGACCGGAAGTTTTCATCTTTCATACCACAGAATCGTAGATCTGTTGAAGTAATAAGCATTCTGTAATTATGTTATCAATGACATTCTGGAATGCTATAATAGCACCATGACAAACAATGGGAACAAGTCATCTTATAGTATGCATATAATTTAAATAGGAGGACATTCAACTCATAGGCATTCAGGAATGTTTGCTTATTTAAAATTGCTATTAAAGTATAAAATGTTTAAATAATTCTAAAACGTATTTATTAGCGTGACTGGTTTAGCTTGCATGGGTGAGGCTGAGACTGAATATCGAGTAACGCACAGGCCCACCGATTTAGGTTAGTGATAATACATTTGTAGTATGATTGTAAGAAGGGTCGACAGCGTCTTGGTTGTAGTAATACTACCGAGATGCTGCGTCCTTTCTAGTATGATCGTATTTATTAGCGTGAGAGGTTATGTGTAAGTGGACGTGGCTGACGAGGAATATCGAGTACTCCACAGGCCCGTCAAAAAACCTTACGATTAGTTTTATGGATGAGTGGAATTTGTACATACCGTTTGAATGTATTTATTCGCGAGAATGGAAGGAGGTCGGCAGGATTAGAACCATCTTACCGACCTCCACTTTAGTTGTAATATTAGGAAACTAGGTTTATTAGTATAAATGCGTATTATGAATGTGTGTGTATGTAAATGGCCAAATACCTCAATTTACCACATGTGGAGGGATACAAAGAGAAATGCAACAAAAACCGTAAGGTAGCCAATTAGAATGAAGTTATCAGTAGAAAGTGCAGATTTTTCAAAATGTGAGGAAGATATACGCGTGGTGCCGGCAATAACCGAAGCAGTTAGCCGGCCGAAAAAAATAATAATAAAACGCTTATTTTTATTGTTATTTTCAAAATAAAGAACACTTACATTGTTTTAACTAAAGAAATAGAGAAAAAAGACAGAAGAAGAGACGAATCATAGAATGTTAAATGTACACAATTTGGCATGCTGGCATCATTATAACTGCAAAATCATAGAACTTGTTCTTCGGTTATAAATTTATAATAATGAGTTATAAATTATATATTTCCTGTTATCTTGGTTGTAAAAAATTTCTATCCACTGATTCTATTTGTTTATTCATTTAAAATGGCTGTGATCTAATGCTATTTTTATCTTTTTTTACATTGTTTATTTTTAATATCTTACTTTTATATATATTTATCTTTTTAATATCTCGTGTATTTTTTGAAGATTTTTTTTGCAACAGCAGAGGTCATATAAACCCTCAGGGTGCCGGTGTTTTGAAAAAAATGCCCATTTGTACGTATGTCGGGTTCGAATGCAGGGTCGCTGGATTCGAACCCGGGACCTTTACCTTACATTGACGAGCGCTGTATCAACGCCTAAACCGTTGCGGCCACCGTCGCCCCCCGAAGATTTCTTATCACACTGATGAAGAATCTGCCCGAACGTTTCAATAAAATGTTCTAAATAGGACAACTAATTTATTCCTGAGGCTGCTTCCCATCGACCAACTTTATAATATAGAAAATTAATCATCCAACTGTTCAATAATAAGCATTCTAGTTAATTTTGACATCAATGACATTTTGGAATGTAGGAATACCAAGGTTTAAAATGTTCAGTATGACATTTAACGCAATGGCATTCAAGAATGGTTGTGCATTTAAAATTTATATATCAAAGGTTATATTTGAACACTTAGACTGTTATGAAAATCAAGTTATTTATGATTTTAAGTTTGTTTTAATTGAAAAATGGAACGTTTTCGATTTACAATTATTGAATACAACATCAATTAAGCCGCGGAATATTAAATTGTCCAAGTAGCAAATTTTATTATGCATTTTGATAGTTATGGATTGAAATTCCGAAATGCTAGATTACTAAGAAAACGGAACTCAAAAACTATTAAATTGGGAGTAATTTAAACTGGATGACACTCAACGCATTGGCATTCGGGAACGTTTGTTAATTTAAAATGGCTACAAAAATATAAAATGTTAAAATTACACGATTTTTGGTATTGTTTCAAACTCAAAACATTTAAGATTTTATATTTGTTTTAACTGAAGGAAAAAAGAGATTTAAGGAAGCATTGAACATTCAGGAATTGTGGCATCATTCAAGCCGCAGAATCATAGAACTGTTCAAATAAGTATTATGTGTTAGTTATGTGATCAACGACATTCTGGAATGCTGGGGTACAGAAACTACAAAAACATAAATTTGAAAGTATTTTAAGCAGGGTGACACTCGACGCAATGGCATTCGGGAATGACGGAATGACAAAAATTCAGATAATCTCACAATATAAAATTTAGTACCATTTTAGATATAATGTGATAATTTGACATACATTTTTATAGGTTAAAAAATATCGGCATTATCGAAGTATAATGGAAATTATAAAATGTTGTAATTATACAGGGTGACTGGCGATAAGTGTCGAAAATTTAAGGTGTTTCTACTCATCATATGCAACAAAAAACTTCCTATAAACCCCTGTCAAAATCTGAACGGTAAAGAAGTACTTTACGGGTTTTTTGTTTTTTATTGTTCGACTTAGGTCCAATAAACGACCTCATGAACTTCAAAATTACGGACTGTAAAAAAATCTGGTTTGTGCCACCTGAAAGAACGTTAAATTTGCTATAAGAAAACATATTTACATTGCAAAATTGATGGAAAGGTTCTGCACGAAAAATTCATAAAAAAGAAAAATATTGAACTTTAGCATTTTTTTGAAAATTTTGGATTGGTAGCTGTTAGTAACTAAAAACTCCTGGAGCAAGAAAAATTTTTGGGCCTTCCAGAAGCGCAATCTAAAAAGTTAGGTATATCGCTGGAAGCCAATGGAATGGGGAACTTTTAAGGGAATTTGCAAAACTTCAGGAGTTTTTAGATATTAACAGTTACCAATCCAAAATTTTCAAAAAAATGCTAAAGTTCAATATTTTTCTTTTTTATAAATTTTTCGTGCAGAACTTTTCCATCAATTTTGCAATGTAAATAAGTTTTCTTACAGCAAATTTAACGTTCTTTCAGGTGGCACGAACCAGATGTTTCTACAGCCAGCAATTCTGAAGTTCATAAGCAGTTTAGTGGACCTAATTGGAAAAAAAACAAAAAACCTTAAATTACTTCTTTACCGTTCAGATTTGGACAGGGGTTTATAGGAAGTTTTTTTGCATGTACCAAAACTATTTATCTATAGAAATTTAAGAAAGAAGGATGAGTCAATGTAGACATTCAAGAATGCTTAGGTGTTGAAAGCATGTTTTTTTTTTTTAAATTTTGGAATATTTTTAACAGGATGACCCCAGCAACATATTCATGATTGGCTTTTCAGTTATGAAATCCTAAAATAATAAAGATTTTGGTATCGGCAATGTTGACAATGTAATTTGATGTAATTGTGACTACAAGATGTTAACCCAAATTTCCTTCAGGAACGTTGTATGTTTAAAATAGATTTTGAAAATAAAATATTTTTTCATTTACAAACATCAGAATGGCGGTTTTGCCCCCATTCTAGAATTTGAAAAAATTCGAATAAATTTACAAAACACAAATTAGAACTTATATCTTAAGTGACCAGAATGGCTCTACGAGACTCTATTGATAACAATTTTACGGAAAAAAAACATTCAGTCACTAACAAACCAACACGATTTATCATAATGTTCATAAGTATGAACCGTTACTTTCACAAGTCAGGGATTGTGAAACTGATATGTAGAACTTAGTTTCATTTTTTCATAACCTGCCACGAGGTACGTTGAACAGGAAAAAAATATCAGCGAGAGAGCAAAGAAAAGGTTTTCAAAATGGATAAAACCGACCTTCAACCGCACCCACCCCAAAATCCTGACCTTGCTCCTTCAGACTACCTCTCAGGTGCGATCATTTCCTCGTGAAAAAGTTTATTTCGTTTTTCGTCAGTCTTTAAACTTTCGTAGGTTGTAAAACACAAAAATATCCAATGGTACTGCCATTGTATTTTAAAATTGAAAATAATTGTTTGAAAACATAAAAATTGACATAGAAACACGTAGAATTTTTATACATGCTATAATCACCATATAGTAATCGGTATATTTACAGGAACAATGTATTTCCTTAAATTTCATCAGGTTTAGAATGAATTTAATGAGCGTACAAAGTACGGACAACAGAGGGCAAAATTTTTGCAGCATTTTTCAAAATATAAACGCTAAGGAAAATTTTGTATTTTCGAAGTAAGGTCGTTAACCGATTTTCCCTCTAAACTCCACAGGCATGTGCAATTTATAATAATAATCGAACAAAAGGACCCGTTGCTGTCCTGAAAATTTTCAGTGCAATAATAGACATCAAGACGGATGGATATCAATCAGCAGAAAGATTGATCGGTTAATAACAAATTCTTTGTCAATTTAGAAACATTCTAGAACGAATATTCAAAATAAACTTTCAATCAATTAATCTTGATTTAAGGTATTGGTTGAGATAAAAAAGTCAGTGTCACAAGCGGGTTTCGAACACACGACCTTCGGCTTCTACCACTTGAGCTATTGTGACTTCGATCAACTCCAATCGCAGCGGCGTATTGAGCCGAAGGTCGTGGGTTCGAATCCCACTTGTGACCCTGACTTTTTTATCTCAACCAATACCTTAAATATAGATTAATTAATTGAAAGATATTATTTGGTCAAACGGACAACGAAAACTAGTGAATTCAAAATAGCGTCATCTTTGAGGAAAGAACTAATTATTGAATATGGTATACATTTTCCTCAAATGACATTCTATGTTATCTTCAGACTTTCAGAGTGACAGTGTTATCTTTATCAAGTTATTTATAACAAAGCAGCACTTAAAGTTAGAAAATTCTAGATTATGTATGAAGAACGGGATTGTGAATAAAGTAAAAGATAATTTTCCAACCGTTTTAATATTGTAGTTAATAAACTGACAGGCAAAATATTCCACTCAACTGGTTTGTTATTTATTTCCTCGATAAAAGAAAATTCTGCCCTTAATTTGTCTCATTGTTTTTATCGATAAATATTTGTTTATGCTATGTTTTAAATTGGGAATATTAATTAGACATAAACACACTTAATCCTTAATCCAAAACAAGGATAAAGGATTTTTCAATGTTTAATTTTTACGGAATTTAAAATGTTTATTCAGTTTCATTTGAATTCTGAAGCAATAAACTGTTTAGTTTTCATCTTTGTTTTCTTTTTTTTTTCAATTTAAAAATGCCACTTAATGCTGGGGATGTTGCGCTTGGTATGGCACTCATTGATGATGGACGTTCCATCACCACGTAACATCAGGTATGCGGCTATTGCCATCGGAGTTCCCTACGAAACACTGCGAGACGATGAGAAACTGAGTCCTACCAAAGAAGGTCCGGTTCTGGACACTCTAGGGTAACAAGACCGCAGGATTGTTTTTTGACTTTGAGAAGTTTGCGAAACCGGCACCCTACTGTTGTTCACGTGATTCACAGCTCCAGGAAGTTGGAGGTGACAAAATTTCTGTTCGAAAAAGATCAATCAGCATGGACTGATGGCTTTTCGCCACCAAAGAGGACCAGAATCGACCAGAAAACAGAGTTGCACGGTTCTCATTTGCTCGAGAACACAGTCATTGGTCTTTGGATGATTGGTCTGCTGTTCTTTTTACAGATGAGCGAAGATTTGCTCTACGATCTCCAGATGGGCGTGAAAGAGTATGTAGAAGGCGAAATGAAAACTACGAAGCTTGTAATTTTTCCCAGAGTCAACCTTTTCAACGTAGCTCAGTGATGGTGCGGGCGAGAATTTCAATGGAGAATCGCCCAGAGTTGCTCGTTGTATTTAAGGCAAGAGGAGGAAAATACGCGATATTGAAATGTTAGTTGAAAATCTAAAACAAAATTAAAACAAATTTTACCTGTCCGTCTTTTTTAAATTTTTGTTAATTTTTTGTTTATTTTTCTTTTTCCTTAGCAATTTACATTTTTGTTTTTATTTTTTCAGACAGACTCAATTATTAAACGTTTAAAACTTGAAACTTTGATTAATATATAAAAATATATACAAATCAAGTTATATTATAAGTGCGCGGAATTTTTTGCTTGTCAGTGTTCAATTTTATCCTATTGCACAAGGATCAACACAGGTTGAGAACTTTACAGATTTCTTTAAAGAAAAATTCCAAAAACCTATTAAATTTATGTTTTGCTCGATTGTACTTGTAAATAATGTATAGTGACATAGATAAAATGAAAGAGAAACAAGGAAAAAAAGTATTCATACAATTACATGCAAGGTCGAATATTTATTACTTTTAACTCACAAAGTAATAACCCTCAATAAAATCTGTCTATTTTTAACACTTTAATGGCTACTCTAATAATTAAAACCATTAAGCAAGATTCTAGATTGTCTGGCAAGATTTTCCGAGGGCGTCTTCTTTCGATAACCCACCATTGTTCTAAAAACGGGTTTGTGCCGATTTTTATCTCCTGGCCCATTATTTTTGCTCTTTTAAGGTTTCAGGTTTTGACCTTCGATCGGCCGAAAAGATAAAATATAATTTTATCCGGAGCGTACTGAAAGAAACTCAATAGGAATGTTAGATTTGTCATGTTCATATACGAATCATGACAGCAATTAGGTTCATTTTATTAAATTAGGTTATTAACTATTAATTACATACTTTGATAAATAACTTCTTTCAATTAATTTATCTTTATGTAAGATATTGGTTGAAATGAAAAAGTTAGAGTCACGAACGGGATTCGAACCCAAAACCTTCGGGTAGAGCAGCGGCGTATTGAGCCGAAGGTCGTGGGTTCGAATCCCGCTCGTGACTCTTTTTCATTTCAACCAACATCTTACATAAAGATTAATTAATTGAAAGAAGTTATTTAGTCAATCGGACTAAGAACTGTAAAGGATTTATAAATAACTTTTATAAAACAGACCAGATTCTTTGGTTGAAATTGAAAACTGAAAAACCAAATCACCCGTTTTGTCACGAATTTCTATTTTAAAAAATATACAATGACCTTGTTTGTCTGTTTACAAATTCTCAAGATTAATTTATGCGGTATCAATTGTTTATAGCAAATTAATTAATTGGTCTCGTAACATCACGAACAGTAGATAGACCCAAGGTTTATGATGATGTGCTCAGCACTCGAAAATATTATCACAGCCGGATAAATAATGTTGATAAAGACAATTTGACGTGCTATTAGCAGCATTAAGCGATGACGACTGAACAAAAGAAAATGATAACAAATAAATAAATCCAATATAAAGGTCGTATAATGTATTTAAAGTTGTCTTATGATAAAGGTCTAAGGTGTAAAACCACTGCAAAAAAAATTGCTTATGCGGTCCAGCCCATAAATTGTTGTAAATTAAGTCCGGTATAATAATTACAGAATATTTTTTTTATCCAAATTATATATTGACCCTCATTCAGCGAATTATAAATATAACTAACCCCTGTCAAGGTAGGCGACGCAAATACGCACCGGTTGGTATTAAAAATATTATGAAACAACGCTGTCAAGTGTGGAGAAATCCTTTGAATGAATCTTTATAAATAGACCTTCTTTCCGACAAATCTTGATCGTAAAAATTTTTTCACGAATGTCCCGCACTGATAACTTTGTACAGACGAACAACTAGGGGGATTATTTTCTCTATGGATCAATTGTATAGCTAATAAAATTAAAAACCTCTATGATTATCAGATTTGTATTTTGTTATGTTTATTATAAGTTGTTATAGCAACAAAAATCCCTTCTTAAATCTGTTCTAAATCCTTAAAGTGACAGAAAATGCCCTCCGTAAAAAAACTGTCTTCGTTCAACGAAATTATAGAGTTGCTTATATAACAGCTCATACATTTTATTTTTAAGCATAACTCTAAAAGCGTGTTGTAAAAAGAACAAATAAAAACAAAGAATATCCAAAGAAGGAAACTGGTACTGGCATTCAAATGTAGCTTCACAAAGAGGAGGTCATAGAGGAAGTATTTTATTATGTAAAACAGTCTCTCTCAGAAGGCGTTTGAGTCTCCCTTTTCTTACTCTATAACTAAACGTAATTCTGTTCCACCAGATTTCTGTCTTCTTTCCTTTATTTTAATACCTTCTTTTTGTCTTGCCTGTCCGATTATCTATTCTCTTTCCTGTTTACATTCTTTCTTTCTCGCTCTCTCTCTCTCTCTCTCTATTCCACTAACTCTTTCTCTCTCTTTCCATATCATTTCTTTCTTTTTAACAATTTATCAATCTATTTCACTCGATTTCTATCTCTTCTCTCACTCTATCACTCTAACATTCATTCATCTACTCTTCCTTTCTCTCTCATTGTCGCTCTTTCTCTCTTTCACTCAGTCCTTCCCTTCCTTTTTTCCCATACCATTATTTTTCTTTTCTCACATTTAAATATCATTTCTTATTTTCATTTTCCGTATTTTTCATTCTCTATACTTACTTTACCATTTCTTAAATAATTTATCTATCTAATAATATCTTTAAATATGTTTTCTCTCTTTCACTCAGTCCTTCCCTTCCTTTTTTCCCATACCATTATTTTTCTTTTCTCACATTTAAATATCATTTCTTATTTTCATTTTCCGTATTTTTCATTCTCTATACTTACTTTACCATTTCTTAAATCATTTATCTATCTAATAATGTCTTTAAATATGTTTTCTCTCTCTCTCTCTCTCACTCTCTCTCTTTCTCACTAACTCTTTCTCTCTCTTTCCATATCATTTCTTTCTTTTTAACAATTTATCAATCTATTTCACTCGATTTCTATCTCTCCTCTCTACCTCTCACTCTATCATTCATTTACCCACTCTTCCTTTCTCTCTCTCTCTCTCTCTCTCTCTCTCTCTCTCTCTCTCTCTCTCTCTCTTTCCCACTATCCCTTTCCATATCGTTTTTTCCTTTTTGACAATTTATCAATCTATTTCATTCGATTTCTATCTATCTCTCCTCTCTATCTCCCTCTCTCTCTATCATTCACTCACCCAATCTTGCTTTTTTTCACTCTCTCATTTTCCCACTCTATCCTTTTCTCTGTAATATCGTCCAGATATGATTTTTTTTATATCTTTTCGAAGCTCTATTTCTCCTAGCTGGCCCAATCTTTACATTTTACAGTTTTGTTCTAGTTGTGAATATTCTGGAAGGTTTTAGAGTCCAATAAGGGACCGATAAACCGATAATCAATTTTTGCATTGATTATGTTTTTGCAATAATAATTCAATTGAACTGTAGTTAAAGTTAATAAAAACATCTTTTATTCACATTTATATTTATAATTTAGTTGTATGGATTAATGTATAGTTTTATTATGTGTTAATTTTCCCGTTCACGTATTAAAGTGTGTTAAACAGAGTGGATAAGTTCGAAAAGACTCTAGTAAAAATACTTAAATGTTCATTTACTCATGGTTGTTTTACTCACTGCTGCAGTTGGAGAGGGAGTGAAATGGTAGGGTGATAGGATTGATATTAATCAGCCACTGGCATCTGAGAAAACATCTACACAACATTGGAATATATAACGATGATCCCATCTGCAGATTATGAGAAATTAAATAAGGAAAAGGAAACAGCCACTCAATATCACTTTCGAATGTGAAGCAACAGCTCAACATACGAAAAAACTTAGGGGATGAAATTGTAGGAGCGACAGTCAATGATCAGATACTTCTAAGAAGAAGGATTGATTCGATTGCACTGAACTAGAAAACTAGAGAGGTACAATAAGCCAGAAGTCTGTAGTGACAGCACAAACCCCTCTTCCTAGTTACATCATCATCATTGCTGTTTTTTACCTGACCATTATTATATATTAAATTTCTTTTAGTAGAAGTTTGTGCGCCCTCTCTATAAAAAGAACTTATTTAGCACTCCATCAACCCTTTTAAGGAATGCAACATAGTTTTTGTCCAATTATGTTGATGAAAAAAGAGTGAAAAATAAACCGTTATAGTACAATTTTATAGTAAAAAAATAAATAAATATGCTATTTATAAATAAATTCACTACCCTCGTGGAGGAGGGTTGAAGTTGAAGCGATCTATGAGAAAATCCTCCAACTATCGAACATTCAACCTTTCCACCAAAGGGGGTGCTATATGCACTAAGAGCAGTTATTTTTAAAAAAATTATAAATTAATTTTGTTCTTTTGTAAGAAAAATACTAGTATTTAGTATTTTGATATTCGTTTATTATTAAATATTACGTAAAGTTTGGTGAATTATCTTTTTCCAACCAAAGGAGAAGCCAATTGGCACCTCTCCCGGATCGTTTGTCTGTTAATCTCTTGTTCCGTAATCTCCGTTTTGCCCTTTTTAACGGGGTCTGTTATAAATATGAATCTGGATCCCCGTGGGCGTAATTTGCGCCAAAAGAACGTTTCAATGTAGCAGCAACGCTAAATCTTAAGTCAAACAAACCGAACAAACAAGACAGAGGTTTTGCTGAGTTTCTGTTCTGTGCTATGCTACCTGGCGTAGAAGAAAAATGTGCTTTTTCTTAGACGAAAAAAGAAACGAAAGGGAGAAGGTCCGGGTCGAAGGTTGGACAAAATAACTCAGCGATTGTTTGCTCATTACTCTTTTTCATTCAAGGTTTGCATTGAGCTGCAGGATCCAAGGCTATTTTTATGTCTACTCTCAAAAATGTCAAATTATTAACTAAAGTTTTCAGATATTAAACTTAAGTATACTCTAAAGAAATGGTTTGAGATTGATTCAATTTCAAAAAGTGAAAAAATAAATATACTTTGTAGTACCAAGACTCACGATGATCAAAGGTGCTAAGCTGTGTAATCTGTCCTTTTATTTCCTTATGTTTATAAATAATTTGATATAACTTAATATGTAATTGCATTTTTTTGGCAAAGATTAACTCGTATTAACACAGGATTAGTCAATAAATTAATACCGGTTGTAATAAAAAGCGAAAAACTGCTGAAATCAGCAATAAAAATTTAGGCCATTGTTTGAAACAGCTCAGTTTGAGAAGGTATGTGTTGTCTGTTGTAAAAAGTACCACCTATAAACCACAATTGTTTTTCAGCATGACTCAAGGCCAGACATTTCGACTGAGACCAGACGGAAAATTAACTGACTGTAATTGCAACCCTCGCCCACCGACATCGCTCCTTCGGATTACCACTTTTTCCAGTTCACCGCTTACATTTTTGTCAATTGGTCAAGAATGAAGAAGAGAAAGCTTATTTTGGCAAGTCTTTCGCCTTCAAAAGTTTGTCGGATAGTAGAAATAGAACTGGTAATTTTCAAGTGGTTTAATACAACCAGATCAATCCCATTGAAGGTAATGTTTGTTAATTTATCTTTTAAACATTTGATTCTATATCGTTGACAAGTTAAAATTTTGTGTGGTATATGTCAGCCAAAAAAAAAGACCAAAGGCACTACTAAAGTTTAATCAAAAACTTCCCTCAGCACCAACCGTGGTCTTCGGACAACACCCACAGGTGCTATGGGATGTATCCTCATTGCCATCCTTAGGAATTAAAGACAGTGGAATGAAAACAACCTAAAAATAACCATAACAAAATTTTCCGACTAAAACCGACGTATCGGAGAAAATTGAAGAAAGTATGCAACGAGACAAAACCTGTAGCTTCTAGGTATACAGGGTGCTAAAAAATGGGAACTTTATATAGAGATACATTTTTAAATGATAGGGTATCGGCGGTTACAACGGTTAATGCTTTAATGGCATTCACACGGCGACTCAACCACTGTACGGTAAAGATCCGAGGTTGATATGACCTCCGCTCTTGCGAACCTCCCTAAAAAATGAGAAATAGCACTTGAATTGGTATAAAGAAGGGGACTAACTAAGATCACCCCATGACCTTGGGATCCATCAACCACTTTTCAAGCGGAATTACTAGTCATAGAAACATGTCCAATTATTATACTGTCAGATAGCCAGGATCTTCTAGCCTTCGAGATCAAGTCAAAACTAGTCTGGAACTAACTAGTGGGGTGTGTGGGGTGACGACCCTCGCTGGGGTGGATTGTCCTTTCGGCATTTCATCCCTTTAGTATAACACAGTGAAGATAGACCAGGATGATCGGTAACGATCAAATTACAAACAAAGAAGCACTAATAAACAGTAGTCTTTCTGACGACAGTTAATGCAAGAAACCCCTGATGAAAACTACCAAACATTTTGAAAAAATATATTTTAAATTAGGACATCCATAATTAGCCTACAGAGTTTGGAAGATTATTCGGAGATTGCGAAATGCGGTCTGGTGTGACGTAGGTTTTAGAAAATCATTTTCTTTATGGTGCCAACGTTTCGATCTTTCGAAAATCGAAGAGGTCATCTTCAGGTCCCATAGTCTGTATTTTCCGTGTAGATGTGTCTTTCTTGTCTGTCGTGTTGAGAGTGCCCTTTTTTCTTTGTTGTCTGCATTTCAACAAAAAAAGTTCTCTGGTTGATAGCCGATGCAAGTTTTTTTTCATTGTTGGCGATGTCCTCCAGAATACTCTTTGCTTGGAGTCCATATGTAGTTGAAATATGTTCATAGAATCCCGATCTTCGTTCTTCTCGTGTAGATCGCATTTCACGATCTCCGAATAATCATTAACTAACGGTCATTAAACACCACATAGTTTGGAAGGTCCAACTATCCGTTGGCTATCGCGGACTAGGGGTCAAACCACTTATCATTACAGTTTTCATACTACAATAAATTAAAAAACCATGGGTGCTGTCGGGATTCGAAACCAGAAACGCTAACATGACAAATACGAGTCGAACGCCCTAACCACTCAGCCACTCTGGTCCACTTTGAGGACTGTCTAAATATCTTAGAGGCTAAGGTACACAAATAGTACCGGGTTGCAAGTCATGAGGGAATTTCAGGGGAAGAGCCTCCCTAGCTAAAAAGGAACAAAGGGACTAAAAGATGGTTTCGAAGCTCTAGTAATATGCTACTTAAAAAAAGGATCGTATGTAGAGCATATTCTACGCAGCTGTCCTGAAATATCTAGGAAATGGCTATGGTACCTAGGAAGCAATGAAGACCTAGATACCCCTGAGAAGAATTTCGTACTTTATTAACGAAACGAAAATTGTCAAGGAATACTATCAGGACAACTCAGAAATATAAACGAAAGTTTAAATGCAAAAAAGGATAACGCCTACGACTCGAAATGAAAAAAAATGAATGGCTGTTTATCCACAGTGACGTTAGTGTCAAACCTTATCCAAAAATGTAATTTTACTGGCATCGCTGAATAGACAAAGAAAAGTACAATAAGAGAACTGTTTGAAAGATTTTCTTTGATTCTTTGCAGCGATTGTTCTACCTAAATAATAATTAATCAAATGCAAACCATCGCCACTGTTGTTGATTTTTTTTTATCGACGAGTCAATTATTATAGTGAAATCATATTTATAAATAAAACGTTTTATTTTGAGAAAAATGTAATCATAAGTTGCTCAATATGAAAAATGTACGTTCGTTGTTCAAACAAATCAAATTTAAGATAATGATCAAAATGGTTGATTTTGTTTTCAATAAATTCACTAATTTCGTGGTCCGCTTGACCAATTATCGAGTGGATCGAGGTCACGATAGCTCAAGTGGTAGAGCAGCGGCGTATCAAGCCGAAGATCGCGGGTTCGAATCCCGCTCTTGCCATTGACTTTTTTATCTCAACTAAAAACCTTAATTATTTGTTTTCAATGTTCGTTCGACGAAAAAAATTAAAAAACGTTATAATTCACGACTTGAAAATATTTGTTAATGACATTACTATAATGAATGTTTGTATCATGATATGATTACAAAATAGAAAATTATCTTCATTATTTTTTACTCTGGTAACAGATGATTATAGTCTCCCTTTCTTCCACTGCGTTTAAAAGACCTAAATTGACGAATTGATCCTTAATCATTTTCATTCCAGAAAAGTACTTTTGAAGTACTTGAGCGCTTCACGGGGTTCCTCTTGGCCAATTTCTCAAGTTAGATGTATACTGTTTCGTGACAGAATCGGCAGGTTTCGGTCTCATCTTTTCGTACTTTTTTAAGCTGGTAAAAGAATCGGCAATGGCCAGTATAAAGTATATTTTTTCTAATTCCTGCTTTCCGAGGGAGAGTTAAATTTTTGTTTTCCAGGTTGAGATGGTGAGTAGCACCTGGGTAATTTATCCAGTGTGAGGTTTCTTTCTCCATCTGTTTGTTCAGTTCTGCTTTTAGCAAGATTTGGTTTGAAATCAGGAGCTTTTACCAGTTTATCATCCTGTTCCGTCAATCCGTGTCTTTGCTGACATCAGAGTTGCAAGTAGTTGGATGTTAGGCATTCCCAGACAGGAGTCTGAAGCAAATATATTTGTGCACATTTTAATCCCTTTTTAAGTATTTCTTAAATATACAATCCTATCGCATGGTTCTGAGCTTCTCAGGAAATATGATGATGTGTAGCCTGATGGTTTCGCTAGGTCAAAATTTGATCCTTTGACTCCTGTCCCACGTCGTTCCATTTTTGATCCATCTTTATACCATAATAAAGCTACTAGTTTCAGGACTTTTATCATTTCAAATTATCAATTTGATTGGAAGTCAGAAATTTTTATAGCCGTGTCATTTATTTTTATCCTTTTTAGGATTTTATTGTGTCTTTGTCTTAGGTCAGGATTCATTCAATAGCAGAGGTTGAGATTTTTAAAAAGTTATTTTGTGATTCCTACCCCAAGGTTTTCGGCTAATACTTCTTCATGATTCATTATACAAATGATTTATCAAAATTAAAGCTATTTCTTCAATATATATGATTATCTGTAGAGCTTATTTATTTTTTTATATTTTAGATTGAAAGATGAAGTTAGCTTCATAAAACTTGAGCTGAATACTGCAATAATCGGTAATTGTTTAAAAACATTGTAAATGATGGTTGAACATAAAATTATTTTATGACCTAGCTCTTACTGGTTAAGTCACCAGAATCATACGATCGTGTATTTTTAAAATAAAACGATTTGCTTCTGCTCCTTTCTTTTATCTTTCTTATTTTTATGTATATATACATATTGTAATTTGTGTAAAAGTATGTTTAATAATAAAATGCTTATGATTAAACGCAGACAATGACCAGTGCTGATCATTGTCGTAGTAGAAAAGCTTCTGTGACAGTATAACATAATAAACATGTGCTAAATACCATAATAATTATAAGTGCTGTATTATGAGAAAAATTACCTTTCAATTGTTGAATGTGAATGTCCACTTGTGCTTTGCTTGCGAATTTCCTTCCTGCGTTCGGTGAATGAAGGTGTTCCGTAGATTGGGACGGCGACAGGTACGACAAGGACAATTCACCCGTGGATTCTGTATTATTGAATTTGATTTCAAAATTTATCTTTTTTTTTCTCGAGCCCGCGGGGTTTCTTCAAGCGGTTGGATTACGAAAAAGGGCCCATTTTGAAAATGTAATGAAGTGATGGAATTTCGATCGAAATAAGTAATACGATTTGTTTTCTTCCAGCAGGCTAAGAGTTTTGTAACAATTGGCTTAGGTATTATTTATAAAAAATTCTATAAGGAAGTAACAAGAAAGGCAATCTTCAATATTCTTCTTATATCTTTAAAACATTCTGGGAAGTTTTGAAATATTTACTGATGTTTTTGAAATAATAGGATAAGAAGGTTAAGTCACGCCATGGTTGTAAAATTTTCTTTAAAAAAAATTTCACAAGTCGGATTTAAAAATATCCAAGTGAGCGTATCAACACAAAATAATAATAAAAAACTAAGATAAGATAAGAATGTCTATATAGATAATCACACAATTTACATTTTAAGTTGCCACCAGCACTTCAAATTATATTTCCTTATTTACATTAGGTGGACCTAAATTGCAAAATTCGACTGCGTCGAGGCGTTAGTTTCAAAAGTTAAGAACGGCGTCGTACCACGCGAGACCATTTAAACTTTTTCGACCTTTACGTGCCTTTAACCGGCATTACCGACCGAACGTAATCCAAGAGCTTGAAATCCCTTATTTTTCTGGGCATTTTGTCTTTTGCTGAATAGCTGATTTAATGCTGTTGAGGCAGGGGATTAAAGAGCCGGAAAGGAGATTTATTGGGATTCGAAATGAGATCACTTCCCTTCCTCTCGATCCAAACAAGCTTTGTCAGTATAAATAAACTTTCAAACCAAATATACAATTTTGTTTTATAAATGAGATTTAAAAAAAAATCAAGTCAATCATGATTTTTTGTACGTTCTCCAACGAGAGATTTTATTACAAGTTATATTAGTTGCACCGGACCTTTTGTGTTTCTTCGCGTTTTTCACTGTCTTTCACAACTACGCGCGATTTGTTTGATCAAGGTGGAGTAGTTAGATTATTCGGCCATAACACTGAGATTGAACTGTTCGCCTATCTGGGTCACTGTCTCCGCGATAACCGTTTCTTGTTTTCAAAGAGTTAATTGAAAAACACGTCCCGGAGGGTTCGGGCCCGATCAGGCTGAAGAAATTTTAATTACAGACGGAGACAATAGGCGACAAAGTAATATACCATCTGGCTGGGAATTAATAACGCTATTTTTGGCCCCTTGCGCAATTAAACCGTACTCTCCTTACCTGATTGGCAAGGGAAAAGTCGGTTTTGTATTAAACTATTGTCCTCTATGTCAGAAATAACAATTAAGCAATAGTGTTTTTTAACAGGTTTTTGAAATTAAAAAGAATGAACTTGTACATTTTGGTGTATCTCAGGTTCTATTTCAAAGACCGAGTTAATCGAATTTATTATTCAATTTTTAAACAGCCTAAATTGATCACATTGATACTATATAGTTTTTTTTTACGATGGTTCGCAACAGCAGAGGTCATATAAACCTAAGAGGTGCCGGTGTTTTTGAAAAAATGCCCATTTGTAAGTATGTCGGGTTTGAATGCAGGGCCGCTGGATTCGAACCCGGGACCTTTACCTTAAAGTGAAGCGCGTCGTGTCAACGTTAAACCGTTGCGGCCACCGACGCCCCACTTACTATAAATAATTGAAACAAATTTCAAAATGAAATTTATTTGACCAGATTTTGTTCGAATAACAGAAATATCACATATATTTTCATAATAGGAGAAACAGGGGGCGTCGGTGGCCGCAACGGTTTAGTCGTTGACTAAGGGTGCTTTAGAGGGCTCATCGCTGTAAGGTAAAGGTCCCGGGTTCAAATCCAGGGGATTCAAACCTGACAAATGGGCTTTTTTTCAAAAACACCGCCACCCTGAAGGTTGACCTGTGCTGACCAAGATCCAGAATATTCGTGAGTAAAAAAGTGCTACATCTAACACTTCACACAAATACTTTAATCCTAGCTTTCCCTTATCATCAAGGTCCACTTAATTTCGCCTTTTTCAAGTTGGTTTATAATTTTGACAATCCTTTCTTTCACAGTAACCTAAATAGATTTATTTAACCCCTATAGATTACAACTATGCTTTGGAAAGCGCACTTTTTCTTATAAGATTAAGTACTTTCCTTTGCCAGTAAGCCTCTTTCTACACATCTTTTGGTGTGAGAAATGTGGTAAGGGATATATGCCGATGTCTCTGGCTCCTCCTCTCTCTGCTATGCCCATTTTTATTTTTAAAAAATAGTTAAGACGGCAGTGGACTTATAGGGATCTATAACTTTCCCCAAATCCTGCCTGCTGAGAGAGGAGTTCCTTAGCCTTACTTTTTGAGAGATTTATAAATCTCTTACCTCGCCTTGTGCTTTTGTCCGTTTGTGTTTTTCTTTCTCAAGCCATTTTTCCAGTTTCAACTTAAGCACATACTCCGCTGCACCGAGTTGTGGTCCTGGTCCCATGAGTGAGAGGACTGGCCAATTTTTTTCCTACTAAGTCGCCCTGTTCATTTTCTTCTAGGCTTTCATGCCCGGAAATTCACTTTAAGTCAAACTCGTTTTGTTTTCCCAGAAACAGTAGGAAATTTAAGCACTCCAGACAAGTCTGGAATTGATATCTGTTACGTATTTAGTGACTGCCTGGCTGACCGAGAGTCTATATATCTGTGTACCTTTCGTATTTTTCTTTATTAACTCTTGTTCGAGGAGTTGTATTGCATGGATAAATTGTTAGTCCAAGGTGATTTGGTAGGGCATAGTTCAGCCCTTTTATTTTTAATGTTAGATTTTATTAAAAAATCGCTGAATAGGGAAATAATCGAAACTGCTTTTATAAAAATTAAAAAAATAAAGAAAGAACAAATAAACCAGGGTGATCAGGATGTGTGTAGTTGAGGAATATTGAATACTTCATAGATCATAAAATTATGCTCTTATGGAATTTTATGGAACCCTGTTATGCTTTTTTATACTAATCATGTATAGATACGTATAGATTATTTGGATGGTTAAAAAACAGATTTTTGTTCTTCGAGCTTGTCCGATTTTTACAAAGAAGCCTTTGTTCCCTTTTACAAAGACATCTTTGTCTTCAGATTTTGCACAGTATTGTTTGATTGCTACGTTGACATTTTAAATTATATAGTAATCATTTTTAATGGATTTTTCTTTGTGTTTCCACGACTAGGAAATACGCGGGTACGTTCCATTCAACGGGTTTTTTTTAACAGTCAACTATGGGCAAAATTTGCAAACCGTAGTCACGGTCATAATCAGCCAAAAGGTCGATTCGATTTAACACAGACAGACACTCGTTTTTTCCCCCTCGCCTAAATACAAGGCGAAGACCCTGTTGGCCATGGCGAACATAATCCCTTTCAACTCGTTCGAATAGGACAAATAAACCAATTTTTTTAGTTATTGTTTTCAATAAGAATATACAAATAAAATCCAATTTTGAAAAGCACTTTAATATTATGATTTAAATGTATGAAAAAGTTATAAAGTTTTGTATTATTTTTTTTTAAGTTTCCTGGATTATTGTTTTTAATATGCCAGGTGGGAGACAAATCTTTAAAAAAAATTGTATTTATTATTATCGCATTTATAAAAAAAATTATCTGATTAGATCAAATGTCACGAGTTACGAATGTTATGTAGTTTATCGGCCTGTTGAGTCAAGGATGTTTAATTTTAAAAAATCACAATCTATTTAATTCGTTTAAATATCTGAGATACACCAAAAAAATCGTCATAACATTAAAACAAAAATCCGAATCTCTCACTGACGTACACGAGTTAACACATTATTCAAAACTGGAATTAAGCCCCGCCTGGTACCAGGACCCAGATAATAAAGCTCTTAAAGTCTCCAGCCCCTCATGTCATATCTACTGACGACAGCTCGTTTTCTTGATCGAATCGGAGAGATAGAGAAGATTCGTGATCCACAACTGGAGGAGAATCAGTCCAAACTCGCTTCGTCGCCTGATCCGGGTTAATACGGTGTTATTTTCAATCGGGCATTGTATTTTGTTTTATTTTTACAAGGGATACAAGGGCCGCCTTTGAGCACATCGCTCCTGACGCGGAATGGTAGAAATTTCCTTTAAAAAAAATATATAACTGATATATGTACATATCACAATCAATATAATCGAGTTGAACTTTTGTAATCATTCACGTCATGGTTGAAGTTCAGCATACAAATGAATTTCGTAAAAGACACGTTGAAAAATTTATGAGCAGTGAGCTCGATGAATTAAAAGTAATCACGTAAAGCTTTTTTTAAACAAATCCCCAAGACGGAAAGAATTAACATTTAACATTTAATTTCGCAACAAAGTTTTTAAAAAAAATTTTAAGTGGGAAATTTAATTCGCATTCTTCCATTGCTGTATCATCAGCCTGTTAGGGATTCATTTGCAATTGTTTACACAGAATACAAAACAACAAACAAACCTCGATTTTAATTATTAACAAACAATGTCTGGGGAATTTTTAAAACACAATAAAATTCACTTGTCTGATTTTTGATTTCTTTTTTTAAATTACGTTTTAGTTACAACCGACAAATGTTTGCAAAATTGTTTCGGCTTTAAGTAAAAAATGGAAAAATAAGTGAATTGGCTATATTTCATATTCTGTAATATTTTTTTTAATTGCAATTTGTTTTACATTAATCTATACAAAATAATATTTACTGTTTTGCATATCATTTCTTGCCAATGGGCGTAAGAAACCGAGAACATTTTTTTTTGAAAATCTAATTTTCTGCCTTAATGTGTATGTATTTAATTAATTTCATATTATTACTATTATTCAATTAATTAGGGATTTTTTAAGTTGAGATAAAAAAGTCAGTGTCACGTGCGGGATTCGAACCCACGACCTTCAGCTTCATACGCCGCTTCTCTTCCACTTGAGTTATTGTGACTCCGTCCTAGAGCAGCGGCGTATTTAGCCAAAGGTCGTGGGTTCGAATCCCGCTAGTGACACTAACTTTTTTATTTCAACCAATACCTCAAATAAAGATTAATTAATTGAAAGTTATTTTATCTCAACTTAAAAAAACCTTAATTAATTGACTGATATTAATTGGTCAAGCGGACCACGAAAAATAGTGAATTAAATATTACTATTACTAATAAAATAAGAAAATATACGTAAAATTGTTAATTGGTTTTATGAAAAGTAATAAAAACGAAAAGTTGCTTCCAGTAAACTTCGTAAAAAAATGTATTTTCAAAGAAAAAATTCGGATTCTTTTAAGCACCCTTTGAAACCTTTAATACGAATTTTCATATCCAACGAAAATTTAAGTTTTTTAGCCGGATTCGGCGAGGGTAATTTTATGTTTTGTCGATGTCGGGTGTTCAAGTAGAACAAATTCATAACTCCTCTAATTTTATCGAAATTCAAGTTTTACAATCATTCGAAAGTCAAATTTCTCCTTCTTCATATTGACAAACGACAAAGTTAACATTTTTTTGTCATTATAGGTGAGTGCAATAAAAATAAAGACAGCAAAAACTCTTCAATTTTTTAATTTTATATCTTCGATTTTAATTTATTGCGGAAGGTAAAGATGTGAGTGCTACTGAATGTGGTTTGTGGGTTCTAAATCTGTAAAGTTTCATGTGTATCGGGGTGTCGTTTCAAAGTTTCAAAAGTTCAAAATTTTTGTTATTTTCGACAAAAAATCTGACACAGGCGAAAAATTTGAACATTTTCTATCTACCCAAAAATTTGTATTCAGGGGATTTTTAAGGTTTTTTTTTCGAATTTTAACGAAATTATATAAAATTGTTAATAAAATATAAAGCTGTTATTATTTATATGATTGTGTGTGTTTACCAATCGTGGTGGATTTTGATTTAAATATTAGTTGTTTTATTTCACATCTCAGATTTTATGTTCAGGTTAAGGAAGGTTAAATTTGTGCCATTGAGTTCATGGTTATTCGAGTTCATACGTTTTTAAATATCTACAAAGTTTTCTGTGGATCGATTGAGTTGTTTCAAAATGATCGCTACTTTGTAAGGTATTCGAACATCAATCGTAGGCATTTGGAAAAGCAAAAATTACTAGAAAGATATTTTTTTTCCAAAAATTTACAGTCAGGGTGCAACATATCAACTTTTTTTGTAGCTAAAAGAACTTGAAGACTATTTCGACCTACTTTGCTAAATTACGAAAAAATCAATCAAGCGTGGCAATTCGAGCTACCTATTGAAATACAATACATAATTATTGACCGAGCGACATTGCAAAATAGGTTATAATATTTTTTTTAAACAAGAAAAAGTTTATATTCATTTTTTGCATACCAAAAACCTCCTGAATACAAATTTTATCAAAAAAAGGCATCAGATATTTTTTTTTTAATCGGAAAGCCTTTGAAACCAGTCCCAATTGATCAATAGGATAATATACAGACTTAATGATTCAGACCGGGCCTTTGTAAATAAATCAGGACAAAAGATTTTTAAATAAAACGTTTTGCTGATTTCATCCTTATTCTTCCCACTTAAAACCAAATCTAAATCAAATATCAAAAATTGTCGATTCTCCAAAAAGAGAAATGAAACTTTAAAAAAGTTGAAATAATATCGAATCTGTATAAAATCTAGAGGAATTATGAATTTTTAATTGAAACACCGGACATAACGAAAAATTCACGTATAATCTGCATATCGGTATAGTCTGAATGAAAATACAAATTCAAATGTTAGCTGCCAAGCTTTCTACCTATATTAAATTCGTCATCAGAGGGAAACAATCTTAAAGATGTCTGTAAATTGACTTTAGTAGATGGTTTCGAATTTATTTGAAGACCGACTCAGTCCCAACATTGCCAAGTACCCAATAGTGTTACTGCTCATTAGGAAATTAGCAACCTTCTACTAAAATCTTGATTATATCAATTTGTAGACACTCGACGATTGTTTTTCCCTGATGCTGACCTTAAAATAGGTCGATACCTTTGCATTTGATTTATTTTTTCGTTCAGATCATACCGATATCAAAATTATTCGTGCGGAAGAAAGTCGTCGTAACACATAACATTTTAAATTTTAAAATTGTTCCGGATTTATCCTTCCAAAAACATTATTTTTTATTGCTATAAATATGTGTATTTGAGGGTTTCAAAGAGTGCTTAAAATGAATCCTAGTTTTTTTCTAAATAAAATTCTTTGTTCTACTTTACAGGAACTTATTTACTTATCTCATTTAATGCAATGCTGCTTAATATTTTCTTATTCTACGTAAAATAACGAATCATTTGATATATAGAAACCTGCACATACATAAAAATAAAAGCAGAAAAACCGTGGTTTTTTTTTTAATTTATTAAAAATTACTTTATGATTTTCTGGGCTCTTAGGGTGTTTTGCAAGAAAGTTCGGACGATTGTTCGATGCTCTAATACCTCCTTTTATATGATAATTTTTATTCTTTATTAATTTTTCAAAGGTAAAAAAACTAATCGATCGGAAAATATTCAATACAGGCTTTTCATGTTTTAAGCAAGATAAATTTTATGTGATTTCCTTCTGTCTAGGGGGGTAATAAACCTTTTTTTTGATAGTTACCTATCAGCCTGGTGTGCCTATTCAATTGAATTTTAAAAAAATGAGCTAGGAAGGGCCAGGTCAATTTTGCCTATCATCTATAATCGAAAAAGCGAAACCGATTTAAATTGCTTTTATTTCCCACTTTTCTGTTTTTTCTATTTTCAATCAAATTGACAGGTAAGCTTACTAAAAAATTTGTTCTTTAATAAATTTTTTAAGCCTAATATGTACTAGTTGGTTTTAAAATATTTAATACAGGTTTTTTAATTTAGAAAAATTGAGAATTTCTGTGATAAATGATTTGTGAACGAAATCTGATTTGAAATATTGTTGTTAAATTGTCTTACAGGGGGAAAATTTGTCGTCAAATTTATTTAGGATTTGCAAAATATGAAATATAATTGAGGACATGTGGGCGGGTCTGTAATGCAACAGGTTGTGCCGGTGCTTCGGCCCATTATACCGGCTCCGACGTCTAGGCGCACCCCTAAGTATTTAAGCCCTCACGACCCATTTTTTTTTTAATTTTTTTTTTTTTTATTGGCGGTTTTATCTCTTGTCAAGGCGTATACAATTTTGGACTGATTCATCTTTTAGGATATAAGGCGTGCCAAGTGCGCATGAAGGGATTTTTGGATGGTTTGCTAATTGATGTTTTTGTTTTTACCGGTCCTCCTGTCCGATTTTGGAGAGGGCGTCTGTGCTCTGCCTCCCCATTTCTGGATCATGGAAGACACCCTGTTGGCATGAGGGCTGTCTTTCTTTTCCTCGCTCATCTCGCTTCGCACTTAACCCATTCCAGGTTTCCGAAACTTCACTGCACAAGAGGAAAATTTGTTACTAAACAGGGCAGAGGGGGGTTTAAAGGGGGTTTTCGTAACAATTTGTTTTTTCGCTTTTCAAATACGCGTCGTAAATATAAAAGTGTCAAGGACCGCGCGACCGTCTGGACGTTTTCGCCGTGACTGGAGTCTCCTGGATCGTCTGGCAGACGACCGTGGTGGGGAAATCGGCAGAGCGCGCTACCGCACCGACATTGCGATTATGCAACTGATTACTTTCACTTTCGATGCCTCCCGCACCTGGGAGATCTGCCCGGGTCCGTTAAGGCCGACACAGTCGAACCGAAGAAATCGCTTACCCGTTTTTTCCAAGACGTGTCTTGTGTTAAGCTGTGTCAGGTACAATGAGACTATGCGTGAGCAGACGTTCGACGAAAATCCATATATAAAAGATTATTGCCCTCAGACTGCAGTTTATCTTTGTCTTTTATATTTATTTTCTATTTTATGTATGTTAAAGTTCACGTGACTGTAAAAACAGACTACAATAATTTACACGAAAATGTACCTGTCCATACAGAATATAAATTTGTTAACAAAAGCTTTAATTAGCGGACGGAAATAAATTAAAAAGATTTTTTTTATATCTTACTGTTTCTGATAGCCAAAGGAGGACATTCTTCTCATTGTATTTCACTCACTCACTCATACGTACAAAGGGAGAGAGAGAGAGAGAGAGAGAGAGAGAGAGAGAGAGAGAGAGGGAGAGGGAGAGGGAGAAAGTGAGAAAGAGAGAATGGGAGAAACAGTGTGTGTGAGTGGGTGAGTGAGTGAGTGAGAGAGAGAATGAGAGAAACAGTGTGTGAGTGAGTGAATGAGTGAGTGAGCGAGTGAGAGAGAGAGAAACAGTGTGTGAGTGAGTGTATGAGTGAGTGAGCGAGTGAGAGAGAGAGAATGAGAGGAACAGAGTGTGAGTGAGTGAGTGAGAGAGGGAGAGAGAATGAGAAAATGGGAGAAACAGTGTGTGTGAGTGGGTGAGTGGGTGAGTGGGTGAGTGAGAGAGAGAATGAGAGAAACAGAGTGTGTGCGTGAGTGAATGAGTGAGTGAGCGAGTGAGAGAGAGAGAGAGAAACAGTGTGTGAGTGAGTGTATGAGGGAGTGAGCGAGTGAGAGAGAGAGAATGAGAGGAACAGAGTGTGAGTGAGTGAGAGAGGGAGAGAGAATGAGAAAAACAGTGTGTGAGTGAATGAGTGAGAGAGAGAATGAGAGAAACAGTGTATGAGTGAGAATGAGAGTGTGTGTGGGTGAGAGAGAGAGAGGGGGGAAAGAGTGCGAATGAGTGAGTGAGAAAGAAAGAGAGAGAGTGTAATGTAAAGTTCAATATCTTCTTTAATGTCTTTGCTAGGTGAAAGAAAGACAAAAGTGTTGGGATCACCAAGCTTTCGGCAACATTATGTTGCCATCATCAGGGCATATTTATTAAGAAAAAATATACATAATTAATATAAATTTAACAATCAACAAACAAACCAACAATGCACATTAATTACTGTCAAAAATAGCTAGTAAGAACAAAAACAGTTGGACTTGTAATTGTGTGAATTATTAGTGAGGTTATTATATATATAAATTATTTTAAAAAAATGTTATCATATATATAAATTATTGTTTTCGTCAATTGTTAATGCGAATAATTATTAATGAGAATTTTTTCTCTTCTCTCTTGGGAAAGTATGCATTGTTGGTTTGATTGTTGATTGTTAAATTTATATTAATTATGTAGATTTTTTCTTAATAAATAGGCCCTGATAATGGCAACATAATGTTGCCGAAAGCTTGGTGATCCCAACACTTTTGTCTTTCTTTCACCTAGTAAAGACCTTAAAGAAGATATTGAACTTTACATTGATTATCTGCAGGTCGATCTACAAACATCATTTCTTCAGAGAGAGAGAGTGTGTTTGCGTGTGAGTGAGTGGGAGCGAAGAGAGGAGGGTAAATGAATGAGTGAGTGCATGAGAAAAAGGTGGGGTAAATATATGAGACTGAGTAAGATAGATAGATAGATAGATAGATAGAGAAAGAGAAAGAGAGAGAGAGAGAGAGAGAGAGCGAGTGAGTGAACGAGACAGAAAGAAGGAGTGAGAAAGTGAAAACAATTTTTCTTGGTTTGCCTATTTGAGGGAGTTAGTTATAAATCTAAAGATAGTTTAATAAACAGTTAGAAAAAATTATGGAAATTTAGATAAATAGCCCATCAGATAGACAAATACGAGGTAAGAAGGAGAAAGAGAAGCATGAAGTAGATAGGAAAATGAGTGGAAGAACAAAAGAGTATTTGTGATATAGATAGACAAACATACAGTGAGAGATAGTGATAAAGAATTCGTGATTATTTGACTATTTGAGAATATAGATAAGGAGCGAAGAAATAAAAAAAGGGAGAAGGAGAGAAGATTGGAGTGAGAAAAGTGTATTGCGTGTGTGTCAGGTGAAATTACGACTTGTCTACATTATTTTACCCTTTTTAATTGACAGTTTAAGTAACTATCATATCAAAGTAAGTAAATAATACTTAAATTTAGTAAACTGACATAGCTTAACAGATGTGATTTAGACTCCAAAGATTTGGTTTGGTAAAGGTCAAGCCTTTCGAAACCATGAATGAAGGACAAGGATGAACGAAAGCCGGCCTAGAACCGCGATTGCATCGGTGCTCAATTTAGAAAAAAAAATTGCCAAAAATCATGCAATACCCGTGGAAAACTTTGTTAACGCCAAAAAATTAGTTTTGCGAAGTATATTTTTCCTTTATGCTTAAATTTACATATATGCTATTGAAAATCAGTTTTTATATAATATTTACGTGCTTTATAATTGAATAAGACTTTTAATGCAGTGCTTTGATTTATAATCTGGATATCCAAGAATAAATGTTAACATCTACAAAAAAACATCTATTATTATTCCAGCCAATACTAAGTTAAATTCGAATGTGTTTTTCTAGTGAAGAACGCCTTTAGTAAAGTAATTTCTTACTTAAGGATCGATTACGTCGTCTCCAAGAGCATCGAGCTTCTTTTAGAAGCGGAGACCGTTTGACGACGGCTCTTTCCTTAATTCCTCAATACATCAAAAACTTTTTTATATGTCGAGAACAGTATTTTTTATAGAAAGAATTACTTTTTAAAAATTAATTAATAGTGTAGCTCGAAAGCAGTGATATGAGGAGTTAACACATTTTCCCTTGACCCATTTTCTTAAACTGACGAAAGGTTATTTCCCAAGGATTCAACGTTCTATGCAGAACAAATTGAAATTAAATTTTGAAAGAAAAAATAAGAAGAAGCGATTTGAACAAATTTTCAACCAAATTGAACGAAGAGAAATTTTAAAGTAAGTTAAAAAAATTGATATTGTCAGGTCCTAAACCCTATTCGTGATAAGACAGTTGCTAAGAAATTTTAATGTACTGATAATTTCAATAAAATAATGAACAGCCATAATTATAATGAATAGAAATGAGCAAATTTTATGTATAATTTTGAAAAAGAAAATGATAGAACCTAGTAGAACCGTATGAAAAGAAAATCTGGCTTGTTGAAGCAAATTAAATTAACAAAACAAGAAACGAGAATAAGTAAACATTTAACATGTCCGCGTATTTTTTTTATAGAAAGCAATAGTATAAAAAGGAACAATTAATGAAACAAGTCGAAGAAACAGAAGGGATCCGAATCTTGTATCTCCCTGCTTATAACCCTAACAAAGCCCAAAATAACATAGAAAACCAATAAAAACTAGAGCATTCATGCAGTTTTTATATAAAATATAAATGTAAATCAACTCTATAAGGTGGAAAAATTCGTGGAAATGGGCGCAGAAATGGAAACAGTCCGATTTTCCAAAAACTCCAAAATAACCTAAAATGCCAATATAGCATGTCCATGTATGTTTATATATATAAAACTATAATATAAGTGAAGCAATCACAGAACTAGAAGTAATTTTAATCTCGCCTCTCCCTGCTTATAACCCCGACACCAACAAAAAAAGTACAAAATAGCAAAGCAAATAACTATAACATTTCCATGTATTTTTTATATATAAAACTATAATATAACGAGGAAAAAATTGTGATGCAGTGACAGAAATGGAAGGAATCCGCATGCTGTGCTCACTGCCTCCAAAAAAAATTACAAAATAACAAAGAAAAACCAATACAAACTATAATATGTCCACTTAATATTTTTTTATTAAAAAATAATAAACTAGGTCAAATTTGTGAAAACTGGAGAAATTTGGTCTCTACTTTCTTATAAGAACAACAAAACGTCCAAAATAACTAGAAAACTACTAAAAACTATAACATGTTCATTTTTTTTTTTAAATATAAGAAAGGCAAATTAGTGGCAGCAGTCCCAGAAATCTTGCCCCTCCCTGCTTATAACACTTACACCACCAATAATAATAATAACATCCCCATCGCCCCTCGAGCTGTGTACGTGATTTGGGTCAATGGCGGAATGTTTATATAAGTACCCCATCGACTCCAATTGGATTGGTTTGTTATTGTGTTCAGGTTGATGGAGATGTATATATGATGGATATTCAGTACTCATTCCAACAAGTAGAATGAATACGATGTATATAGGTGTGAATGTATTTATTTGTGTGAATGCGTATTGAATATGTGTTGCAATATTTCGCATGCGCTCGGGGCTGAAATGACCAAGCTGTCGGATGCCCCCTGAATAAAAAATAATAATAACATAAAGAACCTATAAAAAACTGGCTATAGAAGCAAACATCACTCAATGTGTTTAAACCGAATACAATTCGGATAGTAAGAATTGATTGAATTGAACAGTATTAAAGAATCTCAAATACTGTTTTGCCTCTCCCTGTTTATAACCCTAACACAATATTATTTGAATACTCTTTGACTTTTGCACTACTAAAATGTAAAATTAGTTAGTATAAAAGATGACTAATGAAATTCTAAGAGAATAGAAAATGAATAAAATGCAAAAGAACCCAAGACAAATTACAATAGATATTTAAGCTTGCTAAGATTTAAGATTATTCTTAATTAACTTTGAGAATACGGGTTTTTTTCCGATGTTTTAAACCTCTATGCTGAACAATTTGAAATTTTATTTGTATGGAAAAAAACTAAGCGATTTCAACGGTCGGTACGTCATTATTACGTAATAACTATATATTCTTTAATTTTGTATTAATAGTAAATCTGGCTATTTTTCTTGATAGATAAATACAATTGTTAATATAATATTACGTAGTAAGAAACTTAGGCCTTAAAGGGAAATTAAATTACCGGGAGAGAAAACAAAATTTATTTCGTCTATTTTCTATTTTCTTTTGAATAAATGGATAAAATATTCTTATATGTTTAATTGCGAAACCTCGTTAGTTTTGTAGAAAACAAAGCTGGCCATGTTTCTAATTAATTTTGATTAAAATGAGAAACATAAGGTTTCTGTGTAGGTGAATTAAGGGCTGATGGTCAGCAGTCCTGCCAATTAATTTTTAATTAATTATCAACAATCTTATATATGCAAAATTGCTAATTTATATTTATTATTAAGATTCATGATTAATACCGTAAAATAGCATGGTGATTTACTTCATTGGTTAATTATAGTGCTAAGTAATCAATTTAAGTATTTTTGAAATAATTATAAATTTCGCCAATTTTTTGAACTATTATAATTTTATCTTAATTTTTTTCAGCTTGTAAACCAAATATATCTCGTGTTACCCGATTCGGAGCATAAGGTTTCCATCCCGATTTTGATTGGGCTCGTCCGTAACGTCATTCTGACGGTTTTCCGCCTGTTACTCCGAGATACCTGAACGTCAACAGTTAACACCGAACATGTTTTACGTGGGGGATGTTATCATAAACTGGGGCTTGATAACTGGGCCACAAGGAGCAGCAGCTGAGCCGGCTCGGATCGATAGCATTAACCTATTTTAACAATTTCCCCCTTCTTAAATTTCAAGGCGATAACCGAAAAGTGTCCGTGGTTTTTTCTAGGTTCGTGAAAAATCAATGGTCCGAGAAAATCTTCTGGCCAAAACCATGCTAACGGGAATATTCGAAATCGACCAAAAGTGCCAAAAGTGGGCATCATTTCACCATGGTTACGGGGCGTTAACGGGATGATCGTAAAATCGACCGGCGAAACCACGTGCGACACAACGCACCCCATCGTACACTTGCAGCAGAAGAATATGAAAAGAAAAATACATCTGCCTTTACAAAACGTGATGAAACTAGGGCAACAATCAAAAAGGTAACAGGTTAAAAAGATAAGAAATACATACAGACATACGTATAAGCCAAAGAAATAAAATACCAAAGTTAGGGGAATCTTTTTAGAAAACTAACTTAAAGTAAATCAAGACAATTTAGAGCCCTATATTAATTATAGCAATTAGACAATACATCTATATTTCATGTAGGACCACATATCTCATACTGCAGTTACCTCATTGACCGATTTTTCCAAGTCATCAAAGGCCATTCCCAGACTGCATATTTCCCTATCCATGCTGGTGTTCCTCAGGGTAGCGTTCTGGTCCCCATATTATATCATGTGTGTTCACAGCTGACATGCAATCACATCCCGAAACCACCACATTCACATTTGCAGAGGATACAGCAATTCTCTCTAGCAACTCCGATCTGGTAATTTCCACTCGAAACCTCCAACAACACCTCATACTACTAGAGTCTTGATTTAAAAAGAAAAATATAAAATTTGACACAGACAAATCCACCCACACTACCTTCACTCTACGTAAAAAAATCTCCTCCCCCCCCGTTTTCTTAAATATTCTCCTCCAAACTGCGGACAATGTGCGGTACCACGTACTGTACATCGACAAACGCTGTCGTGGAATCCTCACGTCTTAAACGTCAGAAGGTTATGACACGATATAGAATTCTTGCACGACTTCTTGACAAACGTTCTAATTTACCTCTCAAAAATAAAAGGCTGCTTTACAACACCATAGTTAAGTCGGTATGGACTTACGGACTGGAAGTGCGGGGTTCCAAACATTCCAATATCCGCCGTAATCAAACTACCCAGTCCTTAATACTACGAAATATACTAGTTGCTCCATTTGACACGCTAGAGACACCAGACCATCGTTACTTTATACAATAAAACAACTCCTTTCCTCCAGAAATCGGCACCAGATACTTGCTTCCGTGCTCAAGCATAATTTTCGTATCAGGTGGTATTCCTACACCCTCTCTATATAGAGCCAAGGAATTGCACGCTTCAATTAGATTAGCTTTGGCCCAGAAGTAAATATCCGTGTGATAACCTCGCATGGCCTATCCTTAATCGGATGAGGATGACCCTTCTTCTACATTCTCTCAGGCCTCGTATCTTGATACGCAAAAGCCTTTCTGCCCACCGACACTTCCATTTTCTTTCATTCATGTTTTTTAGTGCATTTTTTCGTCAGAGGGCCGGATCGCAGTGGTTAAGTCCGGACGTAGGACCCGTCTGGTCAACCTTTTCGTTACACTCATAACTGTGTGTGTCTGGGTACTCAGATAACAACCACGTTTCGTCTAGACGCTTCAGCTCGCCATATCTCTCCAAAAGCCACGTATTAGTCTAAAAAATATAAATTTAATTATTAAAACAATAATATAACGAGAAATTACTGGACGTAATCGCAGAAATGGAAGGAATCAGAATCTTTCCTTTCCCTACTTATGACCCTAACATTTTTTTTTGTGGAAGCAATATTGGAATCTTTTCTACCCTTCTTTATAACCTTGGCATCTCGTCAATTGACTAATGGTACGAACAAAAATACAATCCGAAATATCCGAAATAACAAAGACTAGGTACCAATTGTAACAACTGTTAGAAGGAAAATCACGCAATAAAAAAAAGTTTCACAAATCTAAGTCACAATTTTTTCCCTCCCTCTTTGATTCCCTGGCATACCTTCATGTTGAATATTCGTTGAAGAAAAGAAAGTACAGAACCGAAAAAGTAAGTGAATTTTTGTTTTTAGAGATTATACAATCTAAATAAATAAAGGACAAATGGAATTCCGAGAGTATAGACAAAAATGAAGAAAAAGCAAAAAAAAAAAAATAAAAAAGTCACCTGCCTTGCTGTCTCTTATAGCTCTGATATCGCGTAATTTCACTGGTGTAAACTTCACATTATTCGCAAAAACAGTGACAAAATGAAATTAGCTAAAGTTAATAGAGAGAAAATAATTGTAATGATTAATGAATAATAGAAAAGACGAAACGCATAAGTGTGATGTTAATACTGGAGAATTACAATGGATAAGTAAAATAGTGACAAGAAAAGTACTAAACCAATAAATATTTGGTTAGTGTAACATTTGACAATGTGAAAATATAAGCGCAGACTTATGAAACATCGATATTATCGAGATGTAAAAGAAAAATGAGAAAAAAACAGAAACATTAAAAAATAGATGACGGTAGGTAATAGGTAATAAAATAACGATCATCCATGTTCAAACTGGTGACAGCACATAAGGAAATAAAGTAATGCAAAGTAATAAGAAATATAAATAAAATAGTAAAAGAAGAAGTAATCTTCACGAATGAAAATATTGGGAGAATAATAAATGATGGCCTGTCTAGCATCAGTCGAATAAAACAAGAAAATATGAGAGCTTTTAGTCAACTTCAGAAAGTATGCACAAGGAATGAAGGAACAAGACAGAATAAGACGTAGATGCGTAATAATGGCGAGGAACAGTGAGGAATGGAACACTGAGGAATTAAGATGATTAAGATATGAAAACTAAATATTAATAAATACAGTTTTGGAATCTATCGCGTAGTGCTTTTTCGGATTTTCTTTCAAGCACAACTTTCAAAATGTCGTACTGGCTAATTGTTCGATTTCGTATTTGTATTCATCAATTACGCTAAGGGTTGAACGAAAAGCGAGACGTTTCTCATAATTCCTCCTGTCCGTTTTCGACATCTGGATCCGCAGGGCTTGGATTTTCATACGAATCGTCTGCAAAAAGTTGAAAGGCATCCGGGTTCTCTCAATAGGTCGGCCGGGCGCCCAGCCCGACGAAATAAAAGAAAAACACGACCCAAGAAATCCTTGAGGCGACGGTTCAAAGGGGGGAGCTGAGCCTGTGAAGAGCCTTGGGATTTCGACCATCATCTTCAAGCTGAATTTTTGACTGCGAAAAAATCCAAAAATTATGAGTAATTAAATTTGATTTTGTGAAATTTTAAAGCTCATGATGTTCCCTTATTTCATTTTTTTCTTATTATTCCACATTAAAAACCATACTGTTTTGGATTTGAACTCTTTCCTGTATCCTTTATCTGTCAAAAACCCAATTTCCCAACGGATAAATTATATATAAAGCAAGACTATACTTGTCACAGTGGGATCTATTTTAATAGAATCAAACAGGAAGAAGATACAGGAAGACTAGAAAAAAAATAAAACAATAAAGATATAAAAAAATAAAAAATAAAAAAATTATCGCACAAACACATTCATCATCTACACAATCCTACAAAGTGACAGCTATAATCTTTCATATAGCCATAGTGAATTTTTATTATTTTCTACTTACCATACCTAAAATTTGGTTTAATTTACCACAAAATATCGACACTTACATGCTAGGTGCACATATTTTTCAAAATATCCAGGAAAAAGAAACCGGGTACATAACCTTTCTTCACAATTTTTTTTTCTTGCAAATGTTTTTAGCGAGGTTGTACAAATTTGTATCTCCTTCAGATAGCCATACAGTCGCGCACTGTCTTTCCCTCTCTTTCCGTTACTCCTTCTCTTTTCTATCTTTCTGTTTGTCTCTTTTACTGTCGGTCCGTCTGTCTTATGTTTGTCTGTCTCTCACTCGCTCTCATATGTGCATTTTCTCACGGCTACACGTGTCATAGAGGGTGGGTTTATATTTTATTTCAATACAATCAAACAGGAAGACTGACAAATAAAAAAATAAAACATTAAAGCCGTAGAAAAAGTTTTAAAAAAATTCATCATTGATAAATTATTGGACATACCGACCACTTTTTCACTCACGAACACTCTGGATCAAGGTATGGTCTTGAAGAAGAAAGCAAATTCAGTTCTTATTGCCAAGCTTTTGACTTATTTTTAGGCGCATCATCAGAGCAAAATAATCTTAAATTTAAGTTTACTACATGCTATCCAAATTTCCTTGAAGACCGAATCAGTCCCATCGCCAAAGATGTCTGAATGTTGGATGGCAGTCCTCGGCAATGTTGGGATTGATTAGGTCTTCAAGGAAATTTGAGATCGCTTGTAAAAAACATAAATGTGTCAATCTGTAGACATATTTAAGATTGTTTTTCCCTGATGATGGCCTTAAAATAACTCGAAATCTTGGAAGTAACAATTGAATTTGCTTTCTTCTTCAAGACCTTACCTTGATCCAGAGGTTCATCATTCATAAACACAATCCCATAAAGTGACAGCTATAATCATTTTTATTGCCAAAGTTAAGGTTTTTATGTACTACTTACCTAAAATTACATAAAATTTGGTTTAATTTAAAACGAAATATCGACACTACATGTTTCAAAAATTTCCAGGAAACAGACACTACTTTTTTGTTTAAATATACACGAATTTGCCTATGTTGTACTTTTAAGTTTTTACTTTATCTTTATCTCCCTCAGATCGCACATGAATATATCTCGCTTTCTTTCCATTCCCTACTTTTTCTCTTTTCCGTCTTTCTGTTTGTCTTTTTTTCTGTCTGTCCGTCTGGATTACGTTTGTCTCTTTCATTCGCTCTCCTCTGTCATTTCTCATTCACACATTTCTTACTTTCTGTCTATCTCACTCGATTTACATCTTTCACTCTTCCCTCACTCCCTTCGCCATCTTCTCTTTTTCTACTGTTGTCTTATATATTCTCGTTCACTCTCTGTGTCTTTCTCTCTGTGTCTTTCTCCCTTCTCTCTCTCCCTCTCTCTCTCTCTCCCTCCTTCTCACTCTCTTTCAATCTCCCTATCCATACTTCCCCATCGATTTTCTTTTTTCCTTTCTTTCTTACTTTCACTTAACCTTTCTCATTCACATCTGTCTGATTGTTTTTCTGCCTACCTGTTTTTCTGACTTTTTGTCCGTCTAACTGTATTTCAGTTTCTATCTGTCATCTCTCTCTATATATCTCTCTAATTCTTTCTTATTTGTTCTCGTCTGTCTTATATTTTTATGATTTAACTTACGTTTGTGGTTTTATTTTTTAAAGGTAATAAGATGGGGCGTCGGTGGCCGCAATGGTTCAGGTGTGGACACGGCGCTCATCGTTGCAAGGTAAAGGTCCCGGGTCCGAATCCAGCGGCCATGCATTCAAACCTGACATACCACCGGTAACCCGAGGGTGTAAAAAAATTAATTAAAAAACAAAACAAAAACATATTGATATAAAATATAACATATTGATCAAAATACTATACATGGAGGGATGAGGTCATAGTGTACAGTTTATGAAGGTTTTTTTCTCTGATTGAGTGGGATAGATTGAAAATGGAAAATAGTAAAGTATCAAAATCAAGGAATTAACTTCGTCTCTTTTCAAAATGACAGCCCTCCTCCACCCTCGCAATATTCATAGTTAGCTTGTTGACAGAACGTCTAAAATACCCCGGAGCGGTTTTCTATCGGGACCACGTCGTCTTATTTTTAAACTGAACAAACGATAATACGCCAAAAGGAGGTCGTACATGCCAAGATGTGTACTAGCGTTTTTTTGTGCCAGGTGGGAAGAAATACGTGTACACCAGAGGGTTTTGTGATGCCTGAACACCCACCCGGCGGACGCCGGCCTTGGACAACATTGCAAGGCGATGCGAATTCCGTCTGCTCAAAGCACAATCCTGTTAACTTTGTATATAACAAGAACCGTTTATTATTGTGGCTGAGGCAGAAATTATTTTATCAAGTTATTACTTTCATGTATGTTTCTGCTAAAAATACAGTTTAAAAGAGCATATTTATCTTTGTGTTTTAGCTCTTCACTGACATAAATAACTAGATTCAATTATTAAATATGCCCCTATAAGTCAGATTTAAAATTTTTAAATGCTTAAAATGCAAAAAAATATTAAAGGTTGTTTTAAAACGTTCTATTTATTATCATGGCGTAAATTACAAAAAAAATATATTTTTACCACGACATTGTCTAGATGTATGGCTAAATTATAAAAAAATTTAGATTCTTGAAAAAATCACAACAGTCTTTTTTTCTCGCTGTATTTGGTCAGACCCTGGTTTTGTTATTTTCCTTCTTCAGAGGATCTGTAAGTGCGGCCTGAATGACAACGAATGTACAACTCGCTGACCTCCAAACAAACGCTCTTCTATAAACAACAATATTTCGATTTTTTTAAATTTAGATCCGAATGCATTTATTTAAACATCCTTCATAAAACAACATTACATTAATTTTCAGTCTAATAAATTAACTGATTGTTATTTCAGTACAAAAAAACACGTTTCAAAGCAAATTGAATTATATATCTGATGTGTATTTAAAACAGTGTTACTCATCAATTTCGATTTTTAAAAAAATTCTCCAAATATTCGTCAATAAGATTAAACTCTCAGTTATAATGCAAAGTATTATTTCATTTGTTTGTTTTTCTTTTCTTCAGTACTTTAAATTTAGAGATTTAATTAAAATTCAATAAAACATTTTATCTGTGTTGATTCTTTTATATTAAAGTGTAGATAAATATTCATCCGGTACAGAAAACTAACAGAGAAATGAAGAGGGGGGGTGTTACGAAAGTAAGTGAGAGATTGATTGATTGATTAAACGTTTTTTTTAACCACGCAAAGTTAGGTCTCGTCTCTTCCACTTAACTTAGAGAGAGCGAGAGAGAGAGAGAGAGAGAGAGAGAGAGAGAGAGAGAGAGAGAGAGAGAGAGAGAGAGAGAGAGAGAGAGAGAGAGAGGAGCAGAGAAAAAGAGAANCTATATACAGGGTGGCCCCAATCGATTCAGCCAAACTTCCAGATCTTATAGGAAATTGAACGCTGAGTAAAAAAGGTCTTATGAACCTGTGTCCGCAAACCTTCAATTCCGAGCTACAGGCAAAAAACCATGAAAAACCACGTTTTTTTTACCTTATTCGTGAAATTGTTAGCAAACCGTTAGCTGAAAACAGCTCGAAACAACATCTGTAGAGGATTAATTTTTGCGTCGAATGAGATTAAAACCAACCTGATCGGCCGAAAATTTCATTTTTGGCGATTTTTCGAAGTTAGGAGTTGAAGGGGTAAACAAAATTCACCATTTCTCACATTTTTATCTAAAATTCACAACTTCGGTTAGCCGTTCAGATTTTTCGTACATTATTTCATTCAGTAGGTGGTACCCATCAGAGAACAGTTCAAGTTGTGAATTTTCGAAAAAATTCTGAAAAACTGAAGGGTTTGCGTACACAGGTTCATAAGACCTTTTTTACTCAGCGTTCAATTTCCTATAAGATCTGGAAGTGTAGCTGAATCGATTGGGGCCACCCTGTATATATACATATAAATAGGGGGAGAGAGAGAGAGAGAGAGAGGGACAGAAAGAGAGAGAAAGACAGGCGGACAGACAGAGAGAGACAGAGACAGAAAAAAAATATTTAGAGACATTATTAGATAGTTGATATAAAAAATGATACACTAAATACAGATAATGAAAAAGAAGAAATTAAATGAAAACGTGAGTAAAGAAAAGCAAAGTTATGAGAGAAAAGAGAGGGAAGGACTGAGTGAAAGAGGGAGAGAGAGAGAGAGCAAGAAAGATTGAGAGAGAGGAAGAGGGAAAAAGGAAATGTGAGAGAGTGCAAAAGTGAATGAGCAAGAGAGGGTGAGAGGGAGAGAGTGAATGATAGAGTGAGATGTTTTAAAACATAGAGAACAGATATAGATAGGCAGTTAATATAGAAAATTATAAAGATAATCTATGGGAAAAGAAAAAACGAAATTAAAGCGTAAGAATGGGAGAAAAGAGAACTAATGCTAGTAAAGAGAAAGAGAGAGAGAAAGAAACCGACAGAAACAGAGAAAAAATATTTAGATACATTATTAGATAAACAGATGATATAAAAAATGATAAAGAGAGGGAGGGACTGAGAGAAAGAGACAGAGAGAGAATGTGATATAAAGAGAAAGAAAGGAGAGACAGGCAGATAGAATTATTTGTACATTATACTGTTACGAAACGTACGAGATTTTCCTTGTACCATGTATATGAGATATGAATAAATGAAGAGAGAAAAAGAACGAAAAAAAGGGCAAAGCAGAATAAAAAAGAGAAAGAAATACAGAGTGTTTGCTGTGACTAAATGGTTATCAAAGTGCACTTACAAATAATGAACAATAAAAGCCGAAAGAAGCCGAGAAAAAGATAAACACAGTTCGATGCTGATATGTTACGATATGTTAAAATAATATAAAATAAGTTTTACGTATGGAATTGAAGCTATATAAAATATGAAAAGTGAAAATGAAATTTTACTCAAAAGAAATGTACGATTGCAGGGTGCCAACTTACAATTCTCACCCCTGTGTTTCTCAAAAACTACTCAACATAGAAAAAATGGAAACATTGTTTTTTTTTTAGAATAAACTGTTTTCAAATACCATCAATAAATTAAATAATTATACTTTTGTTTTTTTCAGCATTGTTTTCAGATTGATCATGTCTGTTTTGATTTTTAAATCTCAAACATCGTAAGATATTTAAATAGGTAAATTCAGCGTGTGGCCTTTAGAAAAGGGAAATTACTTTTTCCTCACCATGATAATGACATAATTGAATAAATTGCTTTCACCTAGTTACGGACTGAAATCATATTAAAATGCAAATAGGGCGAACATTAATTTTTTGTTTTTAATCACTTAGTCTTATAAATACCAAGACACGATTGATATACAATCTGAGAATACAAACAATTATTAAAGGGGGTCAGTTGGCGAATGGGCCCGCCGTTTCTCGCTGTTTTTCCTCGTTTTTCTTCAGTGGTGACTTGCTAGGAAATTAACGGAACCGCTGTGTGTGCAAAAATAGCGCAGGTGGCCGGAAATATGATAAGCTTTGTTTTTAAGCTTGGCAAAACAAGGAAAAGGAACACGAAAACTGGGCCGTTATTGTAAACGTGTTTGGCTTAAACAATGTTTGAAAAAAATTAACAATTGAAGGGACGTAATTATCTGACCTTGCTAGTCGAATGCCTTTAATTGTACATTGTGTTACTTGATAATATAAAATAGGAGGGAAAATAACAATGCACTTAACACTATCCATCCAACCGTTTACGTTTACAATTAGATCTAAACAAAAACTATTCAGTCCTTTTATCAGCCGAGTTAATTAAGTTGATTTGGACTATTGTCCACACAAATGTTTGGTGATTAGTGACCGTTAATCGATGATTATTCGGAAATCGTGAGATGCGCTCTGGGTGTGACGTAGGTTTCAGAAAAACATTTTCTTTATCGTGCCAACGTTTCGATCTTTATTGAGATCATCTTCAGGGCCTGGGATTTACAAACATTGTTTAAATTTAACAAATACATGTAGGATGTGGATGTATTTGTTAAATTTAAACCATGTTTGTAAATTCCAGGCCCTGAAGATGATCTCAATAAAGATCGAAACGTTGGCACGAATAAGAAAATGTTTTTCTGAAATCTACATCATACCAGACCGCATCTCACGATTTCTGAATAGTTCACATAAATGTTCAAACTATGAACTAAAACTTTAATTTTAAAAAAAATTAACATGCAGATAACACACACACACACACACACACACACACACACACACACACACACACACAATACTTAGAATAACACTAAGCAATCTGAACATTGGTCAATTTGGGAAAATGAAAAAACTCTGTATAACCGAGAATTCGAACCATGTTTTTCCACCAGCTTGGGAAATCAATTAGCAATTTATATGAGAATGTCTAATGTGTTTTTAAATTCACTGATAGAAATATGTACACAACGAAAGACAACGTTATATTTTTCTGTTGCAACAAACTGACAAATGTATCACCAAGCTTTAGTATATATTATGAAAGTGGGACAGTTGGAGGACGCAGAATTTAAATTTTATGCAAAACTAAAACAATCTGGATCGGAGATTCTCAGAAAACTTAGTCGTTTATTAAATTGCCTCGAACGCAACAGTTTCTCCACTTGTACTTTGTGTTCAGTAGAAAGTCTCAATTTATTTAGGCTGTTATTAGCCGGTATGGGGTCCCATTTGAGTCCCCATTGGGTTCCACTCTGCTTCTAAGAACGTGGCATGTTCAATGATACCCGATGGAAAGTATCTTCCATTCTGTCTATGCCATGCTGTGTCAGTAATTAACAATTCACTGACACCTGATGTAGTAGTTATTGGAATTCTTGGAACGCTAGTAAATCCATCAGAAGATAAACTACACTTAAATTGTCTTAGGAATTATGAACCGAAAAAGATAAAGAGAGAAAACGAGAAAGACAGAGAGAGATGTTTTGAAAATAGGGAGTTGAATTTAGAGAGATATACGATATAAAATTAATAAGGAAAATATAGAGTATAAGAAAGAGGGAAAATGAAAACGAAGAAAGGAAGTTAACAGGTGAGATAAGAGAAATAAAGAAAAAGGGAGAAGACAAATAAAGAGAGCGTGTTTGGAGAAATTATCAGACAAGCAGATGATAATTACTTAATTATAGAGAATGAAAAAGAGTGAAATTTAAAACGAACATATTAAGATAAAATATAAGAAAAGAGTAGTAATGCTTTGAGAGGGAGGGGAAGGAACGTCTGAGTGAGGGACAGAAAGGTAGAGAGAATAAGAGAGAGAAAATGAAAACATATAGCGATGAGAACGACGCCAAATAAAAAGAGTTAAAGAGAGAACATGCAATGAAAAAAATGGAAAATTGAGAATAAAAAAGAAGAAGAGAAGAAAGTTTGAGAAAAAAGGTGAAATGAGGACCAAGGGAGAGAGAAAAAGAGATAGAGGGAGGAAGAGAGAGTAATGTGTGGGGAAAGAATGAAAGATAAAAGAGAAGAGAATGTGTTCCCTTAAAATAAGAAGATTGCGAAAAAAAAATAATTTAAAAAATTAGTGATGGAAATATGATTGAAACGAAATTTTGGTGAAAATAAGAACGAATAGCATGGGAAAGAGAAAGAACAAGATAAAGTAAGTAGAAAAATACGATGTTATCAGTGTTAAAAAAACATTAGCGAGCAGAAAAAATAAAGGAAGAAAGGCCCCAGAATGGAGAAAGAGGGGGTGGTCTGGGTGAAGAAGTCGTTAAACAAAGAAAAGAAGAAAAAACGGAGAGTGAGAGGAAAAAGAGGAAAAAGTAGAAGGTTAGTGAGTATAATTTGTGGGAAAAGACAAAGAGGGAAAGGGAGAAGTGGACGAAAAAGAAAGTGATTGAAAGATGAATGAGAAACTGTGAGATTGATTGATTGATTATCGCTTTTTTTGAACTATCACTCAAGATTTGGTCTCTAGGGCCAATTTTACACCTAAAGTGAAATTGCAGCAACATGATTTTATAAACTCTACACAATCCACTATACACAGCAAACTTAAACAAATGAATTATCTGTTACAATCTATATGCTTGTTTACAGTGGATTAACACATTCAAAATAAAAAATAATCTTTAAATAATAACAAACGTAACTTCTAGAAGGAGAGAAAAATTAACAATAGATATTTGTAAGGGTTTAACATTAATAAACTTAAGTGACAGTTGTAAAGATATATTATCAAAATCTTAACATGACAATCTTTGTACTTAATTGAGGAAAAAGAGAGAAAAAATTAATATTACAGTTTAATATATTTACACATATTTTGACGTAAAATAATTTTTTAGTTTTTTTTCTAAACATACTTATTTTGTTACAATTCTGAATTTCAGCTGGTAATTTTAAAAACACTCTTGAATTTTTAATTGCAAATGAATTATTAAATATTATGGCTCTGAGGAGAGAGAGAGAGATAAAGAAAAGGGAGGGTATAGAGATGTAATGTGTGGAAAAAATATTGGAATAGAGGGTGAGAGAGAGAATGTGTGTGTGAGTGAGTGAGAGAGAAAGAGAGAAACCGTTGTGTGAGTGAAGGAGAGAGAAAGAGAGAGAGAATGACAAGGGGAGTGGTATATAGATGTAATGTGTGGAAAAAAGATTGGGATAGAGAGTGAGAGAGAGAGAGTGTGAGAGTAGTGAGAGGGAAAGAGAAAAATCGTTTGTGTGAGTGAGAGAGAAAGAGAGAGAACGTGTGTGTGTGTGTGTGAGTGAGAAAGAAAGAAACCGTTGTGTGAGTGAACGAGAGAGAAAGAGAGAGAAAAAAGACAAGGTATAGAAATGTAATGTGTGGAAAAAAGATTGGGATAGAGAGTGAGAGAGAGAGTGTGAGAGTAATGAGCGGGAAAGAGAAAAATCGTTTGTGTGAGTGAGAGAGAAAGAGAGAGAACGTGTGTGTGTTTGTGTGAGTGAGAGATAGAGAAAGCCAGTGAGTGAGAGAGAATGTGTGTGTGTGTGTGTGTGTGTGAGAGAGAGAGAGAGAGAGAGTTAAATTGGCGAAAAAAGCAAGCGATTGAAAGATAAGTGACAAAATGAGAAAGAGAGATATAAAAAAGTGAGTGAGATACTTAAAATAATTGGAAAGGTGCAAAAAAACGGAAAGAAAAAAAAGAGAAGAAAGTAATGTGGTTGAAACAAAACGGAGAGAGAGTATATGTGAGAGAGATAATTTATGGTTATGATAATTAATTACTAAGGATAATTATGGATGAAAACGAAGAGGAAAATATTTGTGTCCAAAGGAAAAATATTACATGAATAAATTTCCTGATTTTTTTACACTGGCGACCTTACGAAATTTAACCGAATAACGTATTCTACAAATAAAAAATTGTACAAAATTGTCTCATTCCATTCGTGTCAAAACAGATTGAGTTGTGCTATCCGCATCCCAGATCATTTGCAATGACTTCGTGCCAAACTGAACACATACACAAATGAACCATATGTGTTTATTGTTATTAGTGCTTTAAAGAAACGGTGAGTCACCCGTTACAAACAACATTTGACAGGAACAAACGGCAATTTATTGTCGCCTTTATGTAGATGACAAATCGCCAGAAAATGTTGTTTTCATTTGATTTGTGAGGATGACGTATCATTTCCGATGTGTTCGGTTAATTTCAACAAAACATTTCTTGATTAAGGCTGCTTAATACAAACTGTAATCGTTTCATTGATTACAAACGACAAAAATCAACCTCTCAATCGCTAAAAACATTTTTTTAATTAAAAATTCACATTTTAAAGGAAACCATGTCGAGATACACGATTACGTACTTGATTTGGAATTAAATATAAAAAAACGACATTACTTGGCACACGTTTCTGACCATATTCAGAGTTCGAGGAATGCAAAGATAGAAATAGACGTGGTCTAATTGCGACAAAGGCACAATCATACATTTATCTGAAGGATTTTGGTAACTTTGCCATTTCAAATAGCGAATCAAAATTAGAAAACCCCGTTTGAAAATCTCAGATTATTTTTTATAGAACATAGAAAAACATGAGTTATAAATATCATATAGTTACCTCATAGCTTCTTATTCAAAACTTACCTGAAAAAAATAACAGTAATTAATAATATAATCACAACTTTGTAAATTTAAAAAAAATATCAGATATCTTAGAAAAGTAAAAAATATTATTAAAGTTGAAATGTGAAGTTCTAATCAACATTTTTCAGGTAGAGGAAAAATAGTTAAGAAAAGATATGCTATTAAATTATACTAAATTAGTTATTAAAGGCATTTCCTATTGAGTCACAAGTGAGTCAAAACTAGCAATATGTCGTAATTAAAATCCGCCTAAATGAAAAATGTTGGTAAAGTTAAAAACGAGTAGATGACTTGGTCACAGGGATTCGCAAGAAGGCCGGAGGACGCTCCATCACATTACCTTCGCAATTTTTTTCTTTTTTTAAGGCAAAATGTTACTAACTAAAGAAGAATAAGTACTGGTTCTGTCAACATTTTCTCATTTTAAGGCAAGTTTAAAAATGGTATTGGAGGGTAATTTTTATAGTGACATTTTACCCCAAGTCCTTAATTATTCTCAACTTCTTGATTTTATCTCTCTCTCACTCTCTCTCCCTCTCTCTCTCACTCTCTCTCTCTCACTCACTCTCTTTCTCTCTCTCTCTCCCTCTTTCACTCAGTCTTTCCCTTCCTTTTTCCCATACCATTATTTCTCTTTTCTCACATTTTAATATCATTTCTTACTTTTCATTTTCCGTCTTTTTCCTTCTCTATACTTACTTTACCATTTCTTAAATCAATTATCTATGTAATAATGTCTTTAAATGTGTTTCTCTCTCTCTCTCTCTCTCTCTCTCTCTCTCTCTCTCTCTCTCTCTCTCGAAGAACAATAAAATTTGTTGCATAATTACATAGATATTCGATGACTACCGGGTATTTCATACTTTTAATATTGTTCTAAGCCCTATTTTTTGTTAATATAATCAGTTATTTATTAATTCCTCATGTTACTTCAAGATTTTTTTTACATTTGTTCGATAAATATTTGTGTCGATCTCAACGCAATTGGGTCAAAAACCATGACTTTTTTTCCTAAGTTGGCATATAACAGCTTGATTAGTCCACTTTAAAATTTAAAAAAATAAGGCTATCAAATTTGTAAGAGCTGTACTTGAAGATATATAAAGATAGAGAATAAGGACAGTTCAATAGACTATTTCACTCCTACGTGAGTAGATAGGAATGAGAAATTTAAATTAAAAAATTGAGAATGTTTTTGTTCTACCTTTTAAAACAATAGATTTAAAATTGATTATAACGTTTTGTGTAGGTATATGGGAAAACAGAGAAATACAGAAAGAGAGAGGTAGATAGATAAGATAGATAGATAGATAGATAGATAGATAGATAGATAGATAGATAGATAGAGAGAGAGAGAGAGAGAGAGAGAGAGAGAGAGAGAGAGCAAGATAACGAATGAGAAATTTATTCTACCTTTTAAAACAACAGTTTTAAAATTGATTATAACCATTGAATTCACTAATTTCGTGGTTCGCTTGACCAATTAATAAATTACAATTAATTAAGATTTTTAGTTGAGATAAAAAAGTCAATGGCACGAGCGGGATTCGAACCCACGATCTTCGGCTATTCAAAAGGTGTGGTTGAGATGGGAAGTTGATATCCGAGTGGATCGAGGTCACGATAGCCCAAGTGGTAGAGCAGCGGCGTATCTAGCCGAAGATCGTGGGTTCGAATCCCGCTCGTGACACTGACTTTTTTATCTCAACTAAAAACCTTAATTAATTGATTATAATGTTTTGTGTACGTATGTGGGAAAACCGAGAAATATAGAAAGATAGAGGTACAAAGTAGACATATAGATAGATAGATAGAGAGGGAGAGAGAGAGAGACTAAGATAACGAAAGAGAAATTTGTTCTAATAGAGAAAGATAGAGGTACATAGATAATTAGACATATAGATGGATAGATAGAGCGAGAGATAGAGATAGACAGAGAGAGAGAGAGAGAGAGAGAATGAGTAAGAAAACGAGACAGAGAGAGAAAGCGAAAATTTGTCAAAAAATATCGGCAAACTTTTAATATCAAATGTATATTAAAGTTGGAGAAGAATGTTTAGAATAAACTTTCAATTATATTTTAATTACATAAAATAGAAAGCTAACTATAACTTCATTACTCTTTGATCGCTTTGAAAAGCGTGTCATCGTTTTAACCCACCATTAAAATAAATTAAGCAGTACACACATCAAAAACAGAAAGTATATCTGATTCATTAACGAATATTTTCAGTTTAACATCTCGTTAGATGCTGACGTGCGAAATGATGAAAAAATGCACAAGCTGAACTGTTTCTATGTATAGAGACACGTCATGCGATCGCCGCGCCCACGATTATTTGCAACGCCGTTAGCTAGGCAATTCATCAACGCTTGGCAGTTACGCCAGCCTACAAATTAAGGCGAGCGGTGGTAATATTTTGTTGTTCTAATTTCAACCGTCCCTTATTCTTTCGACCTTCTTGAACAAGGTCAAATCCTATCCGATCAATAGGATTAACGCTGACCAGTATTTTTTTTCCTTTCAAATCAATGTATAACATCTTCAACTATGCAACAAGCATATAAATGGATCATACTGCTCTCGATAAACTTTCTTATAAAAGTCGACTACGCAATGTTTATGGTAGAAAACGAGAAACAGTCCAAATCCAGTTTGCGTGAAGAAGAGAGAGAGAAAGGGAGAATGGGTAAATGATATGGTAAGGTGGAGGAATTTGAAAAGAAGACCAAATATGAGATTATTTTTTGTGAAGTGGATATCTGCACAAAGATAAAGACAGAAAGAGAGAGAGCGAGAGAGAGAGTGAGTGAGTGAGAGTGAGAGAAAAGAGAGAGAGTGTGAAATAGTAGGATGGTAAAAAGGACCCTTCTTTGAGAAGGAGACAAAATACGAAAGTATTTTTTGTGTAGTGTATATTTGCATGAAGTTAAAGAAAGAAAGAAGAAAAACAGAGATAGGATGGAGAAGAGTACCTCATTTGAGAGAGAGAGAGAGAGAGAGAGAGAGAGAGAGAAAGAGAGAGAGACTGGAGTGATGGAAGGATGGAGGTACACATACACATACACATACACAAACATACAACGTCACGTGCCAATTTTTTTTTTAAACTTTAAACTTTTGAGGATCAAGGTGTACATAGCAAAGCTGTACAGCTAAAAATCTGACAAATTCCGTAAACATTTGTGACATTATTTTAACAGAAACTTGTTTATCTAAACCAATAAGACCTTTTTACGCGAGATCTTTTAATCGGTTCTAGCATCTGGAGGAATCTAAAACGTTAAAGGAAAAAGGAAATGCTGCTCTTCAATTTGAGCAGTTCGAGGAAGCCAATGGACTTCTTCACATCAAGCTCGAGACAAAAACCATGCTTTTTACAGCAAACGCACGACCACTTATGCTAAGGTGAGAATCTGTTAAAAACTTAGGACGGTACTGAAGAGACCGTGAAGTTAAAACCAATCGGGAAAAAGGTTAAACCAGAAAACTTAGTGGCATTTTTTGGATGGTCTAAGAAAACAGAAGATGCTCATAAAGAAGGATTCAAGCGTGATAAAAACAACAAGCAACTTAAAGAAGGTTTTGAAGGAGTCATGGATTCAGCAATCCCTCCAGAAAGAACAACCCCTTTTCATCTGCAGACACCAAGGATAATTGGTTATTTTCTCATGTGTGATTTTTCTTCACCTTTTGCCAAGGTTATTCTTTTTTATATTGTCTTATTATTTGCTATTACTAATATTAATATTATATATTGGTTTTATTATAATTACCTTTTCCTGATATGCTATAATTCTTTATCATTATCAATATGAGTCACTCTATCTGTAAAGGATGCAATTCTTATGTTAGAGTGGTTTTTGTAAAAATTCAACCAGCCCTAAAGGCATCAATTTGTTTTATTAATCACGTCAATTTTTAAGCGTTTATCAAACGGAAGGGTTAAAAGTAAATCTGTTGAGTTCTTAAAAGGTTAAATAAACGTCGGGGGGCACCGCCTACCTTTTAAAAACAGGACGAACCTGTCCAAGGGTATCTGGTTTCAAGGAACTACTCAAGATTACACCGGGGCTGTTTTAAATAGCTATGACATCATTGCAATTGTTTACTGATGATCGACACAAATAAACTGTGCCATTTGGATGTTCAAAACGTTCAAAAGCTGTTATGTACCTACTGGGAAGTTATGACTTTTTTTTAATTTTGTCAATAAATATAATCGACTGTTTAGAAACCTTGTTTATTTGAGCTGTTTTTGATGAACAACCTATAACTCTTCTAAATAAAAAAAAACAATAATAATAAACAGTCCAGCAAATAGAAACTCTGTAGAGAAAAGTTACGCTATGGCCTTCCTAATTGAAAGGTTCAATTCCATGGCTCTATATAGAGAGGGTGTAGGAATGCCACCCGATATGAGAATCCTGGTTTAGCACGATAGTGAGTACTTGGGTCCGATTTTTGGTGGAACAGGGACATTTTATTGTATATAGTACTAATAGCTTTGTGTACTTAGCCAGTGTTGAAAATGAATGTATTTATTAGCGGGAATGTACAGGCTAGGAGGGCTGATGGTGGATTATTGAGTACCCCATCGACCTCAAGTAGGTTAGTTATGTAATAGGTGATGGATCAATATCGAGTACTCCACCACACTAATTGAACCAATGTTAATATGAAAGAGAGTGTGATTGGGTTTGGAAGTAGGAACCGCATGCATTGGGTGCTGAATCGACTTAGCCGCACCCTGTGCCCAACCTCGGTGGCTAATTTCTTAGCGAAATCTTACATATGAGAAAATATACATAATTTTCTGTTGTGTTCGCAAAGAAAATGCAAATATTTTATTTTCCAGTAAAGTAAAAGTATGTTGTTTGGTGGTTTACAATCATTTTGGTCTGTCTGACGTCTATCTCCAGTATTCGGATTTTGCTAGGTTTAAGGAGCATTACTGAGTAGATAAAACCAAACCACTGAGTCTGGCAATCCAAAACAGCAAGGATGGCAGAGCAAGATAAAAAATCTGCTCGTTCATCTTACCACAGACTTCAAGAAAAAATTTCACGAAGAAATATGTTCATAAGTATGTTTCATTAGACCATGATTACGATGATGGTTATAAATATAAACTCGTGCCACCTCTAGTTGCTAAGAGATTTTTTAAGCACAATTAAATAATATTAAGCTTTTTGACAAAAAGAAACTCATATATTTTGGCTAAATTTCTCATAGGACGAGCCCTAGTTAGTTGGTTTTATATTGATAGATAAATAATATATGGACTGTTCGTTGTGAAACAATAAATATCGCCATAGAAAATTTTCTGTGTTAGGAAGCTTATCACTCAAAGCTTCAATAATTTTTCATAAAGTCCAAGGCTTATAGTCGTCAGCCTGCCAGTGATTAATTATCTTTTTTTATTTAAAGCCCAGCCCACAGGAAACGCCTGTCTCCGATTTGGATCATCGTCGAGTTGAAAGTTCATATTATGGCGTAATTGAAAAGGTAATTAAATTAAAGTAACTCTAAAAAAATTTTGAAAAATTATTAAACAAACGTTTACTTAAAAATCTAACCTGGCTTTTTGGACGGTTTTCAAGCCTACTTTTACATTTGACAAGAACTTCAGCCTGCAGTGTCGGAAGAATCATAAAACAATTTCGTAGGAGAAAAAACATTTGCCACGGATGGAACATAAAGGCGATGTCTGAAAGGATTTAATAATAATTCACAAGGTGAATAAAGGGTTTTATTATTATAAGGCTTGTTCGACTTAATCGTATATCCTATGCCATTGTCCATCGTTGAATCGTTCGTCACGGTTCAGCGGACTGAAGTCATTATTCAAAGATTAAAAGATAATTCGGAGCACGGATAAATTAAGCGATCATGTTGCATTTGTTCGTAACTTTAGTTCAAATAAATTGTTTAATCTGTAATTTCATTGATTCCATTTTTGTCTGTTGTCGTGGGCCTACAAGCAAAACCAGGGAGTGTGTACCGACTATAGTGGTCCAAAAACATTCATCACCCCTCAGTCCTCAAAAGGAAATTCTCACAATTTATTTAATTTTACATTAAGACAAATCTACCCTAAAGGTTATTATTTTGCTAAATTTCTTTATACATTGTACACGAGGCGTCATCAAATTTTTATAGAATGATTTGTATGTTTGTCTAGGTCCTTATAATTTAAATTTTCATATGATCATAGTTACTTATTTTAATTCTTTCAGAATAACCAATGGATTTCCTGGATATAAGCAGGGTGAGGCCGGATGTTCGACTCTTTCCATTTCTGCACTATATATGATATTTCAGCGTTCAAAAAACTAAACAAAAAGAGAAAAATGCAAACTGTTTTCCAGTTCTTGGCAAACCAGAATCAATTTGCCTAAAGAAATCCTACTGCTTTTTTGAATAGATTTTTCTAAAGAATCCCTTTTTATGAAGAAAAAAAAATCAAAATAATTTGGTATAATAAATCATCTTGGTTTGTCTTTATTTGTTGGTCAGTCAGATAGCAGGACAGGTAAACCAAAATGCAAAGACGACCAAACAACAGGTCAATCACCCCAGATACTCCAAAAAGACATTCTCGCGGTTTATTTGAACTTAAATTTAAGTCCATGGGGATTCTTATTTTTATAAATTAGTTTATAAATTCCTCATATTATTAAAATTGGCATTGTCAATACACAAGACGTCATTAAATTTTTATATTTGCATGTTCTATGACTTTTTAATTTTGTTTTTTAGTTATTGTATAGTTGTTCCTTTCGAGTGTTAGGTTTCATAATTGCTTGATCTCACTTTTGTCGTTTTTTCTCAATTTTGACTATGTTATTGTTCTATCCTCCTCACCTTAGTTTCTCCTGTTCTTTCTTTTTTTCATTCTTATATTGTTTGTTTTAGCATATTAGTTTTTCTATTTAACACTCATCTTTCTTTCTGTCTCTCTTTCTCTTTTTCTCTCTCTCTCTCTTTCTCTCTCTTTCTCTCTCTCTCTCTCTCACTCTCTCTCTGTCTCTCTCTCTCTCGCNCTCTCTCTCTCTCTCTCTCTCTCTCTCTCTCTCTCTCTCTCTCTCTCTTTTGAGGATTATTATTCAAAATTTCCAAAACTACAAAGAAGGCAAAAAAAAATTATAATTTCAAAATTTTTAAATCGTAGTTAAGATATTTTAAAGCCGAGATTTAATTTGGTTGGTTTTGTTTTCATGCTACAAGTTTATTCTATGTTATGTTTGTTTATTTCTCTGATTATCTCCAAAAACTCCTGTTGTTTTTTCCCTTCAAGCTTTGCTTTTTGACAGCAGGCAGAGATGTACCAAAATATTATTTTTTGTTTTCAATTTATAAGTAATGTACGTTGTTGCAAATAAAGATTTATTATTATTACTTATTGGTAATGACCATCGCCAGAATCTAGGTTATAAGCAGGGTGTGGCAGATCTATCTACCTCTCTTTCTCTCTTTCTCCCTCTCTTTCTCTCTCTCTCTTTTTCTTTCACTCTCTTTCTCTTTCACTCTCTCTCTCTCTCTCTCTCTCTCTCTCACACACACAAAACAACGTGAAATGCAAAATTTTAAATGCTTTAAACAAATTTTAACTTTTGAGGATCAAGTATGTTCATAACAAAGCTGTATAGCTACAGACAGTGTAAAGTGAGGTAAAAATATCAAACAAAGAAAAAAGAAGGCTACAAAAAAAGAAACTTATTGAAATATGAAAGTCAAGTTGATTACAAAAGTAGAGTAAAAAAGCAAGACAAAATAGAATGAGAAAGGGAGAGAACAAGAGAAAGTAAGAAGAGAGAGAGAGAGAAGAGTAAAAAATATGTAAAAACAATGAAAGTAAGAACAAGCAATAAAGAAAACCGAGAGGGACGAAAATGAAAATGGAGTGGGCGTACGTGCATGTGGAGAAAGAGAAGTCAGTGAAAGAAAAAATATATGTAGTGAGAGAATAATAAATTTACTTGGCATCATAACAAGAAAATGAAATGATCAGTTTAACTGAAAACCGACTAAGCTTTTTTTCCGTTATTCTAATAGAATGACCTGTTCTAATTTTAATATCTTAGAAAAAATTGAACTTTCTTGAAATTGCTGAAAGTATCTCTATTTATTTTCATTTGACAGGTTTTAAACAGATGAATTTATAAGTGGTAAATGTTGTCTGTTTTAGTTATTATTCAATGAAGCCCAGCAAAGTAATTTGTGATTAGTAAGGACATGAAAATTGGTAAGCATGAATAAATCATTTATATAAAACTTAAGCAAGATTATAATTTAAAATTATCCCTGTGCCTTAAAACTGTAGGATGGCTGATTTGTAACATTACCACAGCCTGATTTTTAAGTCTCCTTGTAGGACTTTACATTTGTTAACAGGTTCAAAAGAATAATTAAACATCACTTATAATTTTTATTTAAAAATTAGTTAAGGGCTTTTTTTAAACAAACATGCACTTTTGCCACAAATGAAAATTATTTATTAATTATTTTTGAGCCAATTATTGTCATTATTTTCACAGTACTTGTATTAAGACAGATTTAAAGAATAGTTCAATAAAAAAAAAAGGAATTTTAATGTACAGAAGAATTTAAGATTTGTCTGAAAACGTAACCCCAAGTGGTGTTGACCGTCATCCCACCCACATTTCTATTCTGACAAATGAATGCGCTTGAATATGATCATTTAATTATGATTTTGAGTAAAAATTCAAAAATAATTGTGATGCACTTAGACGCCTTTTGGAAGTCGTCATTCGTGAATAAAATTAGTCACGGGTCTCACCTGACGCCCGTTTTTCAAATGCAGACAAATTAAGACCGCTTGGACGCCTTTGCTGGAAAGGATCGTAAACCCGAGTTTCATACCTGTTCGAAATCGAAGTAAAAAATGGGCCGAAACGATTATGGGAAATTTCTTATCGGGTTTACAGGGTGTAATAATATAAGCTCCTGAGGAATTTTCCTTCCTTGCTGATAAAATTGCTGTTATCGATTCGTCTGGCTTTCAATGAAATACCAGAAGCTTAAGACATATTTAATTTGGATTTATCAGATCAACCTCTGACACACAAAACAAAAACAGACCAAAATGATCGTTGGGAATTTCTTGGCATCTCTATTTAAATCAAAAATGTCCAACAGACCTTTGATGCTGCCGATGATGATATGCGCGATAAAATTCTCTTTTGAAGACTGTTTAAAACGGAAAGAAAAGACCTAAAACCCATCTTCCACAGCGTTGGCCCCCAACTTTAATAAAACTTGTTCAGGCACCCAAGACATTAAGCCTGAAAATTTTTGGCGCTCAAATATAGAGAGCATATTTATTTATTTATTCATGTATATATTATTTAATTAACAGAAACGTTAAGTCCATTACAGTTCGTGGTCCGATTGACCAATTAACTTTTTTCAATTAATTAATATTTATGAAAGGTATTGGTTGAGATAAAAAAGTCAGGGTCACGAACGGGATTCGAACCCATGAGCTTCGGCTAAATACGCCGCCGCTCTACCACTTGAGCTATCGTGACTTCGATCCGCTAGGACACAAAGAATTTGCAAAATAGCAAAAAGGAGGGAAAATTCGAAAGGTTCTAGGTTGAGATGGGAAGTAAGTGTCCGAAGTCACGATAGCTCAAGTGGTAGAGCGTAGGTAGCCGAAGGTCGTGGGTTCGAATCCCGCTCGTGACGCTGACTTTTTTATCTCAACCAATACCTTTCATAAATATTAATTAATCTAGTGAGGTTAAATGTTATTCCGAAAAAAAAGTATAAATTAAAGTAGATTAAAGATGCGAAATGGTCATAAATTTAAAAAACTAAACATAATGAAAATTTTAAATTTAAAAAAGTAAAGGTAGGCTTTATAGTAAAATGTTGCAAAATACTAATATCCTTTGTCAATACATGTTTTTGTTTTTTAAAGAAGTTATTATAGATGCTGATAATGGGTGTAAATTCCCAAAACTTTCAAAAAAATTTAAGGTAAACAGAAAAAGTTTAAAAACACTCGGAAAAGTTAAAAAAACACAAATTATAAATATATCAAAATATAAAATCTGTAAAAATTCATGTTTCATAATAAACATTATAATAATAAAAATATAATGACGAAACCAGCATGGGAAGACCCAAGAGCTTAGGATAAATTAAACTTAAGGAAAATATATTCCCATACCTCACTTTCATAAAGCAAGGCCCGAGGAGGACGATAAGCTCACACATTTCCCCCTTTAATATTGCACATCCAGTTTTTAATTTGGAGTGGTCTGCCTTTATAGGGTTTCCCTAGGACACGGCGAGGTAGTAGATGGGAAAAAAGACCATGAAAATGGGAAAGAACCAAACTACCAAAGTTTGACAACCTGCTGACATTAACAATAAATCTGAAAACATAAGATGCTTTTCAATTAATTAATCTTTTTATGTACGGGTTTTTGGTTGAAATTAAAAAATTAGTGACACTAGCGGGATTCGAACCCACGACCTTCGGCTCAATACGCCGCTGCTTTAACCACTTATGCAATTGTGACGTCGACTCCAATCGTTTCAAGTGGTTAGAGCAGGCGTATTGAGCGAAGGGCGTAGGTTCGAATCCCGCTCGTGACACTACCTTTTTTCATTTCAACCAAATCCTTACATGAAAAGATTAATCGAAAGAAGTAATTTGGTCAATCGGACCACTAAATATAATGGATGTAATATTAACCATGTTCATTTTTTTAGACAAGAGCAACCGTTTTGACGTCACCTGATAGTTCGATCATCCAAAATAATTCGGTAGAGATCTCTTGAATTGAGAAAATTTGTTTAATCAATGAAATAATCTTATTATATATTATATAATAGGAATGTCTCCAATATTTTGCTCTTAAGGGTCGCATTTCGTCCTTAAGGCTCCCAAGTACTGACACCGGTCTTTCAACTCCCAAAAGTACTTTTTAAGTATATTTTCCAAAATGGGTTAATGTAAATGAAAACTTTCTATTTTGTTTGCCGGCTCCTGGCAACGTTTCAAATCCACAACAGGACGTTCTGTGTACTCAGGGGGGATTATTTTTAAATTCTGCACTGCTATATGTTGAGGGCTTTCGACTTGACGTGTCGGACTTAACTAGGCCTAAACCCACGCGAAAGGGTTTCACATCTTTTCGGCGACCAGTCAGACGATCCTTTACATTGATATAGTATTGTTATTCAATTGTACAGAACACTGACAGTATTTCGTGGGGGATTTTTTTAAAAATGCTGCTGGGGAAAGTAGAAGAGCAATGGAATAGAGCCAAATCTTTATTTTGGCAGGACTTTCTGCCCCCTATTACTCGAACTCTATAAAAACCGACGGCGTTTGCCTGCATTTAGACAAATACAAATACTGTCCAATAATATATAAAACATTTAGTGTATTCTATTGTACATAATCTTATCCACAATCCTCAAGACAAAGAACAGATCTTAAAACAAACATTCAACATCAGTTGAATTTCGGAAACATTTTATGCACCATTACACCACAGGTGAATGTAATAATTATTAAAAAATATTTATTAGGGTTTTACAACTTTTACAAGATTTTTTCCATTTATTTAAACATGTTACCCTTTTGATTATGTGTTTCTTAATCATATTATAAAATATGTTAACTTTAAATAATTATAGAAAATTGAATTACATAAAGATTTTACATTAAGTTTACAGGATGCTGAAAATATCATTGAAAGCTTTTTTCATTACTAATTCTAACTAATAATTTTACATTTATCGTATAATACAAATTTTACATTAGACAAAATTTTCCGTTTTAACCCGTATGACAAATTCAATTAATTAAGGTTTTTAGTTGAGACAAAAAAGTCAGTATCAAGAGCGGGATTCGAACCTACGACCTTCGGCTTGATACCCCGTTACTCTACCACTTGAGCTAACGTGACTTCGATCCAGTTGGATACCAACTTCCCACCTCTCGAATTTTCTCTCCTTTTTACCATTTTTCAAATAGATTACACGACATTTTTCCGAGCGGAACGAAGTCACGATAGCTCAAGTGGTCGAGTAGCGGCGTATCTAGCCGAAGGTCGTGGGTTCGAATCCCGCTCTTGATACTGACTTTTTGATCTCAACTAAAAACCTTAATTAATTGAAAGATATTAATTGGTCAAGCGGACCAGGAAAACTAGTGAATTGAGTACATATGACAAATTTTAGAATAAATACACTGTCACATACTTCTTTAGAAATTAATTTCGTTGCAGTGGCCACTCAGACAAATTGAAAATTAAATTTATTCTCTGTAAATTCACTTTAATTTAGGTTCACTTTAATTAAGGTTTTAAGTTGAGATAAAAAAGTCTGTGTCACGTGCGGGATTCGACCACACGACCTTCGGCTTGGTACGCCGCTACTTTACCACTTGAGCTATCGTGATTTCGATCACCTCGGGCACTAACTTCCCATCTCAATCAAATTCAAAAGGTGGGGTTGAGATGGGAAGTTAGTGCCCGAGGTGATCGAAGTCACGATAGCTCAAGTGGTAGAGTAACGGCGTATCAAGCCGAAGGTCGTGGGTTCGAATCCCGCTCGTGACACTGACTTTTTTATCTCAACTTAAAACCTTAATTAATTGAATTTTATTCTCTGTCTTGATGACTGCATCGGTAAATAAGATGTTCCAGTTTTTGGGAAGTGCTTCCTGACCGTAGCAATTTGGACTTGGTACAGTTCTTAAACGGTGCTGATATATTCTATTGCTACCATGTTTAGTGATGGCCTGAGTCAGTTTATTTTAGTTTTTTTCATTCGTAAACTATCAGGTAGAATTCTTTTGTCGTTTGTCTTGATCCTCTCCGCAGACAAAGACAACCAAAAACACTCATAAAAAGTAGACTTTATTTTAAAACAAAAAAAAGTTTCGATTTCGGCGTGCTGCCCCTCTTCACGTTATGACTTAAAAATACAAAATAACTGCACAATTGTGTGAATGTATTTATTTTCGTGTGTGGTTACGTGTGTATGGGCACGGTCTGAGAGGAATATCGAGTACCCATAGACCTATCGACCGATTAGGTTAACTTAGTAAGCAAATGCATGATTGTACTGTGCGTGAATGAATAAGCGTGAAAACTGTGAAAATAGCTGGGTGAGGTTTCAGAAGTACATGGAGTACTCTTTGTGCTCGTCAAATTTGTGTAGGTGATTATTTAGTTTAGATTAGATGATCTTTTAGTGCGTTTTTTTATCGTGTTTCTTTTACGACAAAGACAGGGGTAATAAAGCAAATGCAATATGAGAAAAAAAAAACTTTTGCCTATTTCTAACGGCCAGTTTATAAACCTCCCCGTGGTATAAATATTACAATAATTTAGTTCATTTCTAAATGTTCGATTTTCATTGTTTATTAAATTCACTATTTTTCGTGGTCCGCTTGACCAATTAATATCATTCATAGGAGGAGATGGGAAGTTAGTGTCCGAGCGGAACGAAGTCACGGCCGCTCAAGTGGTAGAGTAGCGGCGTATCAAGCCGAAGGTCGTGGGTTCAAATCCCTTTATTTTTATCTCAACTAAAAACCTTAATTAATTGAAGGATTATTGTTGACATTTAAATAACTTCAATCTTCATTATACATTATTTCCTTAGTAAAGGTCTATTTAAAGCAATACACAGTAATTATTATTTTGATAGGTGATTTTTGTTATCCACACGTCAAAGTAGTTGACCTGGATAAATTTAAAGTTTATTAACCTAAACTAAACTTAAAAAAATATAAAAAAACAGCCGCTATATATAAATTTGTTTATGAACGAGGGGTGGCTATTAGGAAGGCATGACGGGCCCGTTTCCAGCCTAATTTCGTAACAGTTGTTTCACCGATTGGCCTGCAAATAATATTCTGATTTAAATACAAAATTTCCAACGAGCTCTTTCCTTTATAAAACCCTCTGCGGAAAAAATATATAGAAAAAAATTATTTTAGAATTTTAGGAATTTTCGATATAACAGAAACCACTCTCACTCAAGGTATAATGTAAGAGGGAAGTTTATCCTCCCGCACACCTTGAGAGCCGTGAAACCTGTTCCGGCTTGCAGCGTTTCATCTAGAATAAATATTTATGACTCACGTTCTCTTAAAACCTAAATATAAACATCCAATATCATTCTAATGAGCGCCATTCCTTATGAGGCTTCTTTCCGAGGCCATTCTTGAACCAGCTTTCCTTAATCTTTATTCAAATTATTTTACGTTTGTTCTTTAAAAAACTGACTATGGGAATCGTTGTAAACACATATATATATATATAGATATATGTTTACAAAGTTCCTCTTAGTGATGCAGCTTCAATATGCAATATGAAGCTTCACGCATGATAAGTCAAAGATTTGATTAATGATTTATTTATAGATGCAGTAATTTGATCGACTTTGACCACTCTTTCTTCATTCAACGACTAAGTAAAGGAAAGAGAGAGAGAGAGAAAAAGAGAAGGAAAAGGAGAGAAAGAGGGAGAGAGAAGAAGAGAGAGGAGAGATAGGGAGAGGGAGAACGGATAAGAGAGAGAGAATATAAATGAAGAACCAAAAAGAATGGTAATAAAGTAAGCAAGATAGAAAGAAAGAAAGAAAAGTAAATCTAAAGTGACGGTAGGAGAGATGAAGAGTGAGAGAAAAACAGATGGGGAGGGAGAGAGAGAGAGAGAGAGAGAGTGAATAAATGATGTAATAATGAACGAAAAGATGGGAGCGAAGCCAGCAAAACAGAAAGAAACAGAGAAAAATAAATCTAAAGTGACGGTAAGAGAGACGAAGAGTGAGAGAGAAAGAGATGGGGAGGGAGAGAGAGAGAATAAGAAAGAGAGAGAGAGAGAGAGAATTAATGGTGTAATAATGAACGAAAAGATGGGAGCAAAGCAAGCAAAACAGAAAGAAACAGAGATAAATAGATCTAAAGTGACGGTATGGGAGACGAAGAGGGAGACGGAAAGAGATGAAGAGTGAGAGAAAAAGAGATGGGGAGGGAGAGAGGGAGAGAGAGAATTAATGGTGTAATAATGAACGAAAAGATGGTAGCGAAGCAAGCAAAACAGAAAGAAACAGAGAAAACTAAATCTAAAGTGACGGTAGGAGAGATGAAGAGTGAGAGAGAAAGAGATGGGGGGAGAGAGAGAGAGATAATTAATGGAGTAATAATGAACGAAAAGATGGTAGCAAAGCAAGCAAAACAGAAAGAAACAGAGAAAACTAAATCTAAAGTGACGGTAGGAGAGATGAAGAGTGAGAGAGAAAGAGATGGGGAGGGAGAGAGGGAGAGAGAGAATTAATGGTGTAATAATGAACGAAAAGATGGGAGCGAAGCAAGCAAAACAGAAAGAAACAGAGAAAAATAGATCTAAAGTGACGGTATGAGAGACGGAGAGTGAGAGAGAGAATTAATGATGTAATAAAGTACAAAAACGACGGGAGCGAAGCAAGCAAAACAGAAAAAAACAGAGATAAATAGATTTAAAGTGACAATGTGACGGTAAGGCCGAGAGAGAGAGAGAGAGAGAGAGTGAGAGAGAGAGTGAGAGAGTGAGACTGACAAACAGACAGAGTGGAAAATGAAAATGAATAAAATTGTATTAATAGTGAGAGAGTGAGAGATATAAAGAGGGGAGTGAGATACGGACACAAGATGGAGAGATATGTGAGAAAGAGAGATTGATTGATTAACCGTTTTTATTTAACCACGGAAAGTTAGGTCTCGTGACCTTTCTTCCACTTAACGACGAGAAAAAAAGGGAGTGAGGACGGATAAAGAGAAAAAGATAGAGAAAATGAAAATGTATGATGTAAGAACGAAAAAGAATGGAAATGATGTAAACAAGACAGAAAGAAAAATATAATGACAGTAAGAGAGCAGAGAGTTAGAGAGAAAGAGATGGGGAGAGAGAATGATAAAAAGAGTGAATGGAACAAATAGAAGAAGCAGAAAGCGAGAGACAAGAACAAAAAATGAATAATAGATAGAAAGTGACAATAAGAAACAGAATGAAAAGGATAGAATTAGTAACAGTGAGGGCTAAAGAAAAACGAGCAAAAAAGAAGAGTGTATGTGTTTTGTTATATAGCTGTAGTAATTTTTTATTTACGATTTCATATTTCAGAATTTAAATCATTTCTGGGTCCTCATAGTTCATCCATTTTGACCAGAATTAACAGATGATGTTAGCGTTGAACTATCAGTACTTAAATTTTTTTTATAGTTTTGACTTTCAATGTCATTCTGTACTTGATATTTTTATTTTATGCCCTTTTAAGTTATGTTTCAGTGATTTACTTATAATTTCGTAGAAGGTTTTTTTAATTAAACGAAATTTATCTGCTTTGTTGTGTGTAATTCATTCCGTGTTGGATTGGTGTGTAAAATCAGTTTAAGCTGCATTGCCTTTCCATTAATTTAACAATGTTTAATTATAAAGGGTTTATTAATGGCATGAGACACGACTTAATTTTCAAAAGCACTGTCTATCTCACAGCATAAGAGTTCAATGCACTTCCAGACTCACCCGGATCAGTCCTGATCTTAACAGCACAACTGTATAGAAAACCCAAGCACAACTTTTGTATAGAAAAACCATTTCACTCATTTTATGTCCATTTCACATATATTATCAATAAACGTTCAAACAAGTCAAAAAGGTAAAAATAAACCCATTTCAAGTGGAAAAAATTGTACGATTAACCGTGAGAAAGGCTATTCACACTTAAGGCTTAAGATTTATAGGAGTGTAGGACAGTCAAGGCTACGACACGGTGTATATTTAGCAACGGATAAAACAAAATAGATGAAACAATATATAGGTCCAAAGGAATGGGTCTCAATCTAAAAGCGGTTTTAATTATAGAACCAGGCTGGAAGAGAAGGCGAGCTGGCCCTAAAGTTCCTGAAAAGAAACCGAAGGGTCTCAGGTTCAAGTTCAATCCCACATACAAAGTCAGCCAAATGTCAAGATCATCTTTGCGTCAAACTTTTTTGTTGAGAAAACAAA